>NC_141093.1:917500-1482500 GCF_041138505.1 Cibotium barometz | reverse complement strand
GAGCCTGTAATGATGTCTCTCTGTGGCGCTGTATGTCTAGAATGAATCTCCCCAGTATGCGCTGGTCTGCTGCCTCAAAGATCTGGCGTAGGGAATGTGGCTCTTTGAATAAAATGGGATATCTCTCTCTCTCATGGGCTGTATATGCTCTGCATCTGCATACATAATGCTCGTCACTCTCCACCTCCTCTCTGCACAATCTGCATACCCTCTCCTCTCGGGGGATCCGTGCTGCTCTGCCAGTCTCAATTTCCAATCGGTGGAGCCAAGAAACACTAGCTCGCTGAAGCTCCCGCCTTCGCCCCCCCCCCCCTGCGCTGCTCGCCCATCGCCGCCGCCTTCGTTTCTTGCTCCCCCCCCTTCTACTCGCCGTTGCGCCCCCCCCCCCCCCCCCCCCTTCTTCTCGCGGTCTTGCCTGTTTGCGCCCCCCCTCCTCGCTGCTGCTGCGCCTCCCCCCTTCTCGCCATCTCATCCCCCCCCCTCCTAGCCTCTTCGCGCCGGCTCACCCCCCCCCCCCCCTCCCTCTTCGCCTATTCGCCCTCCCTCCCCTTTTTCGCCTGATTCGTCCCCCCCCTCTCCGCCTGCTCGCGCCCGCCTCCTCTCAGCAGTGCCCTGCCCCCCCCCCCCCCCCCTTCTCGTTGCTGCCGCCCCCCCCCCAGGGCTTCTCCTTGGGTTTTGTTCGTCCCCTCCCTGCTCTTTCGTGCCTTTCTTCACCCCCAGGGGGTTTCTGTTTTTTTTTCCTCTTCTTCCAGTCTTCCGCCTCTTCGTGTGCAGCCCGTTTCTTGCAGGTTTCCCGTTTTCGCCTCGCCTTCGCCTGAGCTTCAGACTCTGATGGAGACTCCTCCCGCCTCGCCTCAGAGGGACTCATCCGCAGCCCCCTCGCGCGCCCCCGAGGACATCCCCATCAGGCTTTCTCTTTCGCCGGAAGAGGAAGCGAGCCTCACCGCAGAGGTGGAACGCCTCCAGGCTCATTCCACCATCTGCCGTATAGTCGGCACTCGCCCTAGCAGAGGGGAGATCAGGGATCTTCTTCAGGCCCGCCTTCTAGCAGATGTGGGCAAGATCCTGGATGTACAGCTCTTGGGCCGGGGACATTATCAGATCGAGTTCGAGGCCGCCCAGAGCGTTGCCAAGGTCCTTGCCATGAGTCCTCTGGACATCAGGGGTGCTCGGGCTTTCTTCAGGCCTTGGCAGCATGGATTTGACCCAGCTGCGGCGGAGCAGGGAGAGTGCCTCTTCCATATTACAGTTTGTTTCCCTGGTCTCCGCCGGGAGTATCTTCCGCTCCTCTCCAGGCTCGGAGCAATGGTGGGCTCGGTTCTTGAGACGGGCCCCTCAGCAGCTTCAGTGGTGGCCAGAGCAGCTGGGCTACCTTCGGTCAGAGTGTTGGTATCTGACATCTTCTCTCTTCCTAAGGTCATTCAGCTACCTAGGATAGGGGGGGGTGGATAGATCAGAGAGTGGAGTTCTCGGGGCTCCCGAACCAGTGCTTCATTTGCAGGCAGGTCGGTCATCTGGCCAAGGCCTGCCCTCGCAGGAGACCCCGACCCTCACCACCACAGCAGCAGGCTACTGATGGCCCGCCCACAGATTCGGCTCGGCAGGCTGCCTCCGGGACACCTGCTCAGGCCACAGAGACCTCGGAGTGGCAGCCTGGACAGGGGCGTCGCCGAGGGAGACAGCCACAGCAGCACGCCCAGAGACCGCTGCAGCAGCAGCCACAGTCTCAGCCTCACTGGGTTCCCGTGAGGAACAGCTTTGCTTCCCTTCAGGAGGAGACCCCTGCAGCGACTGAGGACCAGGAGATGCCAGCTCCCCCTTCTTCACCCCCCCCACCCCCACCCCCGTCCCCTCCCACCGCCTCGTCTCCACCTTCGCCTCCTCCCGCCTCCGCTCCGGTTTCGGCAGCGGCTCCCTCTCCACCTCCCTCGCCTCCCCCTCCTCCCCCTCCGCCCGCCTCACCTTCCCGGGAGACCCTGGCAGTTCCCTGGCGCTCACCTGCAGTCCCGAGAGCGCTGAGCACTGACCTCGCTCGAGCATCACAGAGGAGACCTATGCCGATTAGGGCCTCACGGATTTCATCTATCCGCAGTCGGCTGAGTCGCCTTGGCATTAGACAGCGCTCGGAGGCCTTTGATTATACCTTTACACGCCTTTTTGGAGCAGAGGGCCCCCATGAGCCAGCACCCATTCGAGTTCATGTAGTGATACCTCCGGCCCGCGGGGAGGAGGCACTAGACTCAGCGGTGGCCTTCTCGTTCCCTCTATGTGGACCTTGTGATCGGGAGTGGACTCTAGAGCTCGCTCTCAGCACTTTGAAGACTCAAGCAGTTGAGTTTTCTCACCACATGAGCGATCTGGAGGTGACTGATGTGATAGGCTGACTTTGGGAGTTGGCTCATTTTTTCTTGGATCCCGGGAGTGTGGATACCTCAGGGATTCGGCATTTGGTCGTGCGCATAGTGGCAGACTTGGCGCGCGACCCTGGATATGTGAGTATACACGAGGTTTCTCTGTCAGAGCAGGAGGCAGTCGCCATGGGCCACAGCCACTGGCGCCTGATCCGGGATTCTTGCAGTACACCGGGTGGGCAGATTCGCAGCCGTTCGGATGGGGACTACTCTCCATCCAAGCCGCTTGCGAAGGCCCGCCGTATGGCTGAGACAGCATCCACCTCAGCAGGGCATCCATGAGGATCATCTCATGGAATGTACAGGGCCTTGGCGGAGCACACTTTATACGCTATCGAGGTTGCTTGAGGCAGGAGCTTCAGAGATGCCTGGTTGGTGGCAGCATTGACATTTTGATGATGCAGGAGCACCACTTGGGTGAGAGCAGGATCCGAAGATATGGTTCGGTGATGCCTGGTAGATGGGACACTTTTTGGTCTGCAGGGTTTGGTCCTTTGGGTGGACAGGGAGGAGTATGCATGGTTATTGCAGATGTATGGCGGCAGGCCATTGTGGATCGAGGGATCATTGTGCTTGGTAGAGCACAGTATGTCATTCTGAGGATGCATGATGAGCTATTGGGTGTGCTCAACATCTATGCGCCCAATCATGCTAGTGCCAGAGCAGAGTTTTGGACTCAGGTTACAGATGCATTGCCAGAGGCCGCACATTGGTGTGTTGGGGGAGACTTCAACATGCTCGAGGATCCGGCAGATAGGGTGGGAGGCAGTCATGTTACAGTGCATGGCATGGAGCTTGCAGCTTGGGACCGGTTTTGCATGTCACTGAGGATCACTGATGCATGGCAGCATGGGGCTTTCTCCCCGGTCTCAGGACAGTCTTAGTTTCTTTCGGTCGGATCGCCGGCAGGGAGGGACTAATCTATCTCGGATTGATCGCTTTTATGTGGGCGATTGGTTAGGGGAGCGAGGGGGCTCCGTCGGCATTCTTGCTGGCACCTCATTTTCAGATCATGCGCCAGTTATATTGACATTGGAGGAGGGGACACGGGAGCCCAGCTTGCAGTTGAGGATCCCAGAGAGGGTACTTGCAGATCCCAGTCTCGCTGAGGACATTGAGAGGATCTGGCATGATAGTCAGTGCTCTGACCAGGATGCAGCGGGCCAGTGTGCCCAGGGACTCATTGATCTTAGCTCTTTTCTACATGCTGCAGCTTTGACACGACGGGGAGAGATTCGCGAGCGGGAGCAACGGCTGATACGCAGCCTTGCTGCGCTACAGCGCCTTCAGGAGCAGCAGCCTGCATGTGAGTGGGTGGCGTCCCAGCTGAGCCAGGCACGCCAGGAGGTTAGAGAGGTAGAGGAGCAGAGACATGAGTTTTACTATCGTCGTCAGGCCTCTCAGTGGACGCAGCTTGGTGATAGAGTGACTGGGGAGTTTTTTGAGATCACTGGACCCCGTCATGCGCGAGCAGGAGTTCGCCAGCTTGGTAGACCGGATGGATCGATAGCTACTGAGCTCGGGGAGATCAGAGCCATTGCCACTGCTTTTTATAGTGACCTGCTTTCAGCGGAGCCAGCCACTGAGGATCGAGATGTGTGCAGACAGACTGTGTGGGCCCATGTGCAGAGGAGGGTCACAGACCATATGCGCACAGTTCTAGGTGCGCCTCTGTCAGAGATTGAGCTTGCCGAGGCCTTGAGGGTCCTGCCGCGACATAGTTGCCCAGGGGAGGACGGACTGACGCCGGCCTTTTTTATGCGCTATTGGGACCTTTTGGGGCCAGGCCTCCGCAGGGGCTTTCAGCATGTTTTGGACACTGGGGTGATGCCGCAGAGCTTTTCAGAGGGCTTGATCTATCTTATCCCCAAGGGGGAGGGAGTATCGGATGACATTCGGCATTGGAGGCCTATTACGATCCTCAATACTGTCTACAAGGTCTTAGCAAAGGCCTTGAGTTTGAGGATCCAGCCCTTCCTGGGGGAGTTGATTCATGCTACTCAGACAGGATTTGTCAAGGAGCGCAGTATCCTTGACAACATCTTTACTTTCTGGGAGGCGACGGCCCGAGCTAGGTTTCTTGGCAAGGACTTGGTCGTGATGCTTCTCGATTTTGAGAAGGCATACGATAGAGTTGATTGGGGATTCTTAGAGGGCACTATGCTACGCCTGGGCTTTGAGCCAGGATGGATCAGAGGGGTGGCAGCTTTGTATTCCACAGCTCGCAGCCAGGTGCTGATTGCAGGAGGTCGGGGGCCGAGTTTTGAGCTGACCAGATCAGTCCGTCAGGGGTGTCCTCTCGCCCCTTTCCTTTTTCTCTTCTTTGCGGAGGCTATGAGTATGTATTTGACGGCAGAGGAGGTTGGTTTGAGAGGACTCCAGCTCCCAGTCCGGGGGGAGGATTTGCTTGATGCTGAGTTTGCAGACGACACGGGCTTATTTTTGCATGGCCAAGAGGCCAATCTTATTCGGGCAGAGCAGTCGCTCCAGGTTTTTAGTGCAGCTTCGGGAGCATTGATCAATTGGCGCAAGACAGTGGCCTTTTGGATCAGTAGTGCTCCCACTCCGGCATGGAGCCCGGATCCCGGTTTTAGATGGATTCCTCCAGGCACAGCAGTGCGGTATTTGGGATGCCAGATTGGCCTCGATTTGTCACCTGAGCAGCAGATTGCCCCGCTTCTTCTGAGCATTCGGAAGAAGCTATTGTATTGGAGTACAGCTCGACTATCCTTGGCTGGGAGGGTGGTGGTGGCAAATCAGGTGCTGTTAGCGACTATGTGGTACATTACGTCTTGCTGGATTTTCTCGAGCTCTTGCATCAGCCAGGTACAGAGGCTGATCAAGAACTTTCTGTGGTCTGGGCGGGACGGTCAGCCAGCTCGGGCAAAGGTTGCATGGGCAGTTATTACACTTCCGCTGGCTCAGGGCGGTTTGGGCATTATAGATCCAGTCGATCAGAGTAGAGCCTTATTGGGGAAGCTTATTGTTCGGGGGTTGCTTCCAGGCGCTGAGCCTTGGAAAGAGCTCCTCTTGCAGCGACTGCAGGCCCGGGCGCCTCCTGCAGGGGGTACTTGGGCACCAGAGATTCGCTGGATCTTCATAGAGATGAGGAGGACAGGCCTCAGTAGAGGATGGGAGGACAGATTTGCTTTGAGTATCCTGAGAGCTTGGGAGCTGCTGAGACCGGGGCTCTCTCAGCGGCCTTCTTCTTGTGTTGAGGAGCGGGCCAGGCAGCCCCTCATCTGGAGCCCAGCGGTTCGTACAGAGCAGGGTCATATGCTGGGTTCTCAGCCTCGTCTAGCCTGGGGACCTTTAGCGGCAGGCCCAGCTCGTAGTTTTGGAGACTGGCAGGCTTTCTGCAGTCTACCAGAGGAGACCCAAGTGGAGAGGCTGAGTCACTTCAGAGGGGGGTTGATTATGAGGGATGATATTCAGGAGGCACTTACAGAGGAGTGGTTCACACCTCTCGAGCCAGTGGCCCCACGGTGGATGGGAGCCTTTACACAGTTGGAGATCCTGATTGCTGTCAGAGCTAGCACTGAGGATGGCAGATGCCTCTATTATGAGATTCAGGATGAGGGCAAACTCCAGAGAGTGGAGGTGGAGTCGCCTTTGGTTGCAGAGTGCACCTTTCAGAGGATTCGGGTAGTGGCTGCCGCTTCTCGGAAGTGGCATATTGACCCCGACCCTGCTGACGTGCTCCCGGATTGGCGCATATGGTCATATGCAGCGCGCCCCGTGGCCCGGCTACAGTGGGACCCCGGGGAGTACGAGTGGCATGATCCTTATGCATCCCTTGAGGCCACAGAGATCACCTTTTTCCAGTATACTGTTCGGCTGGGACGGCATATTTTGATGGCGAGGAGGACGGTTTCTCCAGCGGCAGCGGGGCATTGGCGATTGCAGGGACTATCACAGGAGTTCCTGGAGGATTTCTGGGCTCGGCTCTGGGCTAGTCGACAGGCCCGCAGGATCTCGGCTTTTCAGTGGCTGGTCGCCCACAGGGGCTCAGCAGTTGGCACTTGGCTTGTTTACAGCGGTCTTCCGGCGGCCTGCGTCCGATGCGGCCACCCTATGGAGACACAGAGACATTGCCTTTGGGACTGCCCTCAGGCACAGCAGATTTGGCTGCGGATGCGTTGAGAAGGACCTGTTCCTCTCTTCTGTTTTTATGTATATTTAAGTGCTCTTTATATTTAAGTGCCCTTATGAAGCAGATTTACATGAAGTAAAAGAATTGAGTCATATAGACTCTTACTGAACTGCTCTGTGTTGAAGTAGGTACTTGTTGGGGTGAGGATTAAAAGAATTACGTCGACTTGCGAGGCTAATATAGATATCTTCACTAAGGATTGAAGATCATTGATTTGTTTGAAGATGGTGGCGTCGTGTGGAGAGTTTTGTAATTGGTGTCGGTGTCCGGGGCTCTCTGAAGTGCCGCCATGAGACAGGGCTATCTCTACTCATGAAGAAATTAAAGATCTCTAGCTCCTGTATCTCTGCGAAGGCCCGCCTTTTGCGGCGAGTAAGTCTCCTTATCTCTCTCCTCGAACTCGATGTGGGAAGCTCTGTAATGCAGCCGTGTGTAGGAGTGATGCCAGCTGGGCTGTAATGGTATCCATAGGTGCCAGGGGATCCATGAGTAGGAGCCCATCCTCTACTCTGCGAGTGTATATGTCTGCCATGTCATGTGTGAAGTAGATGGTAGTGTGTGGCGTCGATATGTGGGGGGCTGGTGATACCGGTGATCCGGCTAGTGAAAATGCCAAGTATGTATGATCTGCCCCAATAGGACGAGGTGGAATGGAGAATGAGGTGACAAGCTGTGATGCCTCCAAAGACCCCATAATGTAGTCTACCATCGTGCCTCCGGTCCGTGTATGACCCCCATGTGGGAAGCATGTCAGCCCTCCTGATCCCGGCCACTGTAGCATCCCGTTATAAATAACGAGACGATGCCTAGCTCCCAACTCTAGTAAGTGTCCTTGGAGATCTCTTCTTTGATGGCCATGAGAGTGTTGTCATTGATCTCCCCTTCTTCCTTCTCAGTATTCTTGATGGCTACCATTTCCACTTTCAATGCACTCACCTCCTCCTTGAGTGCCGTGTTCTCTTGTTCGAGGTTCGTGACCCGTGCTTCGAGAGCCATGATGTGCCGGTGTAGTTTGTTCTCCTCCTCATTGAGGTTGGAATCTGATGTCTTCTTGTTCTCCTTGATTAGTGCCTTCATTGCCATCTCGAGGGCCTCGAGTTTCTCTTGGAGACTCGGGGCCATTCCTCCAGATCACTCTGCAGTCCTTCCCACAGGCAGGGAGGAGAGAGAGAGAGAGAGAGAGAGAGAGAGAGAGCTATGTTGCTGCCTTGGGGGCCTGAGCAAGGGTGGGTGAGGCACCAGTACCGAGGTGAGCAGGGACGGCGAACAGCAGCGAAAGGGCGCGGGCAGCGAACAGAAGGCGGCGAGCAGGGACAGCGAACAGAGGCGAAAGGGTGCGGGCAGCGAACAGAAGGCGGCGAGCAGGGACGGCGAACAACAGCGAATAGTTGCGGGCAGCGAACAGAAGGCGGAGGGGCGAAGCGAACAGTAGCGAGGTGAGGAGGTGGGGAAAGGGGGGCGGCAGTAGCGAGGCGAGCAGGGGGGGCGCCAGTACCGAGGTGAGCAGGGACGGCGAACAGCAGCGAAAGGGTGCGGGCAACGAACAGAAGGCGGCGAGCAGGGACAGCGAACAGAGGCGAAAGGGTGCGGGCAGCGAACAGAAGGCGGCGAGCAGGGACGGCGAACAGCAGCGAATAGTTGCGGGCAGCGAATAGTTGCGGGCAGCGAACAGAAGGCGGAGGGGCGAAGCGAACAGTAGCGAGGTGAGCAGGTGGGGAAAGGGGGGCGGCAGTAGGGAGGCGAGCAGGGACGGCGAACAGCAGCGAGAGAGAGAGAGAGAGAGAGAGAGAGAGAGAGAGAGAGAGAGAGTACAAATGAGAGCTTGGCTATTTATAAGGAGAATAGGAAAATACGTAATCGAGTTGGTTTTGCCTTTTCAGCCCACAAAACTGAGTGTATGTGTGTATCCATTGTGTACGTGTACCCCTCTTTATGCCTATGTGTGAACATCCCATATATGTGTGTGTGAACACTCACTTATGTGAGTGAGTGAGTATGAATGTTGGCCTAGCCATGTGTCATTGCCCCCTTGCATGTGATGTGTCTAAGATAAGGCCTTCCAGCCTATAAAAGCATGTACTTGATACAAGGATTAATCAATCATAACAGATTATCGAGTCGTGCAAATCATCTCTCTCTATCACTCTATCTCTACTCATCATGACAATCTCCATAGCTTCCATAGTGGCATGTAGGATTTCTGTAGACCCGCCTATGGTCAGCTCAGAGACCACATGCAAGCTTCTTTCAGAGGCTGATTATCCCCATTGGTCCTTGCTGGAGGCTTTAGTGCTTGACTGGTCCTGTTTTGGCTGGCCCAAACTAAACCGAGGCCTGTTTAAATCTGGTCACCTAGCTGGCCCAACTTGCTGTCCTGAATCTTTGGTTTGCTTGAACTTGCTCCATCTGTGCCTAGATAGGTATTATAGACCAAATGCCTCTAGGTCTTGGTGGATACCCTTTACAGGTGTGTACGTGGTCTTGATCCATGTGCAAACGAATCCTCATCATGCTCTTGGCCTGTGATCTTTTATCAAAAACAATGTGCTAAATCCAAACCCTAGTGTTCCCCAGTGGACAAGACACATGCATGTGATGTTGGTTCTGATGCATGAGGCCAAAAAAGTAGTTCCCCACCCCTTTTTGGGGTCTAAACCTATAATGTCTACAAACTTCAAGTTGTTGTGTGATTTAAGGGAGGACTTGTTAATTCTTGCCTTACCTGATTGGGTTTTGTATGCTTTCTAGGTTCGCGAGCTAGCTGAGAAGGAGACAGAAGGTGGCGTCTTTCACATGCTAAAGCAGGACATGACACGATTTCTCACAACAATTTTGATTGGAACAACGTACTGAATAGTATTTAATTTTTAATATCTTATCAATTTTACTGTTTGATTATTTCTGATGTTAAAATGAGTTTTGGTTTTTGGGCTTTATTTTCATTTCTCACAGGGTTGCAAACATAGCAGCTACTGCTCTAGTGACAGATGCTGCCACAGCCCTGTTTGGTGAAGCTGGAGTAAGTGCAGCCACTGGAGTAATGACTGTAAGTGTTCCCAACTGATTTTGTGTAGGTACACTGCCCTTTGGTGAAGCCAGCAGTATCTGAGTGGTTTTTTCTCTTTCTGGTTTTGCAGGTTGTCATTTTGCTGCTGACAGAGATCACTCCCAAAAGTATAGCTGTGCATAATGCAGCGGAGGTGGCACGGATAGTGGTAAGATGGTTTTTTAGTCACCTGTTTAACTGGGCAATATCAACGTCACAAATGGAATCCTTCACAATTATTACTATGATTATGTGGCAACCTATTGCTTGTTCTTCTGATGAGTACCTTGTGGATGGCGTGACTTCCTATGGTTCTGGCATGACAAGGCAGCAGGTGGCTCTCACCCCCCTCTCTTGAGTTATATCCTTCTGATGTTGCAGTTTGGTACCTACCTGGAGGCGGCTTCGGGTGTTTCAACTTGTGGTCACAAAATGGCCACGATACCAATGAGGCATATGGGGATCTGAACTTAGGACTCCCCCTCCCTGAGTTTCAAACCCTCATGGCTGGGCCCCACACGCGTTGATTAAGGCAAGCGGCTTCTTCTTCCACAGGGAAGGCTGATTTAGAAGTGTAGTGTAGAGCTCTTTTAATCAAGATGGTTGCTGGGTGTTAACCTTCCCAGGTTCAGTCTGAGACTCAACAGTTCTAGTCTTCTCAATCAACCATAAGAGTCTGTAGGCCAGGTACGCCAACATATATGAAAAGAGTTGGCAAGAGAGAAACGCCCATCAGTGCAATCATTTTGATTCTTATCTTAGATTGGTTGGAATTCGAATGGGGGTCTCGTATGAGTGTACTCTTTTGTGTGTATATTTGTGTCATGAATGCATGCTTCTGTAATGCTTTACACTTCTCCTTGTGTACAATTCAGGCTGTATGCGTGATTCTTATTTGTGATTAAGCGGGTTAGTACTGTTGTGAGGTTATTTGACAAATTTTTTGTTGTGGCAGGTGAGGCCTGTAGCTTGGCTTTCATACATACTTTATCCTGTTGGGCGCATTGTGACTGCTATTTCAATGGGTTTATTGAAGCTTCTTGGACTGAAGAGTAGTGGGTATTGAGCCACCCTGTATACTCTCCATTTTTTTTTCTTTTGGTTTGAAAAGAAATACCATAGTATTTATCTCTCAAGGATTTTCTTTTAAAGCCTAGCTTTAGCCATCACTGTCAAGTGGTTTGGGCTGGCTTGCAAGATGAATGGACTAAGAAGGTAAGCAATCATGAGCTCAGCTGAGTGATGGGAACAAGCTGTGCCAATGCAATACCCTGAGATTTTTAATGCCATGAAATGGGATTGTAAATTTGTATGTGCATTGGTTTAAAGCAAGAAACATGCTCTTTTTGTCCATGCCTGGCATTTGACAGGAGATTATGTTGGTCCACAGTGAGCCGTTCGTTACTGAAGAGGAGCTGAAATTGATGCTGAGGGGCGCGGAGTTGAGTGGGGCTATAGAGGAGGAAGAGCAGGTAGTGTTCAAGCTACCTTCAATATGGACATGCTTGTGAATGCAAATTTTCAGTGACCAAGGGTAAACCTTTAATTTGGTGGCTTATTTTGGTTAATATCCATCTTGTTTGGTCATGACTCATGATGGAAGTCGGCAATAGACTGGATCTAGGACTTTCTGGATTACCTTTCACATGGGTCCATTAGACTTTTTTCGCCACAGTCATCAGGTGTTCCAGGCCCAAAACCAGGGATCCATCTACCATTACGGGGAAACCAGGCAGCCATGGTCCGAATTGACATGCTGCTGCCCCACATGTATCCTTAATCCACAAAAACTGATTGCTAAGGCTCATGACCAGAGGATACATGGTTCTATATAGGAGGTACTTCTTCCTCATGCACATACTCTAGGTCTTTACAATGTCTATATGCATTTGTAATCATGTTTTCACCCCTTCCTCGACACGCCTTTTATTAATTTCCTGGCTCTTTACCACTTGGAACCCTCGTACTACTTTTGGTCTTATAGACCTGTTGGGTCTATACTTTCTTTCTTTCTATAGTGTGTAGTTGTTTCTCTTTTTGTTACTTGCCACTGTGCATGATGGATGTATATTGATGGACTACCATTGTCTCACAGACCCTTTTGGTCTTCCCCTTGGACTTTTCTTTCTAATTTTGTCTGGAGGGTGTGTAAAGAATACGGAGAGACATACCTTTATCTTCTTCTTCCTTTTTTTCCCCAAGAAAAGATCCTGCATTAGTCATTAAAAAATAGATCGTCTGGGACGTGGACAACATCCCTCTAACGAGGTATAGGAATAAAGTAAGAGGGGGGACGACTCCTCCAGACTCTTGGGGCGGGGGAGTGAATTAGAGACTTGTTGTGCCATGTTGGGTGGTCTGCGCACATAGTGAGGAATGGGCCATGGCTCTGTGTGAAGAAATGCTGCACGATGGCTGTGTGTGGAGAAATGCTGC
This sequence comes from Cibotium barometz, assembly GCF_041138505.1. Lineage (NCBI taxonomy): Eukaryota > Viridiplantae > Streptophyta > Polypodiopsida > Cyatheales > Cibotiaceae > Cibotium > Cibotium barometz. Next base: position 1,470,454 of record NC_141093.1, on the reverse strand, counting down.
ACGCACGTGTTCATCGCCAACTAGGTGCTCCCATCTCCCTCGAAGGGAGTGTATGATGTACATCCATATATATGCCAAATAATTTCCGCCAGTGGGGTACTGGAACTGTTCATAGCCTCGTTGCATATGGATGTGGCATGTCAAATATGCGAGGCCGAGATGCTAATGATTAGCTCGCATTGCTAATATTATACCTTGGTCTTGGGAGTCCACTGTGATGCTGTCATTGTTGAGGCTGAGATGACCATAATCCGGAAGTGTGAGAGTTGTAGGGCAAGGCCATGCCATCCTCCTCGTAGTGCAGCACCTATCTTGCCTCAGCCACCCAGGCGACTGGTGAAACGGAGGGTGCTGGCCTCAAAAGTGAATAGACGAAGGGCTCGCCATCAAATCTGGACAGCCCCAAAGGCAGTGTCTCTGAGTCTCTTGCGGGGTCCCACACCGCTTGCACTATGCGGGACACACTTCAATAGCAAACCAAGCACCATGTGAGGTTGTGTGGTTGACTCGGAGCCACAGGAAGGGGGTCATCTTCCATGGTGGAAGCTCTCCCACAGTCACCGCCATAAGTCCGAGCGAGCTGTGAGAGTTGCCCTGTGAGTGCCACTGAGAGGGGGCCTCGAAAGTTTTGTACCTGCTTGATAGGCTTGAGTGCAGGGATAAATTGCAATGTCAGTATCTACATCAAGAAGTTGTGCATGTGCTTTGGTGCAGGATATGATTGAAAACGTGCTTGAGATCAAAGATACGTATGTTCGGGAAGTAATGACGCCTCTAGTTGATGTGGTTGCCATTGACTCAAGTGCTACTGTGATGGACTTTCGGAACCTATGGGTGACTCACCAGTATTCGCGGTAAGCATTCTGTCAGAGGACTGGTTAAAGCTTTGGTGTTTTGATGTTTTTGAACATATGGGGTTTACATGTCTAGAAGGACCAGCTCAAGCATGGTGCTTTACTTCACAGGGTGCCTGTATTTGAACGCCGTGTGGATAACATTGTTGGACTAGCATATGCGATGGATATGCTTGACTATGTGGAACAGGTTTGGCCTTCATGATGTATCTGTTTGCTGCATTCTTGAACTCGAGGGCTACAAACAAATACTGCCTTTTGGTCATCCCTTTATCTAGAGAGGATTTTGGGAAGTTCTTTTTGCAGGTTGAAGTGCTACAGAAATTGACAGTCGGCCGGATAGCTCACAAGCCTGCCTATTTTGTACCTGGTGTGTTTTCTCTCTTTTGTCTCCAGCAACTAGGAAGTGCATAGAGTTATCAGACATGACATCTGGCAGATATACATCCATAGGACATGGATACAACATGAGATCCTACCTCCCAGGATGAGCCTTTACAGAAATCAGTTCCTTATGCCCATGGCAGACGACGGCTTTATTGAGATGCTAAGGTACTTGGGAACTCACGTGTGTCACATGCAGTTCAGATCTCCATGGATCAGATTCGAGTATCATCACAGATCCTCCACATCAAATCTGGGGGAGAGACCGCAATTATATGAGAAAATCATGTAGGTTTGTCAGTTTTGTGGGATGCACGAGGCTGAGACTGAGGAGAAGACCATCCTTAGATGCTCAGTGTACTACAAAATTAGAGGGCCCAGGGTCTGGTGCTCTGAATTCTGGGGGGCGGGCGGTGGGATCCCCCCCTCCCCCGCTGATGATGAGCTGTTGTTTTGGCGCCGGGGGGGGGGGACCACTCGTGGCGCTCTCTTGTACTGGCGGTGGGGACAAGCTCCAACAAGGTGTCCCATTTTACGGTGAATGAAGTGCTGTCCGGGGAGGCCAGAGTACTCTCCTCTCTGAAAAATAGGAGTTCCACAGAAATACGGAAGCAATATGACATGAGGAACTATCTCTGGAGAGGCTATGCAAATGCGAAGAGAGGGAATCCTTGCGGTCCGAGCTAGAACCGAAGTGGCCGTTTTTTTGGGGGGGGGGGGGGAGGTCTTATCACTCTCCCGATAACTCCACCTATCATTGGGAGAAGGAGAAGATATACCTTCTTGAGGCTAGGAAAGCAAACTATAACGGGAAAGCTTGAGATGCTAGCCAGGGGGTTGGACATTGGGTCAAAGCCGTGCTGCCACCTCGCAGAGAAGGCCTGGGCCGTACACAATGTGACGGGGCTCAACGGCATGACTCTATTCGATGCTACTGGTGAATCAAACTCGACCTGGTAGTATCCACGTGCCAGAGGATGAATAGCAGTTTTCCAGGCTCGGCAATGAGGCTAGTTTACAAAAGATCTGTGAGCTGTCCACGTGCTGGACGGCTACAACTAGCTTACAGACCAATGTGGAGGCCTCCAGGGAGGCGACTGTTGCGAGGAGCTGGAGGTCTGCTTAAGTAAAAGTCGAGTAGGGAGGGGTGGCCTCAGTCGGGGTTGTCGGAGCGCGTGCCATGGAGTCCTCCTGTGGGAAAAGAGCATAGGCGGCGACACTATGCCACCAAAGGAAACAAGCCCTTGCCTTCACGGGAGATGTGCGAACCGGGGGTGGAGGAGACGATGCGGGAGGGGCGGAGTGTGAGGGAGAGGGTCGGATGAAAGGAGAGCCATGGCGGGGGCAGCATGGGGTCAAGGTGTGAAAGGGTGGAAGAGGCAGCGAAAAGCAGGGGGCAGCCAAGGGAAGGAGGCGGTGGAGGAATGAAGAAGTGGGCGAGCTGGGGAGGGGGGGTGCTGAAAGAAGCGCAGGGGGCAGGGGGTGCTGACGGAAGTGGCTGGCGATGATCAGGTGGCAGCAGGGGAGGTTTGGCGAGAGCAGGAGGGGGGTGCAGGCTGAAATGCAGAGATGGGGCGCATGAACGCAGGCAGAGGGGGGTCTCCAGCTCGACCTGAGCAAGCAATATTATGCCATTCGCAAATAGAGAATCTGAGCACGATGCTTTGCAGCATCATAATCAGAAAATTCTTTGAGATCACACTTCATCACTGCCATTCTTTCAAAGAGTCAGCAACTTCGTATGGGATTTGATCTTAGATCCTACTTATGCATATGCATACCTATCTACTTATGCATACAAAAGTGTTGGGGTAAAGGCATTATGCCCACCCTTGTAGTGTGTGCAAGCCCATAAGTTTTATAGTACATAGTACACTTAGTACTTTTAATGTACTAAGTGCACTATGTGTACTAGAGCAAATATACATGTGTGATAGGGGAGTCACACACTCATACTTTTGGGTTGACTTATCCCCACATGGCTCTCTCTCTCTCTCTCTCCCTTCTTCTCTGTGTGTGTCTCCCACATGAAACCCTAATTCTCTACAGCTGAACTTCCATAGCTCCTTCAACTGGTATCAGAGCACGGTGTGCCGCGTGCGCGCGTTTGTGCTTGCGGGTGTGCGGAGTCGTCATCATCGCGAAGAAGAAGCTCGGCTATGGAGCCTTGAGCTTGGCACGAGCAGAGGAGAGCTTTACTAGGGCGGCCTGTTTCTGGTTTGGGAGAACTTGCTGTCGTACAGCTGTGGGTGAAGCGAAGGCTTTTACGACTTGCAGATCGTCACACGAGCCGGCAAGGATGGTGCGGTGAGCGTGGATGGAGAACCAAAGGCATCCGCCGAAAAGCTTTCCGAGGGCGCCTTCGACACGGCTGAGGGCGCGGCCCTCCTTCGCCGCCTCCTCTGTTGCTCCTTTTTCTGGGATGCAGGCGAGCACCCGTAGCGCGAAGGGGAGGCTTTGCATGATAGCGTGAGGAGCCTGAGGACCGCCTTGAGGAGTTTCGCGCGCAGCTGGAGGAGTCGGGCGCCGTGTGGGAGAGGCTCTGTTCCATCGTCGCCGACCTCGATAGTGCAACTCGCCTCATAACTCGCTGGGGCAGCGCTCGCAGCAGGTGAGGCGGCTAGAGCGAAACTCCGCCAGCTTGCAGTTCCATCCCCGACACTGCCAGCCTGCAGTTCCGTCTATCGTCATCACCCGGCACAAGACCAAGCCTACTCCCGATAAGGAGAGCTAATTGGTGCTATTCCAAGATCCAAGCAGTTTGTAAGATCTGGTTGTATATAGCCGTCCTCATGAAATCATAATTAGATCTGGCATACAAAGGAAATACTTCTTATCATCACATAGGAACCCCCCTTTGTGGACTTTAAAAAAAATAAATCAACCTCACTGTGAATTAATTGTAAGGGTTAATCTTATGTGCTTCAGCACATGAGGATGGCGATGTCGAACCGGACCAGTGCCCTGCGAGAGTTGTCAACCACGGATGGATTAGCACTGTACTTAGCAGCACCGCCCGCCCATAACGCGGACTTGTGTATCACGGCTGCCTGGAACTCAGTAGGCTCCAAAAAGGACTTGGAATGCCACTATTGTGGCAAGAAGGGACATCTCAAAAAGCAATGCTACAAATGGAAGAATGATCAAAAGGAAAAGGGCAAAGGAAAAGACAAAGACAAAGATGAAGCCAAAGATGCAAAGCCAAAGGGCAAAAGTGGAGTCAAGATTGAAGAAGTCAATGTGTCACATGCAGGTGACAGTGAGGATGAAGTCCTATTCATGTCTTCACTTGATGCCCATTCACTCCATGCAGGAGATGGTCATGATATGCACTCATGGATCATTGATTCAGGTGTCTCCTTTCATGTCACGGGTTGCAGAGACTTGTTTGTCAGGTATACCGCTGGCAATGAAGGAGTAGTTTATTTGGGTGACAACCATGCATGCCAGATTCTTGGCAGAGGTGATGTGAGGCTTGTGCTTTCAGATGGCTCACAGCTTATGCTCCATGATGTCAGGCATGTGCCTGAGATCAAGAAGAACTTGCTTTCTATTGGACAGCTTGATGATGCTGATTATGTTACCACATTTGGTCGTGGAAAGTGGAAGATTAGTAAGGGCTCACTAGTTGTTGCCAGAGGCTCTTAGGTGGACACTCTTTACTTCATGCATGCTAATGTTTGTCACCATGCTAATGTAAATGCAACCGAGCTGTCGGAAATCTCTATGTGGCATAGCCGGTTGGGACACATGAGTGTCAAAGGAATGGAGCAATTGTCTCGTTTTGGTTACTTGCCTTTTCTAAAGTTTTCAAGTTTTCAGTTTTGTGAGCATTGTATAGATGGCAGGCAACTCCAGTGCCCCCACAAGAAAGCTCTTGGACAGAAAGATGCTCAGTTAGAGCTTGTGCATACAGATGTATGTGAAATGCCTTGGCTTTCTTTGGGAGGGGAAAAATATTGTGTGTCCTTTATTGATGATGCCACACGCAAGGTGTGGGTTTATCCTCTTCGTTTAAAGAGTGATACATTCTCAGTGTTTGAGAAGTTTGTTGCTCATGTTGAGAATCAAACTGGTAAAACACTGAAGGCTTTGCGTTCCGACAATGGTGGAGAGTATATGTCCAAACAGTTTCAAGACTTTTGTGATGCTAAAGGCATCAAGAGGGAGCTCTCTACTCCTTATGATCCTCCACAAAACGGGACAGCAGAGAGGATGAACAGGACCATTCAGGAGAAGAACCGTTCTATGTTGTCACATGCTGCGTTACCTCATGGTTTTTGGGCTGAAGCTGTTATGACAGCCGTTCATCTTATAAACAGGTCACCTAACACGAGGCTTGGTGGGAAAGTGCCAGAGGAAGTATGGACAGGGAAGCCTCCGTCCTACAAGCACTTGAGAGTGTTTGGTTGCGTTGCGTACGTGCACATACGCAGGGAAATACGCACCAAACTTGATCCTAAGTCTCACAAATGCATATTCCTAGGATATGGTGACAGAGGTGAAATGGGGTATAGACTTTGGGATCCAGTGAATAGAAAGATTATACGCAGCAATGATGTCATTTTTGATGAAACATGCATGTATAAGGAGCCTGCAAGGCAACAGGAGCCTGGCAGAGTCATCTTTGATGATGATGGACATCATGGACAACAACCAAGGGCTGTAAATCAGCCATTACAACAACAAAACCAGCCCTTAAGTGGTGCTGAAAATGGTCCAAATGGACAGCTAGAGATGGCAGAAGATATCCCTATGGATATCCCACAGTTTGAGGATATACCGGGCACGATCTTTTAACTTTATGGCATGGAACAGGAGCCACCAATAGGTGATATGCAGGCTGGACAGCAACCTGCAAAATGATGGTCATTGGGTACGGAGGTCCACAAGACCCTCCAGACCCCCTGACAGGTTTGTTCCAGGGGTTGACTACTTGATGCTCGCTGACTGTGGGGAGCCCTCTTGTTATAAGGAGACTTTACAGAGGGCAGACAAGGCTCTTTGGGAGCGTGCTATGAAGTCAGAGATGGATTCTCTACACAAAAGTGGAACATGGAAGTTAGTGCATTTGCCTACAGGCAAGAAGGTTTTGCCATGCAAGTGGGTTTACAGGCTCAAAGTTGCACCTGATGCAAAGCCAAGATACAAAGCCAGGTTAGTGGCAAAGGGCTTCAAGCAGGAATATGGTGTGGACTTTGATGAGATCTTCTCTTCAGTGGTCAAAATGACCACACTTAGAGCTGTATTAGCTATGGTTGCTCATGATGATCTGGATTTGATTCAGATGGATGTGAAGACTGCTTTTCTTCACGGTGATCTCCATGAGGAGATATATATGCAACAGCCACGGGGTTATGCAGTGAATGGAAAGAAGAAGCTTGTATGCAAGCTGAAAAAGAGTCTTTATGGGCTCAAACAGGCACCAAGGAAATGGTATCATAAATTTGATACATTCATGAAATCCCAGGATTTCAGGAGTGACGTAGATCACTGCTTATACACCAAGAAAGCTTTGGATGGCAGTCTATTGATCCTCATCTTGTATGTTGATGATATGTTGATTGCCGGGAAATCTCGTAAAAAGATGGATGCCTTGAAGAAGAGGCTGCATCAAACCTTTGATATGAAGGATTTGGGTGATGCAAATCACATTTTGGGTATGCGGATACTTCGGGACAGAAATCAGCATGTGTTGTATTTGTCTCAGAAGGAATACATTGGCAAAGTTTTGCAGAGGTTCAATATGGACGACGGGGGGAAAAAGACGAGTACTCCTTTGCCTCCATATGTGAAACTCAGTGCTATGGACAGTCCACAGTCGGATAGTGACAGGGCTGATATGGCCAAGATTCCGTATGCTTCAGCTTGTGGCAGTCTCATGTATGCCATGGTTGCTACTAGGCCGGACATTACATTTGCAGTGGGAGTGGTTAGTAGATACATGGCCAACCCTGGCAAGAAGCATTGGGAAGCAGTGAAAGGTGTCATGAGATACGTGAAGGGCACACAGGATATGTGCATTTGTTTTGGCAAACAGGATGCATTAGTGCATGGTTACACGGATTCGGATTATGCCGGTCATCCAGATAACCGGAAGTCTACTACCGGTTATGTGTTTACATTCACAGGAGGTGCTGTGTCATGGATATCCAGGATGCAGAAGTGCACTGCCTTATCTACTACAAAGGCCGATTATATTGCAGCCACAGAGGCTTGCAAGGAGGCATTATGGCTATCTCGGTTAGTGGTTGATTTGGGTTATACAGGGGATATTCCATTGTTGCATTGTGACAGTCAGAGTGCCATCCAGTTGGCAAAGAACCCTGTCTTTCATGCAAAGACGAAGCATGTGGATGTGAAGTATCACTTCATCAGAGAGGTGAGAGAGAACAAGCTGATTCAGCTTGTCAAGATTCATACGGATGACAACCCGGCTGATCTGTTGACAAAGAGTTTGCCTCCAGAGCGGTTTGCTCATTGCAGACACTTGATGGGCATTGGATGAGGCCAGTTTCAGCCTTGATATGGCCTTGTGTATTATCATGTACATGCTGATTTTTTCTTTTCCTTCATTTAAGGACACTTTGCCTCTAAGTGGGAGGTTGTTGGGGTAAAGGCATTATGCCCACCCTTGTAGTGTGTACAAGCCCATAAGTTTTATAGTACATAGTACACTTAGTACTTTTAATGTACTAAGTGCACTATGTGTACTAGAGCAAATATACATGTGTGATAGGGGAGTCACACACTCATACTTTTGGGTTGACTTATCCCCACATGTCTCTCTCTCTCTCTTTCCCTTCTTCTCTGTGTGCGTCTCCCACATGAAACCCTAATTCTCTACAGCTGAACTTCTATAGCTCCTTCAAAAAGGTTACTGACTGTCCTCCATTTGTGCATGCTCTAATGCACATGAGGGCTGCTTGGTCTTGCTGCTTTACAACTTCTGTGGTGGTGGAGTTAGCTTTAGAGATCCAAACAAAAAGGCCTATGCGAGACTCGACTAGCTCTTGAGAGATCCACCCAGGTTGGAAGTGAAGCTTTTAGAGCTCTTGGCTGAGTGGATTGGGCAAGGACTTGTTTGTCACTGTACTTGGAAATCTCATGCAAGGCACCCTCAAACTTGTACTTGTAACTCTCTATTGGAGTTTAATATTCCTGGGGGGGGGCGCCCGTTCTGGTCCCAGGGGTGTGTCCTGTTTTTTGTGTTGTTGTTTGGTTAAGCATTATTTTCATTTATATGTGTTTAATTACGAGATTAGGGCTCTCTGATCGAGCACATTACACTAATAACAAAAGAACATACCTTCTCGATGACTTTTTGGGGTCATAAAAGTCCTACCTGAAATTAATCTGACTTGCTATCAGCTTCATATATAAAGGCAGGTCCAGGGTCATTGGATTCAGATACATCAGTCTCACACCTTGCAAGGGGGCCTTCAAATTTGTAGATTCCACAGCACCTTTGTTAGCTCAAACACCTTCTTGGCAAGGTAAATAGTGGTTCAGCTGAGTATCCAGGGCTGGTACAACACCCTCTGCTGTTGTGGATGGAGTTTCCCCTCTCTAGGGTTGATGCAAACAAGAAAGATTTCGTATATTTCGTTGTTGCATCAGGTTTCATTTCGTTCGTCTCTCCAAGACAAAACAGAGAGGTTTCGAAGTGACACTTGCTATATAATACAAGTCTATACCATAGAAAGTGTCAAAAATTGGAAAATCCCAGCAATTGGGTGTGAAAATAGTGGAAATTGAAGAGCTAAATGAGAAATTGGGGAAGATTTTGGTGATTGAAAGTGAAATTTTGGAAAATTTTGACTTACGTACTTGGTTTGGAGACGAAAAAATTTTGCTCTCCCCCCCCCCCCCAAAAAAAAAAAGAAAAGAAAAAAAGAAAAAGAAAAAAGGAAAAAAAACGTTTCAGCAAAATGGCATTTCGGTCAAGAAGTTCTTCCTTGTTTCTAAACGTTTCATAGGTTTCGTAGGGGATAAAGCCGGTTTTCATGTTACCATGGACTGTTGACGTGGTAGCTGCCCGAAACACGAGTAAGAACAGGCTACCAGCAGCTAAACACCATCACAGGAGGTGTAGCAGCTAGGATACAATGAGGCTGACCTGTACGGCTGATCTGGGCGCAGTCGTGCAACCCTACATGTGGCGGTGCAGTTTGTACAATCGTTCATACAACAGATGGGGGTTGCACAGCAGCAGCTCAAGAAGGTGGCAGCAGCTCGAGAAGGTGGTGTATCTGAGATAGTAGGTGCCTAGGAGAAGGGATCCCCTTGGAAGGGGTGGTAGGTGGGCAGGTGGCCATGCAAGGCAAGTATGGCATAGTTGCTGGCTAGCTCACCTACCAGCCCACACTTAACAAGAATGGGTTTTTGGGCCCCCCCATGGGTACCCAAGGAAGGGCGCCTTGTACAAATGAGTGTAGAGGATGCCCGTAGTTGTAAATGACTGGTGTCCAATGTAAAGATGTTCACACACCATAATAATAAATGCGTGTGTGAACACTTTTACATCAAAACTTCGGTCAAGTTCCAATGAGATGTTGGCCATCTTTTTTTCCTCTGATAGTGTCCATGCAAAATGCCAACCATGTGTCAACTTGCAAGGTCATACAGAGTCTGCAAGTGGTAGTGCCTGGCATCCTCTGCACTACAGGACTGGCCCACATCAATACATGCAGCACACGAAGACAAGGCATATATATAGCAAATCATCTAGATTCTTATGCAATCATGCATGATGCAAATGCACACATACTTTGGAATTCTCCTGTTTACAATGCTTACACTGTCAGTTGCTGATTATGTCCTACCAATGTGTTGACAAATGCTGTAGCCAAAAACATTACATAAATTTGCTTAGTATTCAGCCATGCCATGATAATATGCCTATGCAGTAACCTCATAATGCACCAAACAAATGATATCCTTAAAAGATATTTCAGCATATATATATATATATATATATTACGCCGGTTTACAATGCGGTTCAGGATGTTCAATAGACGGGACAGACAAACGTAAACCAAAAATGGAATAGTGAAGGGTGTCTCAGACAGGAAGGGTTGGAGAAAAGAAAGAGGGGGGTGCGGGGGGCGGGCGGGGGGTGGGGGGGGGGAAAGAAAAAATAGAATAAATAAATATCTATCTATATATTCCTTCTTTTTTATTTTTCAAAAATGCAATAGATTTCTTTACCAAAGAGACAGAGAGTTTCTTTTATATATATATATATATATATATATATATATATATATATATGGAAAATTGTCCAAAAATATATACTAATGTCTGTGTGTGTGTGTGTGTGTGTGTGTCCATCTGTGTACTTTTAGCTCAAAGTTCAGCATATGAGCTTCCCAAATAGCTATGCTTTATGACCATGTAACTACACATGTTTCTATATATAGCATCAAAGTATCAAAGGTAACCATGTTAATGGTGGAAAGTAAAAATATTAGGAGTTCTCGCAGACTTAATGGTGGCAACCATTCCCAACTATGCATGCATTGCCATTAAGTACTAAGCGGTCCACACATTTGAACTATGCATCAGTAGTCGTGTTTTCAGCTTGATTGTCTTCTTGAATCATTTCGGAGAAGCATGTGGTCTTTGCTAAAGCATTTAAAGCATCTCTTTTCACGAAGAGTCTCTCCAACTCATCGTACTTCAGCTTCAATGCTTGGAAAGGATCCAACTCCAATTCAAGAGCGATGTTGGCCCCGAAGTGTGTGAAAATATGCCCAAAAAGGCATTACCCTGCCCAAAAAGGGCATTTAATGTGATATTTTGGTCTTGTACTGCTGGCCGACAGGCCTTCTCTGGGCCGACCAGCAGCCCTTCCACATATATAAGAAACACTTCATAAATCAGCAAGAGGTACAACATATAATCAACATCAACCGACTGCTGCTGCCGGCACTACCTCTGCAGCAGCCTGAATCATTGATCATCATCGTTTTTCAGTAGCAGCAGCCGTCGGCTCCCTGCACACAGCAGCCGCCTGGCTACATACAACTACACCCTCATCATCGCTTCCAGCAGCATCTGCGTTTCTGCATACACCATTCTGCTGTCGGCTATAACCCCTGCAGCAGCAGCAGCCCGGCAACCTCCTGCAGGTCTTCATCATTTCAGCAGCACCTATGCAGGTCTGCGTTTTTTCAGGTACAGCAGCACCCTCGTCACCAGAGCCTGCATCCCTGCGTTCTACAGACATCTACTACCTTGGAGTGCAACCGCAGTCATAGACACGAGCCTTCAACTACTTTGACTACTTTGACATCATCTTTGCTTCTTCGTCGGTCTACTACTTAGAGTCACCTCACATCAGAGAGCCTCTTGTATTGGATTACATTCGTCATTATACATACACTCATTCATACATTTCATGCTGTGTTGATTTGCTCTGATCTCTCACACATCTGGTTCTTTCGTCCTTTTTCCCTCACACAGAGTAGTAGCTACTTGTGAAGTTAATGGCTGGCCATCCTTGATTAACCCAACTAATAAATGCTTAACACAAGAGAGGACCTCTTCCACCACAACGGAAGGAAACTTGGTCTTTGATACCAATGTAATGTGGCAGATTAGAAAGCCCTAATCTCGTAATCAAACACATTAATCATAACAATGCTAGATGACAGATTAACCAAACAATAACACAAAAAACAGTACACATCATTGGGACTGCCCCCCCCCAAGGAATATTATACTCCAATAGAGAGTTTGAGGGTGCCCCGCACAAGATTTCCAAGTGCAATATGAAAATAGAGACAAATAAGTCCTTGCCCAATCCACTAGCAAGGGTAAGGACATGTCACCATTTGATCTTGACCCTTTTTTGACTTCTGGTGGACGGTGCCCAGTGAGACTGGACGTCCATATGGTATAGTGCAAGCATTGAGAACGGGAGATTGCCAAAGTACATGTGCATTTGCATAATGCATGGTTGCATGAGAATCTAGATGATTTGCTAGATGTATGCCTTGTTTTAGTGTGTTGCTTGTGCGCCATGGGTTAGTCCTGCAGTGCTGGGGACGCCTGTAAAACTGCTGCATGCAAGACCGTGTGTATGACCTTGTATGTTGACATATGGTTGGGATTTCATAGGGACACTAACTTGGGCCAAAAAGATGGCCAAAATCTCGTTGGGACTTAAACCGAAATTTTGAAGTCAAAGTGTCATTTATTATGGTGTGTGAAGACCTTTACATTGGCACCGGTCATTTTCAACTATGGGCACCCTCTAAACCCGTTTGTACCAGGCGCCCTTCCTTGGGCTCCATGGGGGGGCCCAAAAATTCTCTTGTTAAGTGTGGGCTCGTAGGTGGGCTGGCTAGTCAGTTGGCCATACTTTCAATGCACTAGATGCCCATGGCTCTCTCTTCCAAGGTGGACCTGCATGCAGCTATGGAGAATCCCTTTGAGGTCATAGATTCACCTATTTTGGATATTATGGAATGCTGATGGTTATGTCTCCCCCCATCATCTCTCATTGGTTTAAGGCTATCTTTTACCCTCATGAGCTCATTTTACACTTACATGATTACCATTGTATAGGTAGCTAGTCTTTTCCTTTTTTTCCCCATGTCTCCGTATTCTCATGGATTCTTTGTGCAACTTTTGGTCCGATAGACCTATTGGGTCTTTTGAAGACTTTCTTTCTTTTGTTTCTTTCTTTCTCCAGCTCCTTTTTTTCTCTGCTTAAGGGCTTCCCTCCATTCACAAGCTGGTTTCTTTATAAAATCACACGCATGTTTTTGTCTGTATTGTAGCAGATTCTATGTCTGTGTGGAATCTTCTGAGGGAGTTTCGAATCAGGAAAGTCCACATGGCTATTGTACTCAATGAATATGGTGGAACTGTTGGGGTAAGAAATTGCTTGTACCCAGCTGTTACCCTTTTACATTGAGTTCATTTCATTTTTGTACTATCTAGGATGAGATATATCATGGAAACATTGTAATACTTTGGTCTCATAGGCCAATTTGGCCTTTTTGTATACGTTTAATGTAACTCTCTCTCTCTCTCTCTCTCTCTCTCTCTCTCTCTCTGCCTGCGCATTTAGGAGGTGTGCATACATAGAGGTGGTATACAGGTAACAGGATAATGATAGGGGCTTCTTCAATGTATGGTGATAGCATCTCATAAATCATCGTTTGTTCCAGCTGGTCACGTTGGAAGATGTTGTGGAGGAGATCGTTGGAGAGATTTTTGATGAGAATGACTCCAAGGTGAGAGATTTACGGTTTTACCAGTTGTCCAAAGTAAAAGTGAGATTTACTGCATAATGGAGTTGATAGTTATATAGTCTTGTGGATGAGTATATAACATGCACGTTCCTAAAAGGTGAATTTGGGCATGTTCCTGGATCATCTAGGTATATAAAAGTGAGATTTACTCTTTCCTCCATCTACTTGAATACATATGTATCTTGTATGGCCGTCTTTTACCATGTGCATGGTGAAGTCTTTGTTCAGAAATATTTTGCATGTATCATCAATGTTATGTGCCTCACATCAAAAACTGCAGCTTGTTTTTACTTGGCTGGCTGCTACTCTGAAACCGTCTTTGTAAGGTGCCTGAAACCCTGAGCAGATAGCATGTCAACTGACATCTAAGTATAGCTGAGGCCATCCATTCTGTTAGGCGTCTTTATTTGTCTTTCCTTTCTCACCTGCTCTCCACCATGTGCTAGCTGGTCACTTACAGTGTCTGGGTTTACTTGAGCTATTTCAATAATAGGCTCCTCTCAGAAAGAACAGTTACATTCCAATGTATTTTCTCAACTGTGGTGCGTCATTGGTACCTCTGCAACTCCCAAGGAAGAGTTTAGTTGCTGCTTACTGTTTGGTTTAATGTTTACTTAGACTTTCACTGCTCCAGTTAAAGTATACCTCAGGACACATGTTTGGGACTCAGTAAAAGATCCTGAATTCGAAGGGTGTTTTGAAGCCAACTTGTGGGATCTCTAACTGTCTATAGACCTTAACTCCAGGAAGAGATTCGAAGGAAAACAGGGTACATTGTTCAAAGAGCTGATGGTGTCTTTGATGTCGATGCTAACACGTCTATTGAAGACTTGACAGAGGCTTTAGAGGTCGAAGTTCCTGAGGTGTGCATGCTGCTACCCCTTCTGCATTCACGATCTCTTGTTCTGTTGCTTTTTTTAAAAACTTGTTACTTGCTTCATGTTTGCAGGGTCCTTATCACTATGAAACAGTTTCTGGCTTTGTCTGTGAAGCTTTTGGATACATACCGCGCACAGGTGAGAGTATCAGAGTGATTCTTAGGAATGCAGAAGATGAGGGCTCGGATCATAGAGAGGGTGATTCTGATAATCAAGAGGATCGCAAGGAGAAATTCCAGAAATACAGACTTGAGGTATGCATATTAGATGCTTTTTTACATCTGTTGATGTTATCTTATCAGCTCATGCCTGACGTGTTAGAAAGATTTTTTTTTTTGGCGGGTCTAGCGCGAGCTGTCTGAGTACCTGCAGCACGCAGTGCTCCTCATCCACCCCTCAGTTGCACTTTGAATCCACCCTGCTTTTTCTGCCCTCCATCTCTGATTTTTATTCCTCCCAAGCCCTGGACGCTTCTCCAGCCGGGCAGTCCACTCTATAAGAATCCTCCAGGTTATAGTTATCCATTTAGATAGTTTGTCCATATTACAAGATTTTTCCAGGTTGCCTTCTGCTCTGCCCGTACCGGTTCGAGAAACAACTATGGTAAGGATGCCTGCTTTTATGGGCATTTGATGGCGCATGGTTCCCTGACACCCAAGACTATGTTTGCTTCCACTCCCTCAACGGGGGATACCCTCAAATGCAATCCTATTGGAAGGGTATCCTCTAGTGCTTTCTATCTCAGTTGCTTTAGTAATTCCATCACAATAGACACCTTCCTTGCCAGGGTTATTTTGGGATGAATCATTTACTTCGCTAAATGGTGCCATGACTCCTCACGAGACTCAGACCCCAATGTGAGCATGATAGTTATTGGGTGGCTCCATAGTTGATCATCAAGTGTTTCATTTAAGCCATGTAAAAGATGTTTACAATGCTCGGATGTGGGGAAAAAAAGAAAGGAAAGAGAATGAAAAAAAGGGAAGGAAAGAGAATGGGGGCCTTTTAACCCAAATTTTACCTTGAAAGCCATATTACTGTTTATTCTTTCTGAACTAAATTTCCCAATGTGGCTGCAGATCTTGGCAGGGAATGCAAGGAAGGTTGGCTCTGTACGCTTTGAGCGTTTGCATGCATCTGAGAACAGGGTTGTCAGGGGCTTAGAAACTCGAAGTGTCCCACACATACCCAGGCAACACTGGGAAGAAAAGCAAGATGTAGGTTATGAGAAACTGGATGAGGATGAAAGGACTCCCTCATGGGATTCTGACGGGGAGTGCAAAGCAGCTTTTCTCTCGGAGGATGAACAGGAGGATAGCTGTGATGCTGATAAAACCACTCCGAAAAATCGTTATCTCATTGCAGACAGTATCGATGTGGATAGTATGAATGATTTGGAAGTTCCTGGCACAAGTGGGCTTGCATTAGTTGGTGATCAAGAGTTTGATCCAAGTGCATTGACTGAAAGGACCAATTGTGGCCTGGAGAGTGATGATGTCGATATGAGCACAGCAACTGCAGTTGATACACTGTATAAGAAGTGGGAGAAGCACAAGGGATCTGCAGATAAGGAAGACAGCATAGGAGAAAGCAATCAGTTGAAGCAACGGTGGAACTTGAGAGACATCGGAAATTCTATGTAAAACGTAGGGAAGCTGAAATAGGTGTGAGGATCATTCGAAAACATGATGAACAGGCACAATGATCTCTCTGTAACTGTTGAGACCAAGTGCCAAGGAGTCTCCCCTAATGTGTAGCCCATTCCTTATCTAATTCTGCCAAAGTTGATAGGCTTGGGCTATTTTTGTTACAAGCAGTTGAAGCAGTTTGTGTGTAAATTCATAGTAAGAAATGAATAGGGGAGGGACCATTTTTGTGATTTCGAATTATTTCAAAATGAGTGGTAAAAAATACATTGAAGGCAGGTTTGTTTCTGTAGCACTAATAAGAGGCTTTGTCCAGTAAGATGATCTCAATGGAGGAATGATTTGCACTGAGAATCTACCCATTGGAATAGTTAGTGGTTTGAGGAAGAGAGGCTGAGAAGAGGATTTTTGGGTGTATACTTTTATAGCTTTTGAGTATGGTGGAGTAGCCCAAGAAGACCCAAGTATAATTCTGGAAACAATTTTATGACATTAACATATGGTCTCAAAATCATTACTCATTTTAATTAAACACCAACAGCCAGTTCCCATTCAAAAATTTACAAAATCTCAATGAAGCATCAACTCTCCCACATAAGAAATTTCGACTTCAACCAAGAAACATTTAAAAGTGTGATCCTAGTGCCCACGCCATACAGATCACTGCAATTTTATCAAACATTGTCTTTTCGTGTCGATTGATTGCCTCAACCATGGTTTTCGTGCGTGTATTGGATGGCATGGAGAACTAGGAGATAATTATTTCAAAAGAGGAAAACAAATCACGCATGATGTTGATCTTGCTCTACACTTTTACATTGAAAGGATACCTATTTCCATTATAGGTATACTTGTACATAGTTAGAGAACTATGAAAAAAAAATCCCATAATAATTTTAGCTTCTTTCTTGACTACATCACCATATAGTTTAGGGCAATGGGTGGCAAAAAAAATTTAACAATCATGAATCATGTGCTTGGGATAATATCTATTTAGTCACTGATCATAAGGCCGCCTATGCCATATTTGATTACTTGAGCTTAGATTTGAATCAACAATAATGGTATGTTCACACCAAAATCTTGCATCAAAACAACTCTACCCAATGCAAAAAGTGTTTTTAGTTTGAAAATATGTTTAAATTTAGAGTAGTCATTCACATCACACCATGGTTAAGCACATGAGACAAACCCTTGACAAAGCTAAAATAATCATGAGTTAGTTAGATTTCAAGGCAAGTCCATGCTTAGGAGTCAGGATTGACACTGGCATTTCGTTGTAGTGCAACTCGACGTAAGTTTGCATCTGAAAATTTTGACTAGGTCCTATGGAATCCTCTAGAAGGTGGCTTAACCTCCTCATGTGCTTGTATCACAGGGTTAGTATTGTGGTCCCTTGGACATTCAAGCTTTTAGTCTATGAACATGATCTTGGGTATGCCATCCATAGCCCATGGGTTGCATATAAAAATATTCACATTTCTAGATATATAAGAGGCTATAATATGATCCTTTCTAGACATCAAAGAGGTTATAGCAAATAATCTATGCCAGCGGATGATGACAAACCCATAATCAAGTATAAGCAAAGATCATGTGCTAGTCACCTCGTTGGTTAACACCATAATCAAGTATAAGCAAATATCATGTGCTAGTCACCTCGTTGGTTTACATGGTTTCGCATGCTCGATGTATTACAAGACACATTGCCATCATATCTGCATGAATGGACACTTAACTTTTGTAGGATGGTGTCCGAACATATAAAGTAACCGTATCGTGCTCTTAATATCAAATAAGGAACGCCTACGAACTTAATGTACATAGTTGACTAGTAATAGAGGTTGGAGGAGTTTTAGGTTTGGTTGGCCTAGTATGAAAACTAGTCATTCGTTTATAAGTCATTCTGAACAATAAGCAATCCACAATCATTCCCTTGTGAGCACTTGTATGCTTCTGAATTCATGCTCGCTAGATGGATGCTTACTTGAATATGTTTGATTGAAGGTTTTCCTCTTCGATTAGCTTCTTCTTCCTCTGCTTTTTGAGAGAGAGAACTATGAAGGACCTCTTCTTGCCCCTATCTAGGCATTGAGAGCTCTCCCTTAACCCCTTTGGCAAGATGTGACAAGGGACTGAGGACATGACAGACGAGCTAGCGCACCCATGATGGGAAGTTGCATTTGCAACTCAAAGGCAAAACCAAATGACAAATGCTTTGGCGGCAAGGCTAAGGTAAGCTCTTGAGTTGAGCACATTTGCCGTTGTCGAGGACTACCCTAGGGCTTAGCTCCATTTTTTCATCCATTCCAAGCATTATCCAATATTGTTTGGTGTTGATTAGGTCACTTTTGAAAAAACATACGATATCAAAGCCATTGGATGTGCTTGTGTGTGATTTTGATTTGAAGTTTATTTTGCATTAGGTCATTCTAATTTCATCTATTGACAAGGCAAAACCTAGATTTTTTGGTGATTTGCATGAAATCGTGTCCAAGAGGCTCCAATTTAATTGTCATAATTTAAGAATTAGCTTAGCAATTATGATTAGGAGCAGAATCCACTTGAAAACATGAGCATTAAGCTCCATTAGGTTGAATTAGAGTGAGGTATTCGATTTTTGTTCATGGATTTGATAAATTTTCGTAATTTTTTGATGCATTGTTAGAATTTATAGATTAGAAGATGAAGTTGAAATTTCTTGTGTGGAGAGTAGGGGTGTGTATATATACATATAGGCATATATATGTATACATGTATATAGACATATATTTGTATATGTGTGTTTGTGCGCAAGCGCGTGCATGTAAATATGTACACACACATATACCTATACATATATACATACATACATGTGTGTATATACCATCTCTCTCTCTCTCTCTCTCTATATATATATATATATATATATATAGAGAGAGAGAGAGAGAGAGAGAGAGAGAGAGAGAGAGACACACACACACACACATTTCTTTGTGTTTGAGAGGTAGTTGCCTCCTCAGGGTTCCCGTTTGGTATTGTCTCTAGGGGGTGGTCAATCTCTAGACTAGGTTGCATTAATTCGTTTAACCCCTAGTTGATACTTTATGTCCTATCTTCCCTATTACAGTCATGATGTTCTTCTCCATTACTTACTCTGGCCTCTGGGGTATGCTCTTGTCGTTCGAGGGCTCACTCATTTCCAAGAATCTCTCCTGAAAAGCCAGGAGATCGAGTCCAATCGATCTTCTCGGCTCAGGAATAGTTTCATGTGGCTCCTGTTGCACAGCCCCAAAGGTACTTGTCCTAGCACCTCCTAGGTTCAACATTGTAGCCCAGGGGTTCTCCTCCATGCCTTCTATGACAGTTCTTTGGAAAAATTACAGAAGACTTCTGGTTCCCCCTGTCTCTAGGTTGGGAGTTTGATTTGGTCTCCCTTCCTTTTGGGTTAGCTGAACCATGGATTCCTCGCAACAACCGGTTGAGTCCCAAGATCCTTGGTGTCTCAAACCATAAATACTTAGTTGGGTATGAGCTTAGGGGCTAGATCCAATGCTAATTTGATAAGGGGGTTCTGAATGATTCAATGCACTGTCATTTGGATGGATGTTGCCTCCAACAACCCTCAAATGGATTTGACAGGCAGATTCACTGTTATTATATCCCAAAATCACAATTCCTGTGAGCATTTGACTGAACAGATTTACTGAGAATCTCTTTGACAGAGTAAACTCAATCGTGGTTGCGGTTGTGACTAGTCACCCCTTAGTAGTCACGGGGGAAGAATTGAGCTCATCAAATGTTATTCCATGCATGTGCAGTACTGAATTTTGTAGTTCGGTGCTTTGTGATATGCACGTTTGCCAAGTGCACCAAACAAACTTCTATTTTTATGATTTTTTTTTGTTTTATGAAAAATGCTGAAAAAATGAAAAAAACAGAACACAAATAGAATGTTGGAAGTTAATGAAAACACAACAAAACTTGAAAGAAAATGCTTGGAATGCATTAGCAAATGAATACTAAATGAAAACAAGATGTAAAAACAACAAAATGTAGATGGAAATAGGATTTTTAAATTATTTTTCTCTTTTCACCACATAGTTTATCCTCTTCAACCAACCACAATGCTCAACCAGGTCACTGATACATGGGAAAGGAAGCTCATAGGGAGGGACTAGAGAGTAAAAACAAGAGTAGGAGCCGACATCGGTGCCAAAAATGATTGGTGCATTTCCAGGGGTCACATAATGAACTACAAACAAAGGAAACCCTCTCTTTGCTGGGATAGCAACAAGAGGAAAGCACTTGCAAGAATCTCTCATTCTCAGTACTCTCTCTCTCTCTCACACACACACACACACACTCTCTCTCTCTCTCTCTCTCTCTCTCTCTCTCTCTCTCTCTCAATAACACACAGGTAAGAGAACAAGGACATAAGAATTACACAAGAGAGGATTGTGCATTACAAAATGAGAAAAGTTGGTATTTATATAACTGGCCCCTATTCACACTAGAGCACCCAAAAAGTTAATAACTAAGATGGACTTGTTACTAGTCTTTCTCATTTTACTAACTCTTAAGCACTTCTTACAAAACACTTATTACTTATCTTCATTGTTGAGTATAACCTTAGATGATTAACTTACACGGGTTAAGAAGCCCACAGGGCTCGACGGAGGGAGGCCAATATCGATTGGCCTACATCCCAACCATAGCTTCTTCCATCATCTTATGATTACTTGTGAGATCTCTCTTCATTGAGTAGTGCAAACTTGTTGATGGTATGTGACATAACGAGCACCTACATAGATCACCATCGAAGCTCCTTGTTGGAGCACATGGGTGGGCATACGCCATTAGTTTGTAACATGGGTGGGCATACGCCATTAGTTTGTAACATTGGATTGCAAAAGTAATTCAATTTTATTCTCTATATCTTTGCATTACACTTTGTCCATTGAGGAAGATTTTGTTGTTTGTGTATATAGAAGTCGTGTTTTCTTACATAGTATCAGAGCTCAAGCTCCATAGTGTAAACCACAATTGGTTCTATGAAGGTAAGCGTAGAGAAATGGCACAAAATGTTGGTGTGCGGGAGTAGGGCCACCACCTTTTAGTGATGGAAAGTTGGATGGATCCAACTACGCACTTTGGAAAAATATGAAGAACCATCTACTGTCATGGTAGGCATCTTACCACAAAGATCAGCATCATGGACAAGCACAAGAGGAGTCTTTACTCTATTTCTCCTCTCTTATGGAAAAGGTATTCAATGCTGCTTGCCCATCATACAAGCTTCATATACATTTGACACTCTTGAAAATGTTGGTCCATGTTCCATAATCCTAATCCTTTGCATCTCTTTCAATACAACATAGCTCAGGTGACCAAACCTTTCATGCCAAAGCTTGCTAGTGCCCAAATTAGCATGAGTACTGAAGGTAGATAGCTCATAGAGATTGTTACGCCTCATTCTTCTCCCAATGGCATTGCCTCATATGGTTGCACTAGCTGGATCAAAGTGAACCCTTAGATCATGATACATGATGGCACCATAGAGAGAGGATTTTCATTGATATTAGGTATATGGAATGCGAGAAAGCTACACCTAGATTATCTTAGGATTAGCTTAATTAGCCTTGATTAGCCTAGATTAGAGAGAAAGCTAGAGAAGTCTAAAGATATCCAATATCAAATGATATTCAAAGGTTTACAAAAGGTACCATTTTCCTAGGGCTAGTGCCTTTTATAGTCCTCCCAAGGCCCTCATGCCTTAACACCACATGTGTAAATGCTCCTAAGCCTCATGTGCCTAGGCCCATCCCCATGTGCATGTGCAAGCCTAAAGTCCCTTTAATCCAAACCATCCCCTCCTACAATGTTTTCATCCTCAAAATTGAAGGGTCGCCGTGCACAAAAACACATACAAAGGCTATATACAAAAGCCAAAAATCGACATATAGTTTGAATACACTCAAATGCGACTCGAATGATGTAAGGACCTCTTGGATCAAATGGGAAACCAAAAAGTCGCACGATCAATGCCAAACCTCGTGCCAACTAGATTGAAAGAGTAAATCGTATCACCCCTAGCCACGAGTGTGCAATGTCGCCCTGGATCACGTGTAACGTCGCCCCACCATTGAAAGGTGGTCTCCAAGGATGCCTGGATCAAATAAAAATTCATCATCAAGATCACAGACTAGATATCCACCAAGGTCGAAGATGAATGTGTCGTGATGGTGTGGCGTAATGCTTGCACTTGAGATGATCTCCAATATGACCAAAAATGAATGCCCCAAAATTGGTATCTATATCAATGCATAGGCATCCACAAACATCACAAAATAATGCCTCATAATCCAAATCAATGCCTGGATCAAGAGCTGATGTATCATGCCTAACTATACGTAAGCCCTCAACACATGAATCATCTCGTAACTCAACCAAGGCATGATCTCCATCATATATGACCACACAAGCATGATCCATCGTATGCATATCCACATGATCTAACTCACACACATCACTATCACACATATCATCATCACGTGCATGTGTGGTATCAATATTATCATATGCATGTGTGACCAACAATCAAGGGATCGTCAAATGTGCCAATCTCTCTCATTCCATAGATGACGAACATGTGTAGACAATAAATTCTATAACTCCATCCTCCATTTATGGCCTGAATGGACTATCTCCTCATCACATGAGATAGATGATGAAGAATCCACTGGCCAAAGTCTAGATGTTCCAAATGTATGCACAAAGTCGACAAAAGTGATGTATAATCTGATCGTGCCGGGTAGCCTATGGTACTGCGTACAAAGAATCCCCAATAAAAATCTAGCATCACACATGCATCCCCAAGCATCAAGAGTCACAAAATGATTTCGTCGACGGCGGAAGAAAGAAAGGACCATGTTGAGTAGCAGAAGGATAATAGTAAATAACCATGGCTACACGTGAACACCCCAATAAGCACAAATCATGCGAACAAAGGCTAGAAACTGCCCAAGTGTATGAAACAAGCCCACAATGTGCTAATGCGCATGAATAAGGCTATAAAAGCACAAATAGTGTGAACAAAGGCTAGCAATGCCAAAGTGTGTGTGAATCAAGGCTAACAATGCACATCACATGTGAACAAGTCCTAAGAAAACTCAAGGCATGTAAACAAAACCCATGACACGCACATCACGTGTGAGCACCTCAAAGCAAACATGTGAACACGCTTCGCCATGTGTGAATGATCACACCTCACAAGGTGAAATGTATCTGCCTAATTGAAATGGCCGAAATAAAATGATGAATTTAGAGTGGTCGAGAACTGTGGGCTGGACATAATGTGAAAGGAAAAGGTGTGAATTGGACAAGAATGTGCAAATAAAGGTGTGTAGGTGTGGTGTGGTCTTAAAGCATTGGATACCATTTAAACCCATAAGGTGAACGTTTACTTCTCATGCATTCTACATTTCCTCCTTCCTTCATCTCCTTGGCGGCTGAGAGCTTCTTGCTCAGTGAAGCTTGCCTCTATTGTATTGGATACCATCCAAACCCTAAATGTGTGTTGGTGTGGCATGGTCTTTAAAAAAAAGCATCGGACCTAAAGTGTAGGTGAAAGTTTACTTCTCATGCATTGTACCATTTCCTACTTCCTCCTCTCTCCTTCCTTCTATCTCCTTGGTGGCCGAGAGCTTCTTACTCAGTGAAGCTTGCCTCTATTGCTGCCGACAATAATGATGATCTGAGCCTTTAGTCAATGCCTGTGACGTTTTCCGCGCCTTCTTCCCAGAGCTGTTCCTCTAGCCACCCACTGTCCTGTTTCTAATCACGCGCTTTAGTGACATAACCACTGCAAATGTGTCGGATTATCTATCTGTTTACCCATATGATGGAAAAAAACATGTTCAGCTTTGCGACTTTGCCAGGCTTGCATGATCAAAGCATCGTAGCATTTGATCAATAGAAATTTTGGGGCAATGCTTGGATGCCCAATGAGTACGATCATCAGTTGGATGGTAATGTTGATGCATAGACACACTTAGAGAGAAGTGTACCAAAGAACTAAGCAGATGCAATGATAGAAGTTTACTCAGTTATATAAGTGAAGCGATGCACATGACCCTAGTATTATATGTAAGATAAAGTTACAAAAGAGTTGATATACATCACTGTATCTAAATGGTACACTAGCCAGCAATCTTCTCAGTCTCTCTCATCAGTATTACTGTCCCTCTTGCTCTCAGCGTGTACAAGTCACTTATACATCTGTGCCTACTATCAGTTACATTCAAGATCCTTTAATACCTAATAATTACAAGGAATTGTACAAAGAAGTAGATAGCTGCCAAACAGTGGTGTTATGGTTGACAATGTAGCTTAGGCTAGATCTACCAGAGTTGTTAAGGAGTGGTCACCGGCCACCTTTATGAGCGACACTTTTGATACAGGTGGAGCATATGGATCAACACAGTAATAAGGACCTTTTCACACCGCTTATGGGCCACATGTCAACCACAAAGATAGTAGCCTCGATTACCCTAACCCAACAATGTATGGTGGACATCCTGTTCATGATATAATTTGCAATTGCTCCTGCTTCAACCGTAAAATAATGAGATATTCCTTTCTCATTAATCAATGCATGAGTGGCACTGTACATGCATGTGAATTACCTCTTTATCATATGCTCTCTCAAATAGTCACTAAATGCATTAGAGAAATATTCTCCCCCACCATCTCACAGTAGGTATTTTATGTGTATACCTTTGTCTTTCTCTACCATAGCTTTAAAAGTGATTAAACACTTCAATTTTCTATTAAAGTGAGTAAACACTTCACTTTTGTCTTTTATAAAATACATCCACACTTTCCTAGTATGGTTATCAATGAAAGATACGTAATAATGGCATCCTCTAATTGATGCTATCTTTATTTGTTTCCAAATACTAGAATGCATCACATCCAAAGGTCCTTGACTTACATGCTTATCATGCAAAAATGCATGCTTAGCTTACCTACCCAATAGGCATGCTTAACATACTATGTGCATTCCATCCAATTTGAACTTTGGCAAATCTCTAATAATACTTTGGGCCTGCATATTCTTTAACCATTGAATATTAACATGTCTAATGCATTTCAATCACACATGTACCAAGTGAAAACTCTACAGCCTTCACTTTGGGCATGCTTACATCCAATTTAAGTATTCTACTAACTTTGTTTCGCTTTATAGCAAATAGTTTTTGGTTATTTGTTGGTGTTCGATCAAGACCCGGCACTTACGTGGTTCTGGACCACCTAGTCGGATCTTGAAGAGCAGCGAGACTAATTTGGCGATGCCTAATGCGACAAGTTAACAATGCGTGTTGAGAAACCAGTCTGCTCATACATAGGGAAGTTAGCCATGACTACACCCAGGCTAGTTCTTCGATCCTTCATGATTTCGGATCGGAGTTAATGTCCAGACATGCATGCAATTAACACACAATGGACATGGAAGAGATAGAACTATGCAGTGCAGAATGGAGACAAGTTAAAGAATAATCCATGAGACATTCTTTAATATTAGCTTGGACTCTCAATAGCACAATGTACTGGCAAATCACTTAGCTCATGGACTCCTCAGCTTAACTATCCATTCAGTAGTCTATCTCTATTCACTTGTTCGGGCATAATCCGCTTTGCTACGTACATCCATCCGGGTACTACCCATTTCCAAGAAACCGTTACAAGTTTTTACAAAAGTAAGAAAACCTCTCCTAGTTTGTTACACAACGGGACAATTTTGGGCAACGCGACCAAATGGGATGGTTGGCTGCCAGCACTTGGCAATCACGATGGACGCTGCATCAACAGTTCCACTATTCCTGTTGTTGTTCTAATTTTTTTAAAATTTTCTGGATCCGGATTGTTTCCGTCTCCGGACCATGTTGTCCAGACTGATAAGGCATGTTCCATCCTCCTCCTTTTAGTTTAGCCAGCAATGCCTCCTGAAACAAACTTTATTGGTCGGTCTTGGCCATACCTTGGCTCATAAAAGCTCTTTTCTTGCTCCTCACCCAGGCATTCCCAAGCCCTATCCTTTCATCTGCTTGTTTGAATTGCATGTCAATGGGTTGTGCCTTTGGGTACTTTGCTTTAGCCCTTTTCATAGCATCCACTGCCATGCTGGCGGCAAAGACATGGGACTTTGTCTGTTTTGGAGTGATAACATTGTCTTTAAAAATATATGCCTTGGTTCTCTTAGCCCTCTTCTCCCGCCTTGGCTCCACCTCCACCCATAGGGTGGTCTTTCGGACGGTTCTGATCTTGGCACCCCATTCTCTTTGTTTGCTAGATGTCTCCGTTGGTTGGTGAGGGGCACTAGAAGCGTTGCTCTTTTGAATGAGTCGTTACCTTCTCACAGAAATCCGCTAGTCATAATAGCCCACTGCTTCCCCGGCACGACTTTGGATCCAGGGGAAGGGCTTTGGCCTTGTCCTGCCTGCTGTTTGGGAACTACCTTGGCTTTGTCCTACCACCTTAGGAACTTCCAATTGGTTCATGAATTTGGCGATGTCATCCCAGTTGGAAGGCCTCAGGGCACCCACCTGGTGTTGTGCCGATTGCACCAAATTCTGCTTGCATTTAAGAGCAGTTTCCTTCTAGGCACTTAGGCTCTTCTGGCCTAGTTCATCATGTAGCTTCCGTTGCATATCTTCCCATGCGCTCTTCTCTCTTTTGGCCTAGCTTTGGAAGTCTTGAACCATCTTTTCTTTTGACTATATTTCCTTAGCATGGGCTTTCTTCATGGCATCCATATGCTCGACCTTCTTCCTGATGTTTACATTTTTTGTTGTAATGCGACGTTTAGCTCGTTTAAGCCCATCTTTCCAGCCTTTCCTTTGGTCACCCTTGTCGTTGTAGCTACTTCTACCTCCTTCTTCAGTGCCTAATGGATTTTTACTTTGCAATTTCTTCCCTTTTCCTGACCAGGCTTGTCCTATCCGGATCGATGTGTCAGCATGCTCATTCAGGAGTGGGCTTTCGTGCATTGTCCGCAACATTCCTTATGTACTTTTCACAAGCTTGGTGATTTTCTCTTGGAGCCTTTGCTTCCCTACCCACTGTTCTAGCTTAAGCTTTTGTCCTCCTGGATCGGAATTCTTGCATGTCATTATCTTTACAAGTCCTTGAGACCTTGTCACAGCTATCACCGAATGGTGTCTTTTCGTGTTGTTTTCCTGCCCATTGATCCACTTTTACCATATTGCATCAGTTCTTGCTAGGTTTGCCTCTCTTTGCAGCCTTGCCTCTTGCAGTTCCTACTCTGAACTTTACTGCATAGTCTTTTGTTGGCCTCTTCTTCTGGGTCAGCCTTTGCACCTTTTTCAGTACTTTCGTAATGGTTTTGTCTCTCTTGAATCTTTTCAGGAAAGCCTTCTCCATACCGTATTGAGCGTACCAGTTGTGGTGGCCTTGCCACCTAGAGTCATTGCAAAGTACCCTGTCTTTTGCAGAAATGGAGCTCGAGTGGCCAAGAAGGTGGTCTCAAAGGCAAAGATGTAAGCATCTGGATCCTCCTCACTCTTGCCCTTGAACTTTAGGTATTTGATAGACATCCTTCCCACAACTACCGGTTCTTCTTCTTCTTCTTGATCTTCCTGCCTCCTGTTTTGAAGCTCTTGTTGCTCTTCCTCTCTG
The DNA here is from genome assembly GCF_041138505.1 of Cibotium barometz. Lineage (NCBI taxonomy): Eukaryota > Viridiplantae > Streptophyta > Polypodiopsida > Cyatheales > Cibotiaceae > Cibotium > Cibotium barometz. The sequence continues at coordinate 1,442,747 of NC_141093.1, read as the reverse complement.
TCCTCGTTTCTCAGAGGTTCCTAATTCCACCATTCTTGCTAGCGTGGAATCCCTTTTATAAGTCTTCTTGAGCTTTCTTCATTCTCCATGCACTGTCCAATTGCACTCCTATGACTCCTTGAACATACCCAACACAAGGACGTGCGCAGTTCCTCCCTCGATCTACCCCGACTAGCTTTTCTATTCGGACTTCCTATGTAGAACGAACCTCAGAACTAGCCTCTACCTTCCTTCTCCCCTTCTTGGCGTACTAACCCCTAATAGGATTGGCTAAGTATTGGTGTCCGGTTAAGACCCAGCACTTACATGGTTCTGGAACACCTAGTCATCTTCTGAAGAGCAGTGACTAATTCAGATATACCCAATGCGTCAAGTCAACAATGAGTGTTGAACTACCAATCTGCTCATGCGTAGGGGAGTTAGTCGTGTGACTACACACCCAGGTTAGTTCCTAGATCCTTCAGGATTCTAGATAGGAGTTAACGTCCAGACAGGAATGCCATTAACACAAAATGGACATGGAAGAGATAGAACTATGTAGTGCAGAAAATGGAGACAAAAGTTAAAGACCAACCCATGAGACATTCTTCAATATTAGCTTGGACTTTCAATGGTACAATACACTGGCGAATCACTCAGCTCCTGAACTCTTCAGCCCAACTATCCATTCAGTAGTCTATCTCTCTATTTACTTGTTCGGGAATAATCCCCTTGTGGGTGCTACCCGTTTCCAAGAAACCATTACAAGTTACAAAAGCAGGAATGCCTAACCCCTAGTTTGTTACACAATGGGACAATTCTGGGTGGCGCGTGGCCAGACAGGCTGGTTGGTCGCCAACATTATTGAAACTTTCCACATAACATCCATGAGGGTTAAACCGCACTTTCTAGACCCTGTTCAATCATTTTTCCAACATAAACTAGGTTCTTTGTTATGTTTGACCCACAAGCACATTAGTAAGGTACTTCATTTTGTATCCTACATAGATAAAGGGATTTTCCCAACATGCACCTATTTCTAGATAACCTCATTTTCCAAATCCTTTACTCTTTTGAACCACTATGGCTGTTTATGAATTGGAATCCTCTTATTGTTATTTTTCATGATTCTTATTCCATATCGGCATGTGCCTTGGCCTCTAAATGAAGATCTACCTCTACCTATACCCGTGCCTCTGTAGAAGGCATCATTATGTATATTGCTAAAGGATGATTTATTCCCAACATTCATAAATCTCCCTAGTGATTAGAAGGGCTATAAGATCCTAAAGGATTATTTATTCCCAACATTCATAGTTTAGATTTGAGGATAGTGAATTTAGTTGTCCTTGTAGTTCTTCTTCCTTGGTTTGGGAGGTGTTTTGTAGCTCCTATAGTTGTTGAGCAGAATAGTTGCTTGTTCCTTGTTATATGCGATTTCCTTTTGAATTTGCTCCTTGGCTTTTTCTAGCTACACTTTCACATCTGTATTCTCCTTGATTTTTTACACTAAAGTTTGACTTAGAACAAGATTGTTGTTTTCGAGTGTTTGGTATCTGGATTCTTGCTCCTCGAGAGCTTTTAAGCTTTTTAGGATGACATCCTTGTGTGTTGCTTCTGTTGCTATTAGATGCTCTTGTAGTGTTTGAACTTGAGTGGTAGCCTCTTGGACTTGCTTCCATAGGATTGCATTTCGATCATGAAGCATATGGGTTGTAAGAAGATGGCATCAGGTTCTGTCCTCAGAACCTGTTAACCGAGGTTAAAAGACCTGGTCATCGAACTCATGTGGCTATAGAAGTTTTGGCATGATTGAAGCTTTTTAAGGGTTCTTCTGAATGCATCGTGTCAGAACTGGCGTGATTGAAGCTTTTTAAGGGTTCTTCTGAATGCATCGTGTCATCTTCAGAACCCAACGTCAGCCATATCCTTGAATGTGACATGCATGTATGCTGGTAGACACCTTAGGTGATGATAATATAACATCATGTCTCTGTCTCACTAGGTCCTTGATTCATGTCGAATTGCAGTTGATTAGCACCATATCCATCATATCTTTCTTTGGGTTGATCTATGAGGACCATAATCAGTTTCAGGAATTGAACACTGGCCACAATTGTCGGGTCCAGAATACAGTGCCATGCATGTATCCAATTCAGCATTTGCTTTCTTTGCTCTCCTATATCTGTAAATGTTGCTGGCAAGAATATAGGGAAGTTGTAGACATGTGAATCTCTTTGCTTTGCCTCTTGAAACTCTAATGGTGTCCGTCTTCTCTTCAGTGGCATGTACAAAGTGTCCACTCTCTGTGTTGGTGGTGCACACATATATTGATGGCTATATTATGGAATTGTAAGGTACTCTTTCCTCCAATCTGGCTGTATACCGAACTCTTCCAGTTTGGGGTTGGCATCATTTGTGACAATCGTTGTATAACCCCCTCTTGTGTGGATTGGATTAGCCTTCCTCCACCTACGGAAGTAGTAACAATTTTGATTTCCAGTAGATCTGCCAAGTGTGGGCTTACCAGCTTTGTATGTCATGCTACACTGGACCATAACGTGCCCTCTCCAACCAAAGGCAATAGCACTTCTAATTCTGGTCTTGGTGCTCGGAGAGGGTATGGTACATATGGCTGCTTTGTTGGTGTGACATCTAAATAGGCTTCGGGTAGAATCTGCCAAGTAGGTTCAAAGGGTGTTATTTGCATTAATACCTTGAACATGAGCTTTGGCTTGAGTAGAGGATTCCCGGCTCTTATTAAACCTTCGTACTCTGCGTCGTGCAGACAAGGACTCAAGAATAGAATCATCAGTAAATGGCTCAAGTGTATCTTGTGGTAGGGTGTGACTAACCTCTTGAGTTGGCCGTAGAGGAGATAGGTGTCAGGTGCTGTTGGCAACTCCTCGAGGGCGAGAGTGTTAGTGGGAAATTCTAAGGGTTGAGAAATAAGTCTAGAAAATATACGGTAAGCCTGAGATTTGTCAGTAGGTGGAGAACTTGGATATGGATTAAGTAATTTACTTGTGACATTTGAATATACAGGGTAAGTAGGATTAGATGATGAACTTGATTCTTCTTCTTGACTCTCTCCTGAACTAGGGGGTGGGTGGCTGGGTTTGTGGAGCTTCATAAATTCTTATAGCTCAGTGATATCCTCCGGAGATATGTTAGGATGCTCAATATGTGTTTTATTAAAATTATAAAGTACGGTGGTTAACATGGCTTCTAGATGTTTGTGGATATTTTGATATAGTTTGAGAATTATACTACCAAAAGGATGATATAATGTGGACTCACACATATTTAAATGTTGGTGAGTATTACATACCTCTAACCACCCATGGCTTATGATCCATTGATAACTGTAAGCTACAACTTCATAGTTGGCCGGGGTTTCAGGAATATCATCTGGAACAAACAGGTCTAATTTATCGATGCTGTTGGTCGGGGGTTTCAGGAATATCATCTGGAACAAACAAGTCTAATTTATCGATGCTGTTGTTCAGGATGTCGGAGTTTTGTAGCACCCGACACCAACTATGAAGGTTGAGCACAATGGGGTGTAAAGGATAGAAGAAAATATCTTTAAGATCAGTCAGTACTAAGTCCCCCCGAAAAATTCCCATGATGACATTAGGATCAGTATCATGTTTTATATTTTGTTTAATAAGTGTTAGTTCTCCTAGGCTCATGTCATCAAATAGATTGATATCATATTGAAGTAAAGAGAGGGTTAGTGTAGAGAAAAAGAGAGTCAGAGTTTGAGGAGGGGCTCGAGGAGCTACTGGCAACAATGAACCTATCTGAGGCTCACTCAAGGAGTAATCACATCTCCGAGGCTCACTCAAGGAGTAATCACATCTCATCACTTGGTTCTTGTCGTTGGCTGCGTTCTTGGATGGCCAACTGGCGCTCCAACTCTTGTATGCGTGAGTCCTTGATGGTAAGAAGATTGAAAATAGTTGTTTCTCTTACCATCCTTGTAGCATCCAGCTCTTCAAAATGCCTTGTGGTTGTCTCTTGTGCTCGTTTGGCTGCAGCCTCCATTCCCTGAGCCTCTGTAATCTCATGAAGTCTTTTTGTAGCCAAGTCTTGACTTGCTTGGAGCTACTGTTGTGTTATTTGCATCATTGCTTCTTGGTGTGTAGCCATCATCTTCTGCATCTCGGACTTTTTGGTCTTGATGGTCTCATTGAGTGCTCTTATTTTTTTTTGCATTTGCTATGTTGCTTTGTTCTCGTTCTTGTTGGAGTTGGAGAACTCTTTGTTCTGCTTCTTTTAGATTTGAGGATAGTGAATTTAGTTGTCCTTGTAGTTCTTCTTCCTTGGTTTGGGAGGTGTTTTGTAGCTCCTATAGTTGTTGAGCCTGGATAGTTGCTTGTTCCTTGTTATATGCGATTTCCTTTTGAATTTGCTCCTTGGCTTTTTCTAGCTACACTTTCACATCTGTATTCTCCTTGATTTTTTACACTAAAGTTTGACTTAGAACAAGATTGTTGTTTTCTAGTGTTTGGTATCTGGATTCTTGCTCCTCGAGAGCTTTTAAGCTTTTTAGGATGACATCCTTGTGTGTTGCTTCTGTTGCTATTAGATGCTCTTGTAGTGTTTGAACTTGAGTGGTAGCCTCTTGGACCTGCTTCCATAGGATTGCATTTCGATCATGAAGCATATGGGTTGTAAGAAGATGGCATCGCCATACACGTTGCTCCTGTTCCCAAAGGGAAGCACTTGTTGCCCCTTCTAGTCCAGAGTGTGGCAAGTGTAAGAGTCCTTCTAGTCCTTCCACAGTCTCTTGAAAGAATATGTCATAATCTATATTATGGAGGAAAGATGTCTCTGGTATCTCCTCCTCATTCTCCAAACGTTGCCTTTTATTGGGACTTGGTTTCTCTTCAACCCTCTGTCATTTCCCTGTATATCCAGTGGCTCGGGGAGTCGTACTGGGAGTGATGTGGCTTCTTCGTGTCCTTGGGGCTCTGCTTCTGGCAACGCATCCTGTTGAGACTCTTTCTACAGAGCTTAGCAGAAGTAGGTGTATCTAACATTGTTGAATTTTTAAGGGGGGAAAGATTCTTGAAAATTAGTTGTGCTGGACTTTGAGGGGGAGTTAGATGATGTACTTCTGTCCTCTCTTGAGGTGCTGTCAAGCTGAGACTTGCTTCCTGCTCCCCAGTACTTCTTGGTATGATGCTATTTCTTGGGCTAGCTCGGCCTCGTTCCTTTGTGTCTCCTCAGTAACATCCGGTGTAATACCTCTCATTTTCTTCTCAATCTTCTTCTTTCTCCCTTTCTTGATCTCCTTCATGGTTTCTTTTGTTTCCATCAGTATGGCTTGTCCTTTCTTGCATTTCTTTAGTAGTAAGTGGTGGTGGTTCTGTCTCTGTACTATCAGTTACATCATTTCTTTTGGTTCTGGATCTGGAAGAGGCCTCTGAGCTACTACGTGATTCATCACCTAGTGTCATCAGCCAGGTAAGGGTTGCAGATCTAACTGGTGTGCCTTTAGATAATTTTCCATTTCTCTGTGGATATAATAAGCCCAATCATTTTATTTTTCCTCATGTACCTTGGCTATCCTGTTTAGGGGCACCCTGTTGTACCTGCCTACTGGCTTTACTTGCATAATGAGAGGGACATTGCTCTCTGCAGGCCTTTTCTGTTACTTCATCCCTGATGTTATCATACTCAGCTCCATTAGAGTTGTAAGAACGCTTCTTCAGCATTGTATCCAGGGGCATCTTTTCATAATTATGTGTGTGTATTTTAATTGGTGGGGGTAATTGCAGAGCCTCACGTATCAAGTCTTCTGTGATCAAAACCTGCTCTGTGGTGCGATCCGCTTCTTTAGTTACCATTCCCCTCTTCGTGGCCTTGTCATTTGTCTTGATGTATTATGTGCACAGCTCTGTATTAATATTTTGGGTGAGACATTGTGTCATCTGCCCTCCTATGCCCACTTTCTCTAGCTTTTCCTTGACTTCAGTATCCTCCAGAATCTGTATAAGTACTCAGAACTGTGGTACTGTAGAGCTACCTTTCCATGTGGAGTGTGGAGTTCTTTTGCTAATGATTGCGCCATGGAACGCCTAGGCATACTGACCCAGATAGCTCAGTTTTGGGCCCCGTGTGGGTCTTCTCTTTCTGCTAACTAGGGATCCCATTGCATTGGCTTGTGTCACTTCCGGAGTCTCTGTGGCTTTCGGGTCAGATGTAGCTGAGGTCGACATCTGTAACATTGAGAAGAAGGTCAGTCCATTGACTGGTGAGGGCATGTGCCATGCCTTGTTATTTTATCATCTTGTTCTTTCTTCTCTTCTTCTTCTTTTTATGTTTTTTTTTGAAAGTGCCAAGGTTGAATTTGATGGGAAGTGTGTTAGTGATGTGAGCAATTAAGGAGGTATGAACTTAAATTGAGAAGGTGCACATTGTGATAGTACTGTGAGACGACAGGGTCCAAAACCCGTAAGGTGGGTAAACACCATGAAAGTGCAAGTTTTTAAGCCGTGAAAGGTGTTTTTGTGAAATGGGCTAGACTCGTGAAAGGTTATCCCCATGAAATGGCCTAAACCAATGAAATGGTTTAAATCGAAAGTGCAGGTTTTTAGGCTGTGAAAGGTGTTTTCATGAAATGGCCTAAACCCTGAAAGGTTATCCCCATGAAATGGCCTAAACCCGTGAAAGTGCAGGTTTTTAGGCCATGAAATGTGTTTCCGTGAAATGGCCTAAACCCGTGAAAGGTTATCCTGTGAAATGGTCTAAACTCGTGAAAGTGCAGGTTTTTAGGCTGTGAAAGGTGTTTCCGTGAAATGGCCTAAACTCGTGTGAAAGGTTGTCCCGTGAAATGGCCTAAACCCATCAAATGGTTTAAACCATGAAAGTGTAGGTTTTTAGGCCATGAAAGGTGTTTCTGTGAAATGGCCTAAACCCGTGAAAGGTTATCCCGTAAAATGGCCAAACCCGTGAAATGGTTTAAATCGTGAAATTGCAGGTTTTTAGGCCGTGAAAGGTTATTCCATGAAATGGCCTAAACCCGTGAAATTGAAGTTTGTGGTTTCGTGAAAGTACAGGTTTTATACTTGGTTTTTGAAGTGTGAATTTTATTTGTGTCTAATAACTAGTTTTTGTGAATGAATTTTTTATTTTGCCAATAGAGTGCGGGGTTTGTGAGATGATGATAACTAATGTGATTAACGACACGGGGAGAAATCATTCACGGTTATTCAATCAACCACTTTCAATCATGAAACTTATCCTCAAGAAGAAAAGAAATGAAAACACGAAAAAAGAAAACGCAAAGGCAAGGTATAAGCTCCCACCTCAAACTCGGATATGTCGATTTTGTAGGTAGATAGACGAAAACTGAAATTGTTTGAGATTCAAGCTCAAGGGTAGCGCACACGATGGACAATGAATGCAAAATGCATGAAAAAGGAAAGAAAATTGATTTTATGGCATAGCCGTTGGACTGGGCGGTTGCCTTAATGAAGAATGCCATGTGGCTTCCCATGATTGGTCGAGAAAATGTGACTATTTCATGACGTGAACCCTTGAGGACCAGTTCACGGTGTGACTTTAATGACTAGTACACAATGTTAGCATGTTTCACGATGGGAATTTTTTTGAGTAGTACACGATGTGAATTGTTTTGAACTAAGTGTGTGGAAGGTTGATACCCTACGTTCCTTTCCTTTCATGCTCAAACACTCAAGCATGCATTCAAAGATTAGATGAAGTGAATGATATCCATTTTTACCTTGTAACCATTTTTGAGTAATGGATGGATACCTTTATTTTTTTTTAACCATGGAAACCAAGGTGGTACTTTGGCACTTCTGTGGTGGGTAGTTGTTGTTGTTGGAAGCGTTTTAACATTGTGTGAGAGTGCTTGATCTTTCCCTCCATCCAATTGAATAGTGTTTCTATTGAGTTCCATGGATAACATTGCCTAGCTCCTCGATCATGGTGGTTTACAAGTAGCGGTTTTGTTATATTCAACCCATCCTGTTGGATTGGTTTCTTCCTCCACATCAATGTTTGTGCATTCCTAGCATTTGTTTTAGTTGGGAGTTGGTTTTGAATGCCTTGTGACTGCCCTTTTCTTTGTATTTTTAGGTGTTTGCAACAATAGCCATTGGGTGGAATTTGGGCACCCATACTATTGTATTGTCCTAGTAATAGCCTTGTGCCACTAGCAATTCCTTTTGAACCCATTGCTTACGAGCCTTGTGGAGTGCTGTTTTGTTTGGAATACTGCCAGCTTACATTTGAAGACCATTTTTGTTCCTTGTCTGCTCTTTAAACTTTTTTCCTTGATTCTTTATTGACGCCCTTCTCATCTTTGTATAGCTGGTTTCCAAGTTGACCCTTACACCCACTGCTGAGTACCCTGTGACTTTGGCTGTTTTTTATGTATGGATTATGGGATTGATGCCTTCTTCTTTGGTACGTGAACTGTTGTTACCATGCTTGGTGTTTCCATATCCACAATCATGGCCTGTTTCCCTATGTTTATCGGGCTCCATAAGGGTACGAAAATGACGTTGTTGCCCTCGTTCAGCTATGTTGTCCTCTTCTCCCATTGGACATCGCAAATCCAAGATCATCCCAGGATCATTTTCTCCTCCATCAATACTGCAGGCATAACAAACACCTTTCCAACCAAGAAATTATTTCTGATATAGTGTCAGCTGGCCCTCTACCCATTCCTTTATGTTTGCATAATGTTGGTGAACTGCGTAGTAATTGTCCCAATGGAATTTGCACAGAAGTGGATAGTACAACCATCAGACGAGAATGCTTATGTCTCTGGGTTCTTTGGCAACTGAGAATTCCTTCCATGTGCGCATTTCGTATCCATCCCTAGGGAATGAATGGATGGACTCATCCTGCGCATCTTCCTTAAACATTCTTGACACCGTGTTTCCTTGAGATCCTCTTCTCGAATTGGAGTAGGTACATCCAATTCTCTTTCCCTTGTTGGTTTGTTTCTTGGATACATTGTATCCTTGACCCGGTTAGCCCATAACTTGTTGGCTTCATGAAGTCGTTGACACTCTTCTACTAGGGCCTTGGCTTCTTTAAGCTTCCTTATCTCCTCTTCCACATTTGGGTATTCACCGACTCCTTTAGGAGTTGATGGTCTTTCCCCTTGCATTTCTTGGTTAAGCTCATTTGGTTTGAGTGCTTGATCCCTCTCTTCTCTTGATTGAGTGGATCCGGTGGTGTCGATCGTATCTTCTTCAGATTCATCTTGAATTGTGACTCTGGTGTCACCCTTACCCACCTTTTTCACCCTCCTTCTCTTGCCAGTTTTAGAAGTGGTTGCATGTGCTGGGTTCTTCCCTTTTTCCTCCAATTGGCTTGGGCTCTTGTTAGGACATTGAGTGGCATGATGTTTCGAGGTTGCACACTTATGGTCTGGACGATGGCCTGGTTAGAAGTGGAAGTTGAACCACTTGCACGGTATGGACAATCTTTGATCAAATGATCAATCCCACATTTAGTACAAGTAAGTACTGGCATGTCATTGGGTGTGGTCGCATTAAGATCTATGGTTGGGTCTGCCCTTGGTCTTTGAGGAGCTACTCCCCCCTACCTAGACCCCATTCTCTTCCAACATTGGCTCTTCTAGGCATTTTCGGTCTATGGGATGGTCCGACCACTTCATTCTGGAATGGCTCATCATTTATTACCTCCGTATGCCTTTGTAGAATTAAGAGCTCCATGTCGTGTATAAGAACATGGGATAATTGATCATCTGCTCGATGTCCTTCTTGGTGTATAGGCGGTCTTCCACTTCACCCGTTTCTCTTGGTAGATTATTCCCTTCATCTAGGGTTTCAAACCCTTCCTCCGTTCTTGGCTCTTTATTAATGGGCTCTAAGTTTGGAATTTCTCCCACTCTTGTCCATGACTATTTCCAGCTCTTTGCCACGTGACTGGAGTAAGTTCACACTTCCCATCTCCTTTTGTTTGCGGCCCTAGCCCTTCGAGTATCGAGCTCTTGTTTCCTTAAGTTCAATTCTCGTAGTAGCTACCATTTTACTTCAATCCTTTTCAGATCTAATTCTACTTCCTCTGAGGTTAGGAAGAATAATGTCCTGGCTGCGCTTTCCATGTCTCTTCTCATTTGGGGGGTGCTTGTGTTCGATAGCCTAGAATTTGAAGGTTGGATAGGTAAATTGCCTTGGACAAAGTCCAGCGTTGGTTGATGGACTCGTGCGCGCAGATTGCGCCTCTTCATTGTTGCTGGTTTGGAGACCAAAAAATCCATGGACTATATCAATGATACCACTGGATCTGGTAGGGGAGGGTGGTTTCTCCTCTTTCCAAAAACCCAGAGTATCGTAGCCCTTCTTCCATGGATTCTTCACTACTAGTCTCGACGGTGGTTAGATTCCTTAAGACACTCAATTGAGTGCTTACTGAGTAGCCTGAACCAACACTCTTTTGATAGGAAGATCTTGGGTGATTTGATGCACTATCGTGAGGAGTGAGGTCATCTCCGATGAGCTTTCCAGACCTCAAATGCATGTGAATATGATTTGATAAGCTATTTTGCTACCGCAATTAAATTCTTTTAAGATACTATCGACTTGTTTTCTGAGGCCGTGAGATTGCAGAGAACAGTTCACGACATAAAAAGTCAAAAATCGTTCACGTCGTGAACAATTTTCTGCACTTTCACGTGTTCCAAATTTTGCTTCGGACTCAGAAATCCAAGTTACCTTGTTATATTTTTTACTGGTCTCAAGAACTTTCTTAACCTTAATCTGAAAATACCAGGTTCGTGATCTAGATCTGGTTAAGGCATGAAATTATAGAAATAGTTCACGTCATGAAGTAGAATCGGTTCACGATGTGAAAGGAAATCGATGCATGTTGTGAAATGAAATTGGTTCACGTTGTGAAATGCTCTGAATCAGTTCACATCGTGGAATATAAATCATTCACGTCGTAAAATGGTTTTTGCTAGTTCACGGTTCTTAATTTTGTCAAACCTGTGGTGTGAGAGGTGTCAGGATAAGGCTACCTATTTTTAGCAAGGTAATCTTATGGATTGTGGGCGATGATGTCGGGAGCGTTTCACACCGTGAGATTACAGAGAGTAGTTCATGTCGTGAACTGGTCTTCTGCAGTTTCATGTGGAGAATTCCCACGTCGTTTGAGATGAGTTTGGGTATAAAATACCTATCCAGATGCTTCCAAAATGATTGTGCCACACATAAAGAATGTAATACGAGTTCAAGACACAACCAATGGCTCCTTATTTTTACGATTTTTGTAAATTTTTGCAAGGAAAGAAAAATAGAATATCACCCTGTTGGTTTACATTAAAAATTCTGGTGATACAAACATCAAAATTAATTAGAAAAAAATAGTGGAGCTTTCTTCCAAGGTCACTCCACTACACAACTACACAACAAAAAAAACTAATTTCTCACAACTTTTCACTTCCACTCAAATCTTATCCATTAATTCCATGCACAATACACTACCAGAATGCAAAGACAATGATGAAACTTATGTAATGGGAGTTGAAACTCAAAGACGATGGAAGAAACAAAGGTGATTCCCCTCCAGCGGCACCAAAAATGTTATGGGCTACCACACCCTCCAAGAAGGAACTCAAGGAATTCACCTGTGAAAAAGAGCAATAGAACACAACTGTCGTAGGGCACTTACCAATGCTTCGAACTTGTGTCCCTTGAGGTCTCCAAGCTCACTTGAGAAGCTCCAACCCTCCAAGCTCCACCTCCACCTCCACGCATTCACCGTAGAGTCTCTCACACCACCATGCAAAGAAATCACTCTCTCTCACTCCTCCATACAAGAATACAACATACAAGTAAAAAGAAAGCACATGTGCTAGAATGCTGTTGCTCAATCTCTATCTCAAGACAAAAGCGAGAACTCTCATAGCACAAAAGGGGATTGTGTCCATTCATTATGAGAAAATGCCTTATATACAATCGGCCCTTATTCACACTTGGGTGCCGAAAACTTACTTAACTAATACCTTGGGTGGCCAATATCTCATAATGTACAACTTTTATAGTGCCTTTGCATGACACTTATTAATGTCCTCAAATGGAGGAGCATATTTGTTAATCCAAAATGGGATTAACAATTTTTAAATTTTTTTAAGGTTTTGACAATAAATTGCCTATAATTCTTGACAACTTACACATGTCAATTGAAATCAAGGTAACGTTATTTCATATTTTCTACAACTAACATACTTTTGACTTTCTTTTTGCCAAAATAATTAGTACAAACTGCAATGACTAATCAAAATCCTCAAAATCCATGACAACCACTTGAGCTCTTACAACCCATATGGTTGAATGCTTGTATCTCGCATATATTTCTACATGTAACACACATCTATTCCAGGCATTAATTAATATCTTCCATGATAAACAAAAGGACGAATGGACAAAGACTTGGACGAACAAACACGAATCATGTATTGTCATAATACCCATAGGCAACACATGCATATTTTCCCAAACATTCAGTTTTGTCAACTCATGGAAGAACATGGAATTATTCGTGTGCTACAGAATAGAAGACGATACCACCATATGTCATGAACACTTTCTCACTCACTTACGTTTCCTACAGTCCCTTCTACCCCCTTGTTGACCTAAACATACTACCTTGCACACAAGAGAGGGAAAGAAGAAGAGAAAGAAACCATGCAAGGGTTGGTTTGGAGAATAACACTTAACTAACCCTAATGAGGGTTAACTCCCCTATGTAAGGCCGCTAAGGGCTCACTCCACCACCACTTGTGTCACCCATGTGGAGATTCACAAGCTAGGTGAAGAGCAAAGAAGAAGGGAGCTATGGAAAGCTCTACATTCACTCAATGCCAAAATGCATGCAAGAGGGATCAAGCATATACAACACAAGCAAGCAACCACAAGAGAGAGAGAGAGAGAGAGAGAGAGAGAGAGAGAGAGAGAGAGAGAGAGAGAGAGAAATACTCAATTGAGACAAATGGGATTGTCCCCTTTCATATTCCATAAAATGTCTTATATACATGAGCTCACTTTTTACAATGGCCAGCCGCCCAATTGGGGGCCAAATACTAGCTTTCTAGCTCTATGTATATCTCATTCTTACGACCGACATTACACAAGCAGTATAAGCTAGGTCATTCCATATCTCTTTTATCAATAAGTGCTTTGCGTGGTTTACAAAAGGATAAGTTACAAGAAGTGTGACCATGCTTGAAAAATGATGTTAACTAGAGTGGTTAACATACCCCCCTCCCTAATTCAGGTCCCTCCTCAGAGTTGGCAATGGATCTAATGGTAGTAGATCGAGTAGGTCTAGACAAAGTTGCATTGCAAGAGGTCGGATGTGGGGTGAGTCCATGGAAGATGCGGTAGCTTGTCCAGAAGGTTGTCTCCATCATATCTTTGAATGTTTGGAGGTGCTAGGTAGGCATCCATTAGATGCGGTCGTGGTAGCCAAATAGTTGCTTCTTGTGTGTTGGCTCTTTGTTGATGTCGAAAGCCAAGCCTTGAGTGCCTTTGTGGTAATGGCTCCAATCTGGGAAGGTCCCCAATAGTGTGATGATCAGATTGAAGAATCGGATTATGGTGACCACAGGGAGATCTGATGCCTAATCATATCTACCACGATGAACTTATGGAGGCGCTATAGCATGCTGGATTCGGTGCACGGATTCTGGGGCGTCGGAGGAGCGAACCATGGGAAATTGTAGAGACGTTTTGGGTTCTTAGCTTGCTTCTCATGGAAACGATTCCATGCCCATCTTCCAGTGGATAGACAAATATTCCAGGTTGATTCTGAGTTGGCACAGCGCCTTGTAGTATTGTTCCCAGATGTAAGACTTTAGAAGGAATGGTTGCCGCTAGGCTGATTGCTCGCCCATGAGATCAAAAACGTGATGGGACGAGCAGCAGCGGCGGCGGTGAGTGGCCTGTGGTAGTCACCGCGTTGTTGAGGAGGGTGCTCATGCTTCCAACCACGATGATTGGCATCAAGGTAGGGACGTAGGATGTGGAGGTCCATGCGATCCGTGATTTTGGTGAGCGACTCCGCATGGAGTTGTCAACCGAGCAGGATTCAAATTACTTGCTCGAACTCCATGAAATCAAGATGATCGCGCCAATGGAGGGGGTTAAGCGGAGGGTCGACTTCCTCCTGTTCCCGTGGTGGTGGCAGTGGGATTTCTCCTTCTTCCAAACGGTGGGGGGGAGGGGATTTTTGGTGGCAGTGGTGACAAGGGTGTAGGGGTGGGTGACGTGAGGAGACAGTGTGGTGAGGCTTTCTTTAAGGAATGGGGGAGGCCTGACCAATGTTGAGGGTAAATCAGTGAGGGCATTGGGCAAGCCTAAGTTGAGGGTTAAGGTTGGAGGTGAGGGAGGTGGAGTGGGAAGATGGGTGGGTGTCAAGGATTGTGAGGGGAAGAGTGTTAGTGCTATCGTACCAAGTGGGGTGGGGGTTGGTTGTGCTCGGGTGAGAGGAGTTGGGAGGAGGAGGTTGATGTGGGGAGATGAGGGTGGTGGTTGTTGAGGGAGTTGGGTCCCTAGGGCTCCTCCTCCATCGTCGTCACATTGTTGTTGTCGTTGTCTTACTCATTTGAGTAGTCAGGGCCGTGGGAGCGAAAGAATTCTTTGGCCTCTATCGTAGAGCTTCTTTGGGGGGTGAAATGCCACATGCGAGTCATTGAATTGCATTATGCCCATGTCCTGTATGATCTCCATCTGTAGATGACATCTTCAATAGAGTAGGAGGAGGCCTATTGTGGAGTACGGTGGGAGCTCATCACGTCGAAGGGATCTGTTAGGTAGCATGGACTTTCTTCCAGCCTGTGCAGTGGAGGTAGCAGAGGGCATCGAAAGTTCATTGGGGTGGGTAGGGGTAAGGGTAGTGCCCATCCAAGATAGAGAGGTTAATGGTATCATTTTGGCTAGTGGGTTGCCCAAAGTGGAGGAGATGGGACCAATTAATGAGGTTAGCTTGGAGGAGATGGGTAGGGAAGTCGAAGAAGATGTGGAGGTGAGTGAATGAAATCTGGCCCTGAAAGAAGAAGGAAGCTAGGAGGCAATGCTATGAAGTCGTATCTTGGTCAAGATATAGGAGTAGGTGGTGTGGGAGAGGGGTTCGTGGAATATGTCGTGTTGAAGTAGATTATGGCCGGACAGCTCGGTAACAGAGGTCGAGGAGTTGGTAGGGGCTTTGGGGAGGTATGGTGAGGAGAGGGAGCTTTGTGGTTGTTTCCATCAGTGCATCGACCTTTTTCTCGATTGCATTGGAGACAGGGCCAGTTGGTGTGGGTGGTGGTTGGGCGGCTCTTGTTTCTGCAAGTTCCAACTACTCTCCTTTGCGATGGAGTGCTTCCTCTGTGACCTCGTGGTAGTGCTAGAAGTCGAGGGTGGTTGGCCTCTTTAGCTATTGTGGCTCTTTGTTGGAAATCTTGTGTTGCGGCTTGGGTGAGGGAGAGTTCATGGTTGGCCTACTGTACTCGGAAAGGGAGGAGAGGGTATGTGCGAGTAGCTTCTCCTTTTCGTCAAGGTCCTACTGGAGATGGATGTTGTTGAGTGTTGCGGTATAAAAATTCTCTACATTCTGCCTCTCCTGTGCCTTTGCCAACAAGCAACATTTGTTGTTGTTGCATCACTGTAGAGATCTCCTGCTACCTATAGATGCAGTCCGTCATCTGTGTGATGTGTTCTTGGGCCATGTGGGAGAAGCCCTGGTGGGTGAAGTCTAACACTTCCCCATGTGATGCGCGGACACTCTCTGCATATGCTTCATGGGATTGAAAGCTGCCAGTGTGGGCGGAGGGTTTCGATAGTATTGCGGTGTGACGAGGCAAGAGATGAAGAGACAGCTTTGAAGTGATGAGGAGGGCATAGAGAAGAGCTGCGGGGGGTGGGGTTTCAAAGAGGTTTTGATCATAAAAAAGCTTGGTGTTGCGCCTCCTCCTCAGTGGCCTTGCATTGGGCTTTTGTAGCTTTCCAGCTCTTATGTGCCTGGCTGGATTGGGGTGGAAGGTGCTCCTTCTGCTTGGGTTCTGGGTGATGGCGCTTTGGCGGTGGGGAGGTGGGAGAGGATTGGCTCGAGATGTGATAAATTGGGTGGGATGGCGGCCATACTCCTCAAAGCGTCCCCCCACTAGACGCTTCTTCTTGAGGGTGGGGTGCTTGTGAACCTCCAGGGAGAAGTCAGAAGTTTCGACCATGGGGTGAGGGATGAGGTAAATGAAAGGAAAGCTCAATAATTTTTTTAGCAAGAGTTTAGGTAGGCTGAAAGGAGAAAGTGAGGAAATGAGAGGGGTGGGCTCATATTTATAGCTTTCAGAAGGACACGGCTATGGTAAAAGTTAGTAAGGGTGTGGCATTTCGAGGGTAGTTGCTATGGGCATACAAATAAAATGGTATGGGCATGTCATTTGTGGTAGAGGTTGGAACGTGCGTGGCTTCCTTTGGTATGGGCGTGTCTTTGTTTGGTACGGCCGTGGCAATTTAGGTAGAGCTTCGAACGGCCGTGGCATTTGGAGCTGAGGTTGGAACGGTCGTAGCAACGTTGAATGAGAATGGTACGGTCGTGGCAAAGTTGGAGGAGAATGGTACGGTCATGGCAATGTGAATGAGAATGGTACGACCATGGCAAATAGATTTTATTTTTGGGGGCACCCTTCAAGCCAGGTTTTGAACCCATGGGCTATGTAGCCAGCACCCCATTGTGGGTTTTGTACTGACTCCATGCCCAATTCGCCAAATGGAGGAGACGGTTCTAATTGGGTGATGGTGAGGTTGGTATTTCCTTGGGGAGTTCAAAGGCTTGTAAACGAGGGAGTAGTTGACAATGGAGAGGTTAAGGGCTGATTGGGAGTACTTCGAGGTAGCTTGATAATGATGGGTAGGGGAGTAGTCGATGTCGAGGGTATATCATTAGTATAGACCATGGGCTTTGATTGGAGGGCAAGGGGTCGTCACTCGTGAAGTTTTTCTTACCTTTCTCCTATGTAGTATTCATGGCAGAGGACACTTTGGGCTTCCATTAAAGGGTTGGTAACTATGGAGTGACAAGAGTAATGAGTTTGTTTCTTGGTGATTTGGGGACCCAAATTTGGCGATTGCCCTCATAGTAATGTTGAGCTTGAATTAGAAGTTTTGGGATCCACCGAGAAGTTGTTGTTGGGCAAGGCTTAGGGTGTGAGTGAGGTTAATTTGCCCTTGGGGAGCGTTTGGGCCACCTATACCCTGTGGGCTTGGGATTGTTGAATTGGTTGCCTCTGTTGTGAGAGGGACGAGGAGCTTGGGTTGCCGGTATATGAGTATGGGAAGTGGATCGTCGGGGGATCCACAGAGTGGAAGTACCTTCATAATACCCTTGCGCTGTGAGAAGCCTTTTAGGTACCCACTATCGATAGTGTTTGCCCTGTACATTTGTTAGTGTTGTTAGGAGGGTTAGTGTGGTAAGTTTTGTGGGGGGGGAAGTCTCGGTGGTGGCTTGAGAGTTCGGATTGGGCTGCTTCCAAGTGGGGTAGTTGAGAGGATATGAGAGGCAATAGTGTCTCCATAGTGGGGAGCAGCCTCTTTTTAAGTGGTATAGATGTGAGTGGATTGGAGGGTGGAAGAATGGTGGTGAGTGGAGGAGTAACTTCTTGGCATGAGGGAGCAATGGGCATGGGTTCTTCGTCCGTCACTAGGACTGTAACTTGGCACGAGGCCAATTGTAGGGTATCCATCCTTGCATCCTAGTCGATGTTGCACACTGGTTGTGTCCCATCCAACCCCTTCTGAGAATAATCTCTTCATGCATGGTTCCTATAGGCATCGCATAAAACTTCCCTTCCAAGGGATTATTGCCGATATGGAACAAGATTGTGATTGTGCCTAAATAATGAACTTCTTGAGACGCCACTGCGACCGTGGGGTTCAAGAGTCTCTTTCGATGGGGGTTTCCCAAGGGAAAGCCATGTCTCATTAGACATTAAGTTGTTTTAATTAGCCTTTGTTTCTATAAGAGATATTTTTTGGGTGAAGCTCATCGGGTGGTCATTCCTAACCATAATCGAGCATGCTTCACCTCCCAATCTTCTTCTTTGAGGTCTACAACTTGAGCCATCTTCACCACAATGTTTTTCTGCCGAAGTTTGGCTTGCCTCACTTTAGCCTCTTGTTGGGGTGGTTGTTTCATTTTTTCATGGTTGTTTTTTCTTTATTTTTAATCATGTATGGCCTTGAGGGTGGTTTTGGTTAGTGGACCATAGTAGCGTTTTAATTTGCTACCATTGAAATATGTCGCCATTTCGACACCGTCGAGTGTCTCTATGCGCACAGCACCTCTCGGTGACTAGGAAAGGTCCTAAACCTCTGAGCTTGAGTTTATTTTTATGTGTTTGTGTGCAGAAGAGGAGGACTATGTCGCCCTCATTAATTTTCTTATCCTTCAGTTGGTCATCAAACCATTTTTTATGCCTTAGATTTTCTACAATCATGCTATATACAGCTAGGAGACGTGTTTTGTCAAGCTTTTCAAGCTCGAATAGGCGACAACCTAGGACATTCCCCGTGACTTTTTCTTGTACAACAATTCATAAACTTGGGACCAAGAACTCCATTAGCATAACCACTCCAGTACCATAGGCCAAACTGAAGGGTGTCGCATTGGTAGCAGCCTTGTAGGAAGTTTGATAGGCCCAGAGTGCTGCCGAAAAGTTTTATTCCCAATCGTTGTGTGGATGGCTTCAACCGTTTTGGTGAGAATGGCACATAGAACTTTATTGATGCTTTCTGCTTGGCCATTAGCTTGGGGGTAATATGGGGAAGATTTCCTATGAGTGACAAGGAATTCTTGTAAGAGAAATTGGATTACCTCGTTAATAAAGTACGTTCCATTGTCACTCACAATCTCAAGGGGGCAACCAAAGCGTGTGATTATTGACTCATATAAAAATTTTGCATAGTAGAGCGCGCATAAGCTTTGTGGGTTGCCCAAGCTTCGACCCATTTCATGCAATAGTCCGTGGTAGTGATAATATATCGGGCTTGAGTGTATCTAGCCCCACGAGACTAATGGGTCCAACGAAATCAATGCCCCACTTTTTGAATGGTTGCAACAAGGAAACAATCGGGTTCAGGGCATGTTGTCCTTAAGGGATTGCCACTCATTGGCATTCATCGCACCGCTTGACATATTCCGCTGCGTTGGCCATTAAGGTGGGCCACCATAACCCAGGTGTGAGGACTTTGCGTGTAGCGATATCTACCACAAAGTTCCCCCTAGCACAAGTAGACTGAGCCTATTTTAAAGGGAAGACATATTCGTTTTCTTGGACACAAAGTTTGACAATCCTGTCTATCCCCTGCCTATAGAGTTGGCCTACAATTAGTTGATAGGGGGTTGCCTGTTTGATGAGGCCTCATGCATGGTCCTTGTTGAGGAGGGGTTCAACTTGTAAGCCATTGGCTAGAAAGTGTGCTACCCATTCTAGAATTAAACATAATTGGAACAGGGCAGCATCTGGTAAATCATCATCAACTCCCAGTGGTGGCTTGCCATTGGGGATTCTTAACATATGGTCTGCCAAGACATGTTGTGAGCCCTTCCGGACTATGTTGTGAGCCCTTCCGGACTATGACAGTGAAGTCAAACTTAAGAAAGATCAACAACCATCTGTGATTCTTCCTATTATACAGGGATTGTTTACTAGATAAAGAAGAGCTTGGTGGTTTACAAAGAAGATAAATTTGGTCACCATAAGATAATGGCAAAACTTCTTAATGGTGTAAACCATTAAGTGGCCAACCCTTCCCTCTCAGTTACGGTATAATTTCTTTCTATCTCGTTTAGTTGGTGGCAAGTGGCTAGTAAAGCTGATGGGAAAATCCATATTGTGTTCATCGGGTTAGATTAGCACACATCCAACAGCAAAGGGCGGACGTGTCTATGTGGACATGAAAGATGACGTCCCAATTGGGGGACCTCAGAATAGGAGTAGTTGTTGCCAAGGATTTCATATAGCGCTGGACTCCCTTAAAATTGGTTGGTGGGGGAGCCGCACCTTGCTATCGTCAGTGGAGATTCCTTGTTGGGAGACAATGTGTCCCAGGATAGCTCCATGCCTAATCCAAAACTGGCATTTGAGTGGGTTCAATGAAATATGTTATAGCGTGCATCTTTCTAGCACCTTCCGCCGTTGACATTCAAGGTGTGCTTTCCACGTGGAGTTGACACAGAGGTCATCCATAAAGACATCAAGGAATTTCCAAAGATATTCCTTGTAGGCCGTGCACAGTAGTCACTCAAAAGTTCCAGGGGAATTGGTCAACCCAAAAGGCATGAACGTGATATTTATGCGTAAGTTCCCCATTCTATAGCAAAGGCCATTTTGTGTTGATCCTTGGGGTCGATCAATCCTGATTGTAGCCTGAGACTTCATCTAGGATGCTATAGCCTTCCTTTCCTGTGACTCATTCGAGCACATGCTCTGTGAAAGGTAAAGGATAGTGAGCTCGTATAGTGGCGGCGTTGACCTTTTTGAGGTCCACGCACACTTGTACCTTCCCATTCTTTTTGGGTACTATAACTATGGGTGATACCCATTCTGTGTACTCTATTTCGTAGATGAATGTAGCATCAATGGGTTGATCAATTTCTTCCTAGAGAATTTTGGAATACTTTGGATTCATAGGGTAAGCCCTTTGCTTGACCGGTCTTGCTCCATCGACCCCATCGGAATGGTGTGTTTGCCTACTTTGGGAGGTGCACCCTTCATATTTGTGTACTTCTAGCAAAGCAATCCTAGAATTCTGTGAGTAGAGCGATGAGTTCAGTCAGGTCTTTGCCCGGGACTGTTAATTTAATTTCCTTAACCTTGGCTAGACCATTATATGAGGTCCCTGGTTGTCCGTTTGTGGGACCTTTGGGCCAAGTCATATTGCACAAATCTGTCGGCCATCTGGAAGGTTTTGAAGTGTTTGGGCACTTGCTTGGTTTCTTATGCCCTAGTGCTTTCTTCTTCTATCAATTTTTTGGCTTCTTTTTCTGCCAACGTTAACTTCTTATTGCATGCTTTATGGGCAGAGTGGAAAAGTTTTTGGGGTTTGAGTTTGGGGTGAATGGTTCCATTGGCTTGGGGGTGGTCGTGTGGACCGAGAGGGAGTTATTTGTGAACTCCTTTTGCCATATTTGGTTAAAGTGTATGTGCTTCAACTGTCCCTACATATTTTAGCTAGTGGGTGTTTGAATCGGTAGGGAAAAGATAGCGTTCTTGTTGTGCCCAGGGAATCCATCAGGTTTGCGAGGAGTTCTGTGAGCATGTTCCTCGTGATGGTTCCGCTTTATCGGTCTGTTCAAGTTTATGAGTGGCAACATTAGGTAGGTATACAATGCTAAGCATGTAGAGAGATGTGATCTCATGCCCGTCGCAAACCTGGTTCCTGTGCATCTTAGAAATATGTCCAAGGTAGCAAGGATATGCATCCAATTCCTCAGAGTCTTTTGGCTCCGAAAGAGCTGCACATTCCTTGCTATCCTTTTGATCATCTATTGTTTTATGCCACGTTTGACACAAGTGGACTGCAGTGTGGATCTGGTAGTTGTTACTGAGTCCTTTGTGAAGGGTCGACTGCTCATGGGATGTATACCTTCTTTCACGTGCATAGGTTGATCTTAACCATTTAATCTTTCCTCCAAATGTAGATATGGTTGGTATCCCAATCATGGGTCATTTTAGTTTCCCTAATGAAAGGTTGTCCAAGGATGCAAGCATATGAAAATGGTTGTCGGCCGAAGTTCATCACCGTAAAGGTGTGGTGAAAGGTGGTCCCAATGATCTTTATTTTTAAATCCTTCAATAGGTCTAGTCTTGGCTCCGTCCAGCGAGTTTTACCAATAATGTCGTGTCATCCATGGCGGGTGCTCCCCATTTTCCCTAGCATTGTTTTGGTAGTAATGCTCACTCCTACCCCCTCATCTAGGATTTCAGTGACCTGGAGGTCATCATAAAGATTATTGGTGGCAAAGCAGCATTGACCTCATCGCCTTAAAAATATTGTTCGAGTTTATTAACTCAAACTGTGGGGGTGCTAGTGATCTCATGGGGTTCAACGAGTTCGTCTTCCTCTGTCTCATTAGAGCTATCTAGCTTGATGGATTCTTGCATGCTTTCCCCGAGGCATCCCTCCATTCAATCTTTCAAATCCTTCCATAAGCTTGGGCTACCTTGAAGCAAGGTGCCAATGGGGATGTGGATCTGAGAAGAGAGGAAGAAAGAGAGACGTGCAATGTCTCTAGGAGCAAATGCTATTCCTTGAGGAAGGTCACCTTGGCTTATTCTCAAGCTCTTATTTGTATAAGGTATTTAGATGGGGACCTCTATGTCTGTTCTTTTGAGATGGTCATCCCTTAGGTTTTTGAGATATTCAACTATCTGATTTCCTTGGTGGGGGGTAGCTATCGCAGAGTGGGTGCTACTGCTTGTGTTGGCCTATGAGGGGGTGATTGCTCTCTCGGAGCTCTCTATTGTATACCTAAGCTTCTTCAGTAGGTCACATGTTGGAGATCGATGGGCATGGATCTAGGTAAGAAGTTGGAGGCTCATCTTCTATCTGAGCTTGGAAGTCCCTGACAAATTCTTGTGCTACTAAGAGCCTTTCCTTTTCCTCGATGGGATTAGGCTATTTAGCTAGCTTTTTAGGGAGCTAGTTAGTGTCAATCAGTTCCATAGCTCGGGTGGATGAAGGTAGAGATGTTCCTCTTCTAACGAAGAGGTTGATGCATGGGTGGTTGTGTCATCTTTTGAACCTTTTTTAATAACTACCGGCTATCCCCTTTGTTGATTTTTGTGGTTTTCTTTCGCGAGCATCTAGTTGCTCGTGCTTGTTCCGGGACATTCTTTGAAGATAAAACCTTTGCTTGTCCCTCGTTTTGCGAGGTTGTTGATGCCTTTGCTATAGCGTGAGCTACGACCCTATGCCTTTTTTTCAATCTGGTTACCGTATTGAGAGGGACCGTATGGATGAAGCTGTCTCTTACACTTAGCAAGTTATTGCTGGTGCTAGGATTAGCTTCACGAGCTTTTCCTATTGTCCCTGGTCTTAGTAGTAGAAAATCCTTATATATGTGGTCTATCCCACACCCAATGCATAAAGGGTTTAATGTGGAAGTGCCTACAGCTTGCCATCCCTTTTTTTATTGGACACTTAACTACTCGGTGAGGTCCTACGCAATGATGATAACATTACATGGGTGGTCGTTTAGCCATAGTATTCATGTCCCGGCCCCGTGGAATTGGGGCGGCTAAGTATACTGGGAACATTTGGTCACCCTCCGTCATGTAATGGCTTAAAATCTAGGAGGGTGGACTTTTTGGCTCCATAGTCTTGTAGGTGGGACCTTCTAGAACTTCCCCCTCACCTTCTTAAAAAATTTCCATCAGGGTTAGCTGACAAACAGGTGTGACTTGTGGCAATGGGGGTGGTAAGGGAATTTTTGGTACCCTGAGGTACGTTGTGAAGCATAGGTGCTGGCAAGGCTAGTGGTTGCCTTGGGTTTGTTAGCAGGGCTTGAGGTAGAGTGCGGGCTTGAGTAGCCCTTTGCTGATAGCAGTTTGTGATTTCATGATTGCCCCATCTTTGGCGGTCGTCGATGATACCCACGCATGCGTCGAGTAAGATATTGGAACAAGGAGTAAGAGTTGTTTTCTGAATTTGGGCATGGGTCTAGTTGATTGACCTTGCTGGTCCTCAACGGATGAGTCCATGGCTCCTTTATATAGATCCGTTGGTTGACCTTGCTGATCTTCAACGGAGATTCCATTTTGATATGTGAATATATTGTCGGTTACTATGAGCTAGGAACTATCGAAAAGGCCTCCTGAGTGGACAGGTGGTGAGCGTTCTGGTTGCAATGATGCCATAGGTACACCGATGAAGGAATGATTGGAATTAAGGATTCAACCGGAGATTTTGAGGATTATGATCAGTGGCTCTATGATTTAATTAAATGATTGTTTTAAAGACAATTGATTTTGTGAAAAAGGTAATTTCATATTGGGTGTGTAAGTGGTGTGACTAATTTTAAGTTTGCATGAATATCCGGCTAGGGGACGTGGGAACTCTTTTCCCTCGTACCTGGGACAAAACCTATTCAAATTCTTAATTGGATCCCATCACTACAGTGGTTGGGCGGTTGGCTAACCCACGGGACTGGATGGGGTTAGGCTGGCCTCATGAAGGAGGCACCTATTTCACTTGTGTGGAGGAGTTCTAAACTCATAAATAATGAGATATTTTCATCTCTCCTCTCTCCTGTTTCAACTAGATCCAAAAAGTAAGCTAAAGTGACCCAAAAATGGTCAAAAATTGACCAAACTGATCTAAAAAAATCTAGAATCAGTTTACTTGGTTAGAGGCTCATTTTTTCCTATAAATAGAAGCCTCTCCCTTTGTAAAAGGTTAATAGTGTTTATGCACTGTTACTCTACTCCTACCCAGAGCCAATTACATTGAATTCACTTGATAATTCAGTTGTTTTTGACTAAATCCTCTCCAAAGAAATTGGTGGCCACTCTTGATCCAAACAAGAGTAGAACCCTCAATCCCTCAAGCCAAAGGAAAGCTTACAAAACTCCATGTAAGCTAAAATTTCTACTTTTCAATTTCAAATCTATGGTTTTCTGATTTTCTTATTTTTTTAATAGTTGATTAAAGTGAATCCTAATGTTATGCCTTGATGAAAAGGCTACCCCCTTCTCTTCCCTAAGAATTCAGCCTTTCTTTATCCTAAAATGAGTAACAAATAAATTGATTAAACTTTTCTTTATCCTAAAATGAGTAACAAATAAATTGATTAAACTTTTCTTATTGTTTACTCACTAGAAAGTGAAAATTGAGTAGATTAGAGTACTTTACTTCAAATTGGGGTTGATTTTAAATTGAAAATAGAATGTTAAAAATTGAGAAATGGTCAGCCATACAAAGGAGGTTATGGTAAAATTTTCTTAAATTTTATGAAAAATAAAGTTTATTTTTATGTTATTTTAAAAGAGTAATTTCCACCGTTTGTGCATTCTTAAAGAAATATTTTTATTTACTCCATATACATATTCACCTATGAATATGCATGGATATCATTGATATTAATTATTGAAATTAATTTCTATACATAGAAAGATGCATATTGGAAATCTTTTTATTATAAAAGTGTTGTTTTCATTGAATTTAAATTCTATGCATAGAAAGATGCATATTGAAAATTTTTTTATTATAAAAGTGTTGTTTTCATTGAATTTAATTTCTATGCATAGAAAGATGCATAATGGAATTTTTAAATTATAAAAGTGTTGTTTTCATTGAATTTAATTTCTATGCATAGAAAGATGCATAATGCAAATTTTTATTATAAAAGTGTTGTCTTCATCGAACTTAATTTCTATGCATAGAAAGATGCATAATGGAAATTTTTATTATAAAAGTATTGTTTTCATTAAAATTGATTTTATGCATAGAAAGATGCATAAAAGATTTATTTTTATTTCAAAAGTGTTATTATCATTAAAATTGATTTTATGCATAGAAAGATGCATAAAGGATTTATTTTTCTTTCAAAAGTGTTATTCTCATGAAAATTGATTTTATGCATAGAAAGATGCATAAAGGATTTAATTTTATTTCGAAAGTGTTATTTTCCTTAAAATTGAATTTATGCATAAATAGATGCATAAAAGGATTTTTATAAAAGTGTTATTCCCACTGAAGTTGATTTTTATGCATAAATAGATGCGTAAAGAATCTTTATATCAAAAATTAGAATTCTCTTAAATTCTATGTTTAAAATCTATGAATAGATGTAACGAGATGTGATGTGAATCAGCAGATAGATGTGTATGGATGGATGGATGTGATGTGAATAGAGGTGATGAGATGTGAGGTGAATAGATGTGATGAGATGTGATGTGAATCAGATAGATGTGAATGGATGGATGGCTGTGACGTGAATAGAGATGATGAGATGTGAGGTGAATCGATGTGATGAGATGTGATGTGAATCAGATAGATGTGAGGTGAATAGATGTGATGAGATGTGATGTGAATCAGATAGATGTGAATGGATGGATGGATGTGATGTGAATAGAGTTGATGAGATGTGAGGTGAATAGATGTGATGAGATGTGATGTGAATCAGATAGATGTGAATGGATGGATGGATGTGATGTGAATACAGGTGATGACATGTGAGGTGAATAGATGTGATGAGATGTGATGTGAATCAGATAGATGTGAATGGATGGATGGATGTGATGTGAATAGACGTGATGAGATGTGAGGTGAATAGATGTGATGAGATGTGATGTGAATCAGACATATGTGAATGGATGGATGGCTGTGATGTGAATAGAGGTGATGAGATGTGAGGTGAATAGATGTAACGAGATGTGATGAGAATCAGATAAGTGTGAATGAATGGATGGGTGGTTGTGATGTGAATAGAGGTGATGAGATGTGAGGTGAGTAGATGTGATGTGAATCAGATAGATGTGAATGAATGGATGAGATGTGATGCCATGTGAATCAAGATGTAAATGAATGATATGGGATATGAGTGGATGATATGTGATGAAAATGGATGTAAATGTATAAGTGAAGAATGGATGTGAATGTATATGTGAAAGAATTGATGTGAATGAGTATGTGAAAGAATGGATATAGATGTGTATGTGAAAGAATGTGATGTGATGGAAAGAGATGTGATGTGTCATAAATATATGTGGATGTGAATGAGATGGATATGAATGAATGTGAATGTGATGGATATGAATGAATGTGAATGAGATGGATATGAATGAATGTGAATGTGATGAATATATGAATAAATGTGAATATGATATGAATGAATGTGATGGATATGAATGAATGTGAATATGATGGATATGAATGAATGTGAATCGGGATAGATGTGAATCGGGATAGATGTGAATGAATGAGATGTGTGGTAAAATAAATGAGATGTGGATATGGGTAGATGCGAGTGGATGAAATCTAATGCGAATAAATGAGAAAAGATGTGATGAAATGGAAAATGATGTGTTGAGAATGGGAATACATATGAAATAGATGAGAATTGATGTGGAATAATGTGGAAAGACGAGAGTTCGTTATGAAAACTATATTTATGACCTATTTTTAAATGGCTATTTTATGTCAAGAATGCTGGGGAAGCATTTTGACCGTCTTGTGAATGAGGTTGTGGAGACCTAGTTTGATAAAGTTGCAACAACTGACGAAGAGTCAATGGAGGACGTCTCGCATAGCAAGGTTGGCCGAGGTCTTGACCAGCCTTGGTTCAATTAAAATGGTGAGCTTCCGGTAGTACGGTGGATGAGGGACCAAGGAAGCGGCCTATGAGTGAAGTGCTAGGTCACCTGTGCGAAGGATCCTAGAGGGTGCTGACCATACGGTGCTCAGGCTCTGGGTCGCCGATGATACCCACGCGTACGTCGAGGAAGATGTTGGAACAGAGTAAGAGTTGTTTTCTGAATTCGGGCATGGGTCTGGTTGATTGACCTTGCTGGTCCTCAAACAACAGATGAGTCCATGGATCTTTTATATGCATCCGTTTGTTGACCTTGCTGATCTTCAACAGAGATTCTATTTTGATATGTGAATATATTGCCAGTTACTATGAGCTAGGAACTATCAAAAAGCCTCGTTAAGTGGACACGTGGTGAGCGGAGATTCCATTTTGATATGTGAATATATTGCCGGTTACTATGAGCTAGGAACTATCAAAAAGCCTCGTTAAGTGGACACGTGGTGAGCGGAGATTCCATTTTGATATGTGAATATATTGCCGGTTACTACTATGAGCTAGGAACTATCGAAAAGCCCCGTTGAGTGGATAGGTGGTGAGCATTCTTGTTGCATTCTAGTTGCAATGATGCCATAGGTACACCGATGAAGGAATGATTGGAATTAAGGATTCAATCGGAGATTTTGAGGATTATGATCAGTGGCTCTATGATTTAATTAAATGATTGTTTTAAAGACAGTTGATTCTGTGAAAAAGGCAATTTTATATTGGGTGTGTAAGTGGTGTGACTAATTTTAAGTTTGCATGAATATCCGGCTAGGGGGCCTCGGAGCTCTTTTCCTTGGTACCCGGGACAAAACCTAACCAAATTCTTAATTGGATCCCATCACTATAGTGGTTGGGCGGTTGGCTAACCCACGGGACTGATGGATCCCTAAAATTGAGACTCAATTTTGTTATAGTATGATAGATGAAGTAAATCCCGGACAAAAAATTATTCTACGGAAAAGAATCAACAGCTGTGCCTCTCAATGAGGAAAAAAGCAATGGTCTCTATGATCCAAGTGCAATCTTTTCCTTGATATGACTATGGGACTTACGGGTTCGGTCAAATCAGTTCAGTTAGTTAAGGCTTTTGACTAGGTTAGAGAAAAATTATCATGGAGGAATCACCCATGATTTTTGGGCAAGGGAAGTTTTTTCGGACTCGGTTTTGGAAGAAGTGATGGATTAGTTTGTTGTCCGGATATCCGTGGAGCGAGGCCCTGAGTGAGGGACTCTGCCCCGCGCAAGAAGTGCTACTTTCGCTGCTGCGAGCCCTGAATTCGTTGCGCGGTGGGGTTAGGGATCTCAGAGCTGGTATTAGAGCAAATTGGCTAATGTGGATCAACCGAGAAGCCAAAAATGTCAAAAATTTATGAAGTAGCAGTAAAAGGTTGTAATTGTGTGATGAAATTCATACAAATTGTTATTCAGACTGAAATTCATAAATTAGTAATTGGGTCTTTAGTTGGAAGTACCACAATTGCATTGAGGCCTAGACATGATGATATTTACCTTATAATTCCAAGGACCGTGACTACCCGTATATACCGAGGGTATAACTGCAGCTCTTTACTGACAGTATATACGAGTAAATCTAAGACTTGAAATTATAAGCATAAATGCTATCCAGATGATGAATTCGAATGTGGTCGATATCATTTTTAAATTTTGATTGAGAACTGATGAATTGATTTGGTTCTGATTGAAAAATGATGATTCCTGAATTTTGGTTGAAATGTAATAAGCTGAGCAAAACCACAATGAGGATGAATGGGGACGAGTCCCTGCTGTGATGATGTTCATAACTGGAATGATGTTAATGACTTCAGTAAATCACTATGAGATTAGTAGATTGTGCTGATAGATTGCTGCTGTTACACTTGACCCAGTGGATCAAGTTAAGGGATGTCAAATTAAAAATCTGTATAATTGAAAATTCCCATGGAGGACTGTTCAGATAGAAATTTTGGTCTAATGGACCATTATTTTGATAAGGATTTGAATGTTATGATCTGAGTAAATTGTTATGTGATGATGAGTTCTATATAAGGGATTTTTATCCTAGGATTTTGTTGAGTTCACCAGACTATAAGGAACCCCAGAATCAGTTGGATCTTAAGGGAAAGAGTTCTCCTCTAATTTTGTGAGATAAGGACATCTCGCGTTTTTTAAGTGGGGTAGGATGTAAGATTCCTCCCTCCGGCTTTTGAGGTGTGCAGGTATAAGAACCTCCCCTTCTGATCTTATAATTATTCCCCTCTCTGAAATAAAAGAAAGATCCTGTTTTACTCTATTTTGGTCTAGAGAGAGAAAATATCTAGAGAGAGATAATTCAAAATTGAGATATTTTTAGATATAAAAATCTTCCTAGTGTCTAAAATGGGTTCCCTTGAAACAAAAATTCAAAAAGAACTTTCCAATGTGCAATTGGAATTAATTGAAAATAGGTAAAAGGACCTTAGCCTAAGGGTCCAGATTTTCAAAAAAATTTAAATTATGCTCCAATTAAGGTTCCTATGGACCAATAAGATTAATCCAAATTTAGGGAGGAGATAAATTAAAGAATAAAAGAAAATCCCCCAAAAATGAGTAAATGCTCACATAAGATGAAGAGTTGACTAAGGACAAGGTTTATTAGTTAAAAAAGAAGAGATATTTGGAGGAAATGATGCATTTTTGACACCTTAGTGTGGGGATCTCACCTCATGAATGAGGCACCTATTTCACTTGTGTGGAGGAGTTTTAAACTCATAAATAATGAGATATTTTCATCTCTCCACTCTCCTATTTCAACTAGATCGAAAAAGTAAGCTAAACTGGCCCAAAAATGGTTAAAAATTGACCAAATTGATCTGGAAATTTCTAGAATCAATTTGCTTGGTTAGAGGCTTATTTTTTCCTATAAATAGAAGCCTCCCCCTTTGTAAAAGGTTAATAGTGTTTATGCACTGTTACTCTACTCCTACCCAGAGCCAATTACATTGAATTCACTTGATAATTCAATTATTTTTGACTAAATCCTCTCCAAAGAAATTGGTGGCCTTTCTTGATCCAAACAAGAGTAGAACCCTCAATCCCTCAAGCCAAAGGAAAGCTTACAAAACTCCATGTAAGCTAAAATTTCTACTTTTTAATTTCAAATCTATGGTTTTCTGATTTCCTTGTTTTTTTTTTATAGTTGATTAAAGTGAATCCTGATGTTATGCCTTGATGAAAAGGCTACCCCCTTCTCTTCCCCAAGAATTCAGCCTTTCTTTATCCTAAAAGGCTACCCCCTTCTCTTCCCTAAGAATTCAGCCTTTCTTTATCCTAAAATGAGTAACAAATAAATTGATTAAACTTTTCTTATTGTTTACTCACTAGAAAGTGAAAATTGAGTAGATTAGAGTACTTTACTTCAAATTGGGATTGATTTTAAATTAAAAATAGAATGTTAAAAATTGAGAAATGATCAGCCATACAAAGGAGGTTATGGCAAAATTTTCTTAAATTTTGTGGAAAATAAAGTTTATTTTTATGTTATTCTAAAAGAGTAATTCCCACCGTTTGTGCATTCTAAAAGAAATATTTTTATTTGCTCCATGTACATATTCACCTATGAATATGCATGGATATCATTGATATTAATTATTGAAATTAATTTCTATGCATAGAAAGATACATATTGGAAATCTTTTTATTATAAAAGTGTTGTTTTCATTGAGTTTAAATTCTATGCATAGAAAGATACATATTGGAAATTTTTTTATTATAAAAGTGTTGTTTTCATTAAATTTAAATTCTATGCATAGAAAGATGCATATTGGAAATTTTTTTATTATAAAAGTGTTGTTTTCATTGAATTTAATTTCTATGCATAGAAAGATGCATAATGTAATTTTTTATTAAAAAAGTGTTGTTTTCATTGAATTTAATTTCTATGCATAGAAAGATGAATAATGGAAATTTTTATTATAAAAGTATTGTTTTCATTAAAATTGATTTTATGCATAGAAATATGCATAAAAGATTTATTTTTATTTCAAAAGTGTTATTCTCATTAAAATTGATTTTATGCATAGAAAGATGCATAAAGGATTTATTTTTCTTTCAAAAGTGTTATTCTCATTAAAATTGATTTTATGGATAGAAAGATGCATAAAGGATTTATTTTTCTTTCAAAAGTGTTATTCTCATTAAAATTGATTTTATGCATAGAAAGATGCATAAAGGAATTATTTTTATTTCAAAAGTGTTATTCTCATTAAAATTGATTTTATGCATAGAAAGATGCATAAAGGATTTATTTTTCTTCAAAAGTGTTATTCTCATTAAAATTGATTTTATGCATAGAAAGATGCATAAAGGAATTATTTTTATTTCAAAAGTATTATTTTCATTAAAATTAATTTTATGCCTAGAAAGATGCATAAAGGATTTAATTTTATTTCAAAAGTGTTATTTTTCTTAAAATTGAAATTATGCATAAAAGGATTTTTATAAAAGTGTTATTCCCACTGAGAAGTTGATTTTTATGCATAAATAGATGCGTAAAGAATCTTTATATCAAAAATTAAAATTCTCTTAAATTCTATGTTTAAATTCTATGAATAGATGTAACGAGATGTGATGTGAATCAGATAGATGTGAATGGATGGATGGATGGATGTGATGTGAATAGAGGTGATGAGATGTGAATAGAGGTGATGAGATGTGAATAGAGATGATGAGATGTGAGGTGAATAGATGTGATGTGAATCAGATAGATGGGAATGAATGGATGGCTATGATATGAATAGAGGTAATGAGATGTGAGGTGAATAGATGTGATGTGAATCAGATAGATGTGAATGGATGGATGGATGTGATGTGAATACAGGTGATGACATGTCAGGTGAATAAATGTGATGAGATGTGATGTGAATCAAATAGATGTGAATGGATGGATGGATGTGATGTGAATAGAGGTGATGAGATGTGAGGTGAATAGATGTGATGAGATGTGATGTGAATCAGATAGATGTGAATGGATGGATGGCTGTGATGTGAATAGAGGTGATGAGATGTGAGGTGAATAGATGTAATGAGATGTGATGAGAATCAGATAAGTGTGAATGAATGGATGGGTGGTTGTGATGTGAATAGAGGTGATGAGATGTGAGGTGAGTAGATGTGATGTGAATCAGATAGATGTGAATGAATGGATGAAATGTGATGTCATGTGAATCATGATGTAAATGAATGATATGGGATATGAGTGGATGATATATGATGACAATGGATGTGGAGGATGACATATGATGAAAATGGATGTGAATGTATAAGTGAAGAATGGATGTGAATGTATATGTGAAAGAATTGATGTGAATGAGTATGTGAAAGAATAGATATAGATGTGTATGTGAAAGAATGTGATGTGATGGAAAGAGATGTGATGTGTCATAAATATATGTGGATGTGAATGAGATGGATATGAATGTGAATGTGATGGATATGAATGAATGTGAATGTGATGGATATGAATGAATGTGAATATGATGGATATGAATGAATGTGATGTGATGGGATGTGATGTGATGGGATGTGAATCGGGATAGATGTGAATGAATGAGATGTGAGATAAAATGAATGAGATGTGATGTGAGTGAATGTGATGTGAGGTAAAATGAATGAGATGTGATGTGAGTGAATGTGATGTGGTCTGAATGGATGAGATGAGAATGAATGTGATGTGGATATGGGTAGATGCAAGTGGATGAGATCTGATGCGGATAAATGAGAAAAGATGTGATGAAATGGAAAATGATATGTTGAGAATGGGAATACACATAAAATAAATGAGAATTGATGTGGAACAATGTGGAAAGACGAGAGCTCATTATAGAAGCTATATTTATGAGACCTGTTTTTAAATGGCTGTTTTATGTCAAGAATGCTAGGAAAGCATTTTGACCGTCTTGTGAATGAGGTTGTGGAGACTTAGTCTGATAAAGTTGCAACAGCTGCTGACGGAGAGTCAATGGAGGACGTCTCGTGTAGCAAGGTCGGCCGAGGTCTTGACCAGCCTCAGTTTGATTAAAATGGTGAGCTTCCAGTACGGTGGATGAGGGACCAAGGAAGCAGCCTATGAGTGAAGCGCTAGGTAGCATGCGAAGGATCCTAGAGGGTACTAATCATATGGTGCTCGGGCTCTAGGTCGCCGACGATACCCACGCGTGCATCGAGGAAGATATTGGAACAAGGAGTAAGAGTTGTTTTCTGAATTTGGGCATGGGTCTGGTTGATTGACCTTGCTGGTCCTCAACGGATGAGTCCATGGCTCTTTTATATGGATCCGTTGGTTGACCTTGCTGATCTTCAACGGAGATTCCATTTTGGTATATGAATATATTGCCGGTTACTATGAGCTAGGAACTATCGAAAAGTCCCCCTGAGTGGACAGGTGGTGAGCGTTCTGGTTGCCAATGATGCCATAGGTACACCGATGAAGGAATGATTGGAAATTAAGGATTCAACTGGAGATTTTGAGGATTATGATCAGTGGCTCTATGATTTCATTAAATGATTGTTTTAAAGACAGTTGATTCTGTGAAAAAGGCAATTTCATATTGGGTGTGTAAGTGGTGTGACTAATTTTAAGTTTGCATGAATATCCGGCTAGGGGGCCTAGGAACTCTTTTCCCTAGTACCCGGGATAAAACCTAACCAAATTCTTAATTGGATCCCATCACTATAGTGGTTAGGCAGTTGGCTAACCCACGGGACTGGATGGGGTTAGGTTGGACTAATGGATCCCTAAAATTGAGACTCAATTCTGTTATAGTATGATAGATGAAGTAAATCTCAGACAAAAAATTATTCTATGGAAAAGAATTAATGGCTGTATCTCTTAATGAGGAAAAAAGTGTTGGTCTCTATGATCCAAGTGCATTCTTTTCCTTGATCTGACTATGGGACTTACGGGTTTGGTCAGATCACTTCTGTTAGTTAAGGCTTTTGACTACGTTGGAGAAAAATTATCCTAGAGGAATCGCCCATGATTTCCAGGCAAGGGAAGCTTTTCCGAATTCGGTTTTGGAAGAACGGATGGATTAGTCTCTTGTCTGGATATCTGTGGGCGAGGCCTCGACGAGTGAGGGACCCTGCCCCGTGCAAGAAGTGCTACTTCCGCTGCTAGCACCCCTGAATTCGTTGCGCGGTGGGAACAGGGATCTCACACTTTCTTTTCCACAAAATTTTGGAAAATTTTTACCATAACCTCCTTTATATGGTTGACCATTTCTCATTTTTATCATTCTTTATTTAACTTAAATTAACCCAAATTAGATTTATATGTAACATACCCATCTTCACTAATAAAGAAATGTCCATGTAATAGAAAAATTTATGAGTTTTTATGGTATAAAAATCAATGAATTTATTAAATGAGTCATTTTTACTTAGAATCTTCAAATTGTGAGTCCAAATTTGGAATCTGCGCGCGATTTTACCCTAGTATAGGATTTTATAACATCCAAAACGGACACCGGATTAAGCCTATACGCAAATTTCAGTCATTTTTTGTTAAAAAGCAACGACCTTTAAACCTTAATATATGCATGACCGGGCGTCCGATTGACAAATGGTCTGCACCCCAACAACCAGGAGAACCTCCCGGAAAAAAACAATTTCACCCCCCTCCCCCCCCCCCCCCCGAGGCGGGGTCCGGGACGCAAATCGAGGCCGACGTCCCAAATTTGGAGACCCCACTCCAAAAATTTAGATCGTACACACTTACCAAGGTGTCCGTACACACTTACCAAGGTGTCCGTACGATGGCCGCACAAGAACCAAAGGATGGCCGCCCACCGTGTGGTCCACACGTACCGCTACGTGGTGGACACCCATGCTACCCCAGACCAGATAAGGTACATGCGTACCACTCCTTTCCCTGTTAACCGACACCGTACCTTTCCCACAAAGCCATACACAAGCCACTCTAATCTACAGCCTTTGCTGGTACACCTTCCTTTTGTCCTTGCTTTGTGCAGTGGTCGTACCCATACCCCACAGTTATATAAACCCCGTACTCCATGGGCAACATGCATTTTTGCGTAGCGTATGCTCTGTTGTGCCACCGTCCGTACCGCCGTCTGTCCTTGTGCAATGTACTTGCTGTAGTACAGTCGCCCCTTGCAGCCACCCCTCTCACACCCCTCATTTGCCACTTTTCAGATAAGGCAATTTTCCTCTATCCCCCTCTTGCTAGGAGGCAGTGTCCTTAACTCTTCTCCCCCACCCCCTCCCCCCCCCCCCCGTGTGAAGAGACTTACAGCAACCCTCAGCCCTTCTTCCCTTTAGCAAAACGTTTTTGTGTTAAGGACATCTCACAATCCCCCCCATTTGCGTGGACTTTAGTAAGAGGTTTTAGCCTTAATCATGCGCTGTGATCTTTTGCTCATACGGTGAGCAAATGATCTCAGAATTGAGATATGATTGGAGCGTTTCGACTGCGACAGCGAGCCCTACAAGACGACGTCCAAGATGGCCCCTTCCCGAAAATGTCAGAATATTACCTCGGGAGGAGGAGCGCGCAACAACGAGATTAGAGAAGATACTCCAACCCTCCCTTTACAAGCTCCTCAAGGAAATGGTGGCCAGGTTAGCTTGGTTATCTTTTAAAGAAGATTTTTTTAAAATATTAGTGTTAATAAATGTGTATCTTTTTCTTTTAAAATAATGACATAAAATTGTATGAAGTTACGAATTAAGTGATGCTGTATTCAATGAATTGCATTGAAATTGTTATCTTTAAAGAGTGCAAGTTTTTCCTGGCTTCGACGCTAACTCCATTCCGTGCTTGTGTAGCCGGGCGGCGTCGTTAGCAAAGCCCAGGAATGGTCCAAGGTATCCCTCATACCATTGGGAGAATAAGGTTCGCCGATTGAGGTGAGAGATTATGATGCTGTTAGTTCTGAGGGCCTAGGCTAGTGCAGTGAATAAGCCCACCCTAGTGTGCAGACATCCCTCTGAGGGGCGGGAGGATCGAGCGATGGAGCCTGAGAGGGCGATAGGCCGGTTCTTTGGTCCTTAGTCCACTCTTCATCTTATGTGAGCATTTACTCATTTTTTTGGGAGGGGGGTTTCTTTTATTCTTCAATTTATCTCCTCCCTACATTTGGATTAATCTTATTGGTCCATAGGAACCTTAATTAGACCATAATCCAAAAATTTCTTTCAATCTGGACCCTTAGGCTAAGGTCCTTTATACCTATTTTCAATTAATTTCAATTGCACATTGGAAAGTTCTTTTTGAGTTTCTGTTTTAGGGGAAACCATTTTAGACACTAGGAGGATTTTTATATCCAAAAATATCTCAATTTTGAATTACCTCCCTCTAGACATTTTCTCTCTCCAGGCCAAAACGGAGTAAAACATGATCTTTCTTTTATTTCAGAGGGGAATAATTATAAGATCAGAAGGGGAGGTTCTTATACCTGCACACCTCAAAAGCTGGAGGGAGGAATCTTACAGGCAGTGTGCT
The DNA here is from genome assembly GCF_041138505.1 of Cibotium barometz. Taxonomy (NCBI): domain Eukaryota; kingdom Viridiplantae; phylum Streptophyta; class Polypodiopsida; order Cyatheales; family Cibotiaceae; genus Cibotium; species Cibotium barometz. The sequence goes on along the minus strand of NC_141093.1, from coordinate 1,405,912 downwards.
CCAAGCTAACCATTTCTATGGGGATGGGCACCGGTTGGTCTTATGACTGGGTTGCTAGAGTGTTTTGCACTTCCTGAGGTGTAGGTGGCACAGGCAGGGGTAGTACTACGGCTTCAGTGGAGGGAGGATGGGTTCTACATTGGCTTTATGCAAATGGGAACAATGTGAGCAGTTGACCCATCTTAGTGTGTGTGTTGCTCTTCTGAAGGCGGGTGGCTTGTTTTTACAGTTTAGCGAAGGAGAGGGTTGCCCAACTGGTGTCTTCTCCCTTCTCAGCCTTTCGGATCCAACCCATGGCTGCTGTTAAGATATTTTGTGTTTTGTTCTATAGCCAGATGGTTTCCAAGAACATTCTGTAGCATCAAATGTGGGGTTCTTGTGATTGCCCAACTTGTGCTCACCGCTCACACGGTCGCCACCGAAATGTCTCACCATGTAATCATCGTTGGCCGGGGCGACTTCTATGAGGCCAATGAGGGACAACTTCAGGCAGGTAGCCACCAAAGCTTCCATGAGTGTGGTTTCATCTCTGCGCAGGGTGACTGTCTTCCAGTCGCAGAGCTGCGGCACCAGGTCTTCAATGTCACAGTGCACAGGTACTGTGTGCCATGGGATATTGAGGAAATCTGCTAGGCGGGTGATGCCTAGCCATTACTGCTATTGAAATATACAAGTGAATGGGTGTGCGCGAGAACAAGCCCTTAGCAAGAGGCTGTAAAAGAGAGTCTGTAAATGAGTGGGTAGCAGTGACAAGGTGAGTGGAATCTACTAGGAGAGAATAAAGGGTAGCATGAGAAGATCTAGGATGTGTGGACATATTCTAGGAAAAGTGAAGAGGTGGAGAGTATCAAGCAAAACGTGTCCCCCCAGCAGATGTAGGGGAGGTGGCACAAATCAAGGAGAGATCAGTGGGATTAGATGCTTGGCATCTTGTGGATGTAAACACTATAAATTAAGGCATTGGCCTAATGAGTATTTGTTGGTTTTTGAATATCCATGCCTACACTAAGCTATCAGTTGATTGCTCACTAATCTCATCTTAATTATCATCTAATCACTTGCTCTAATGATGTTGATTCTTGCATTTGATCCACCATAGCTCATCACTTTGCTTGCATTTCAACTTGGTATCAGAGCCAAGCTTAGGATTAATCCAATTTTTGAGCCTAATTATCTTGTTAATTAGCCTATTAATCATAATTAGGAGATAATCATTTTAAGTCAATTTTAACTAGTTTATGTACCCCCAGCTGGTAGAGGAGCTCCCTCTCTCTCCAGCCTTAACATTAGGCAAATCCCTCTTAGCCATAGATAGGTGATCTTCCAACGTTGAAGCCTAGCTCATCAGCCCTCATCAGCCCGTCAAATCGCCATACAGGAGGGCAGAAAATCACAAATTTACCGTCGCTTCATTTTTGGAGAAAATCTCAGATCTACACGTACATAGAAGCAATTGGCCTAATTCCTATTAGTCCTAGGGGTTTTCAAGGGTGCTCTATATGCTGGTGATGTCAGATTTGTGAAATTCCTCGAGGAGAAGTGGCATCAAGCTTTGCATCAAATCTGCAAGTGACTTTAGTAAAACAAAGATTAAGCATTCAATGTTTGGTCAAATCTTTTGTTTATTGGCTTGATCCTCTACTAGACTAACTGCTATTGATGCCTTTGAAAGGATTTGAGCTCATTTGAACTCTAAGCCAGATCTGGCCTCCCCACACACTCTATTTTTTACACATAATAAAACAGAGGATTATTTCACTAAGCAATAATTAATCAGCATTAATCACTCTATTTTGGTGCAATTGAGGATTCAAATTTACCATTAGGTATCTAATACAAATCCCTATCACTTCATATTGCAATTCGGAGATGGTTTGATACTCTAAACATTTAGTACAGATCAGCTACACTTGGCTTTATGTAATTTTTTAGGTAAATTTATGTTGATATATATAAATCTGTTGTATTTATCATTTAACACCAGATTTGAGTTGTAAAAGGGTAGACACTATCCTTGAATCTTGAATTGGATCAAGAGGTAAGACCCCCTTCACATCATATGAGCATGGCACAAGAAATATCTAAATTTAATGGGGAGCAGTTTCATACATGGCAAACAAAGACCATGTATTTGCTCATGAGGAAAAATCTGTGGGGGCTAGTTGAGGGAAGAGATGAATGCCCAGATGTGATTGGGAAAAATGAGTGGAAGAGCAAGAATGAGAAAGCATTAGGACTCATTGCACTCAGTTTAAATGATGAAATCATTCACCATATCACAGGGATACAATGGGCTAAAGATGCCAAAGAATTTCTACTTGTGACCATCCATTATCACGAGTGTACTTATAAAATGCTTGGGCAATATCTATGAGCAAGAGACCCAAGTCATAGAATTTCTTAGGGATACCTTTGACTTCACACAATAATTTGATTGTGCCATCTAACTTGCCCCAAAAATCTTCTTAGCTCCTTCACATTGGTCAGTTTTCGGATTACTTCCACCTTGGCCAAGTCTACTGCAATGCCTTCTTGAGATACAATATGGCCAAGGAGCATACCGCTTTGGATGGCAAAGGAACATTTAGCAGGGTTTAGGCTCAGTTTGGAAACTTGACATTTGGCCAAGCACAAATGCAGGTGCATCAGATGCTGAGATGATATCCCAAAGACACTGAAATCTTCCAATGAATACTTGCATGAAGCTGGTCAAAAATCTCTTGAACCATCCACCCCGCTGGAATGTGGCGGGAACATTCTTGCACCCAAAGGTCATGACATTAGATGCAAAGGCTCCCCATTCAGTGATAAAGGCTGTCTTCTCTCCATATTTTGGTGTCATTTGGACTTGGTTTTAGCCTCTTAATCCATCTAAGAAGGAGTACATTTCATGGCTAGCTACATCGTCTACCAACAAGGAATTCGTGAACAAAAAGGGGAAGGGATATGAGATTGTGGTGGCATTCAACTTCCTGTAATCCACACAAACCCTAAGCTTTTGATTTTTCTTAGGAACAATCGCGATGGGGGACAACCATGTCGCCTGATAAATTGAATATATGAATCCGACGTGCAGTTATCCAGTTTCTCCTTGACCCTTTTGGCATAGTTGGGATTCATTCAATACCTTTATGGCCGGATAGGGCATCTTCCTTGAGGTTGATCCTATGGTGGTAGAAACGGGGGTCAATCCCTTTCATTTCAGTGTAGCTCTAGGCAAAAACATCCTTGAAGGATGTGAGCAACACCCGAACTTCTTCCCGCCGAAATGGAGCGTCTAGCTTGGCATTGACTTTGACCATCTTCGGGTTGGCATCTGTCCCTAGATTCATCTCCATCAGTTCATCTTCCTTGACCCTTTTGGATTGCTTGAGGTCCCTGTCAAAGGCTTTCTCCGCTGCTCTGATGATATGTTGCTGTAGGGTTGGGGTACTGCCATCATCCTCTAAAGCTTCATAAAAATCTTTGACTTCATCATAAAATCGCTCGTCATTCGGGGTTCAGGCTTACCCCTAGCGACTTCATCTTTGTGCTGACAATATGGTATGTACTTTTCCATTATCTGGACCACATCAACCTCGAATAGGCTGATTAGATTGACATTCTACCCTGAAGATATTCTTCCTCTTCATCAAGGTCTAATCCTTCCAACATGTTTATTCCCTTGGCTACTTTCGACTGGGACAGATTCTCCACTTTTTGTTGCTGACTAGCCACACAAATCTTGACTTTCTTCTTTCCTTGCCGGATAGTTATCCTATCCGCATCCTAGTCTTGCTTGATCCTTGCCTACCCGAGCCATGCTCTACCAGTAGCATCGGGTAGGCACCTTTGATATCCTTCATTTGGAGAACCACTACTGTAATCTAGAAACTGAATCCAGAAACTTCTAGGGTGAGCTCGCGGATTAATCCGAGTGGCTGCACGCGCCACTGAACACTACTATAATCTGGAAATTGAATCCAGCAACTTCTAGGGTGAGCTCGCAGATTAATCCGAGTGGCTGCACGCGCCGCTGATCCACCATTTTTTTGGCAACAAACGGAGTGGGATCCCATCGACTCAACCCGAGCATTCGGCATGTTATATCCACAACGATGTTGACTCCTGATCCACCATTTAGTAGTACTTCTGTTATGTCCACCGGCCAACTTGACCTAGATTTGACCTAGATCATTGGGATGGCTTCATCATAAATTGGGGCTTCCCTCAGTGGGGTTTGTGTCTTCTCTATGTGCATGGCTTCTAGTGCGGCTGTGAAGGTGCCTTCTTCTCACCTGGAGGCATTAGGCAGCACAACGGCTACGCCCTAAAGTTTGGTACTAGTGTTAGGAGCTGTTCCACCGACATATGAATCGGCTTTCCCCCTGCTTTCGCTTTCCCCCTGCTTTGGTGCCTCCGCACCTCGTTCCATCCATGGTGTCTCCACACCTTTTGTCAGCCTTAGTGTCTCCGCTAGCAAGAGCACTTCGCCTTCCTGCTTCGGGTTCATCACCAATATATTGACTTTGGGATCCTGCCCACGAGACAGATCGGCCTGGGCCTTTCTAGCTCCTTTTTCTGCAACGCCTCTTTTGGCCTACTGCTTTTTCACCCAATTGGACACTTCCTTCCGTACCTTGTCAACTCCCGCCACATGATAAATTTTTACTTCCCCCTCTTATCTGAGGTTGGTTCGTTCTCTGCCTCTGGAGACTTGGGTTGCATGGATCTTGTCCACTACCATGGCAAATAATTTGGCTGCCTTTCTAGTCGGCCTGACTACTTCTTACTCATTGAGGGCTTGGATTTCTACGACATTCATTGCGGGCGGGCCTGATACTGAAGCCTGGGCTCCTTCCACTTCGGCGCTGTGCTTTCTCTAGATGTCACATTCAGACTTGGCATGGGAATAAAAACACGTGAAAACAAGCCCTTGAGCGCATCGAGCACATCCTTGGGAGGCAAATTCCCACATGGAGAGAATTATGGCCTTCGGTTCAGATCTAACATAGCCATTAGTGGGTTGGGTTGAACGGCTGCCACCACAGGAGCTTGGATCACAAGCTGTGGAGGTGCTCTCCTCCCATTATATCTGCATGCCTTGTGGTGTGTGTGGAGGTTCTGTAGATGGCACACCAAAGCTCATTCAAGCCACATCCTTCGGTTTCGTGTCCACAATTTTGACACCTTGAATACCAAGTGCGTGATTGGACAATGATTCTCATTAAGAAAATCTGGATTAAGGGAAAAGGGTTTTGTGGAACCAATCTCAAACCGGGAATTCTACTTGCATAGAATCTCTGTTTTCTTTTAAAGGACTGTTTTACACCAGAATGCTAAAGGAAGCATTTGGTATGTGATTAACTAAGGAGAGACTCATTGCAATAGCTGGCGGGGAGTCGTCAGAGATGTTGAAATTTGAGCTAAATGATGAGCTATGGTGGATCAAACACTAGAATCAACATGATTAACAAAGTGATTAAGAAATGATTAAGATGTAATTAGTGAATAATTAGCAGATAGATTAATGTAGGCATGGATACTCAAAAACCAGCAAATTCTCATTAGGGCTATGCCTCAATTTATAGTGTTTACATCAAGCATCAAATCCCATTGATTTCTCCATGATTCACTCCCTGAATATCTCCACCTCTTGCCTAATTCTCTCCACCTCTTCTCTTTTCCCTTAATATCTCCCAGAATATCTCCACACTCCTAAATTCCCTCATGCTACCCATTATTCTCTCCCAGTAGATTCTCCTAACCTTTTCACAGGTTCTTTCACAATTACATCTCCTCTTTTATAGTCTCTATCCAAGAGCTTGTTCCCACACACACCCTATTCACTTGTATATTTCAACACCTCTCCTCAAGTGAATACTCCTAGTACACCTAGACCCTATACCAAGTTTGCCACCCTTTACTTGGTAGTCCGCGACCAGTGTCTACTCCTCCCCTCAAGTTATCTCAGCACACCTGGACCCTGTATCAAGTTTCTCTCTTACTTGACAGTCCGCGACCAGTGCCTCAAGTCCCTAAACTCCATAGTCCTTGACACTCTCTCTCTCTCTATGTGTCCAAGGCTACTATAAGTGCCCGCGACCTTGACTAAAGTGCTCACACATACATCTACCACGTGGCCTACATCATCGGTGGCTCAGAGGTGGTTTTACTTTATTGGGGCAGGTTACATTGGGTTGTGGGCTCTCTCTCTCTCTTTCTCTCAGAGATTTTCACATGGCTCCTCACTCTTTGGAGCCTCACATCTTCTCTTGTCTTCAGTCTTCTTGTCGTGGCAGCATCTCTCCACGCGTCCGTCTCTTCTTTCAGTCTTCTCGGGGCAGCTTCTCTTCTTGTGGCAGCTTCTCTTCTCGTGTCCATGTCTTCCTTCAGGTCTTCTTCTCGGTGTGGATCCTCTTCTTGGGAAGAGATATTCTTCTGCTTCCATGGCTGGGGCCATGAGCTCGTCCGTCAGGTCATTTTGCTCCATGTGAGCAACATGTTTCAATGTTTTGCTGACAGTTCCTTTGGGCTTTTTATGTTTATTTTGTATCATTATGCAATGCAAACCCAAATTTATGCGGGAGGTCTTACCTCTTGCCTTAATCTGGACAAGGGCAATGTCTGTTCCCATTTTTACACTGATAAAATGTGCCCAATACATAATGCGTATAGCATTCATTCTCATGCACATTCCAAATGCAATTCTGGCTGTGAATAATCTTGAATTTGAGTGAGATTTACAGGCATTAACCAAGGGTTAAATGCAAAATGATGATTTTCACAATTTTATCAGCATAATTTTCCCAGAAATTACACTAAATTAAGGGTAACCAATTTGTACGGGATGGTTGGAGTATCAAACCAACTCCGATTTGAAATCTGAAGTTATAGGGATCTGTATCAGATACCTAATGGTTAATTTGAACCCTCAATTGCACCAAAGTACAGTGATTAGCACTGATTAATCACTGATTAGCAAATTAATGCTCTGGTTTGTGTGCAAAAAACAGAGTATGCGGGGAGCTCAGATCTGATGCCTTCCACTCCAAATGAGCTCAAATGCTTTCAAAGGCATCAATAGCAATGAGTCTAGTAGAGGATTAAGCCAAGAAACACAAGATTTGACCAAATAATGAAAGCTTAATCTCTGTTTTACCAAAGTCACCTGCAGATTTGATGAAGAGCTTGGATCTCTCTGTAGACTTGATGAAATTGATTTCTGTCTTCACCAGCTTGTAGAGCATGCTTGATTACCCCTTGTGCTAAAGGGAATTGAAGTAATTTGTTTGGAGCAAGTAGCAATGGCAAAAATACCTCAGAAAAACGGCGCCTGCAGAAACGGCGAATTCTCCCAAACGCGCTGGCGGTTTGCTACGTTTTTTGCATAGGCTTGAAGCTAAGGAGCTTAGCTAGCTATGGCTAGAAGCTTTTGCCCTAATTTGATGTGTGCTAGATGCTAGAGACCCTCCACTGGCTGGGGGTGAAGGGGAAGAGTGAAAGCTTACTAAAAACTGATTTTTTTGCTAATTATTTTACTAATCCTGATTAATTCACTAATGGGCTCATAAATCTAGTTGATTCTAGGCATGGCTCTGATACCATGTTGAAATTTGAGCTAAATGATGAGCTATGGTGGATCAAACACTAGAATCAACATGATTAACAAAGTGATTAAGAAATGATTAAGACGTAATTAGTGAATAATTAGCAGATAGATTAATGTAGGCATGGATACTCAAAAACCAGCAAATTCTCATTAGGGCTATGCCTCAATTTATAGTGTTTACATCAAGCATCAAATCCCATTGATTTCTCCATGATTCACTCCCTGAATATCTCCACCTCTTGCCTGATTCTCTCCACCTCTTCTCTTTTCCCTGAATATCTCCCAGAATATCTCCACACTCCTAAATTCCCTCATGCTACCCATTATTCTCTCCCAGTAGATTCTCCTAACCTTTTCACAGGTTCTTTCACAATTACATCTCCTCTTTTACAGTCTCTATCCAAGAGCTTGTTCCCACACACACCCTATTCACTTGTATATTTCAACAAGAGAGACGTCGCTCGTGACAAAACCTGCCAAGGTCTTGACCAACCTCAATATGGTTAAAATGGTGCACTTCCGGTACGATGGGTGAGGACCAACGAGGCGGTCCCTGAGTGAAGTGCTAGGACACCTAAACAGGATCCTAGAGGGTTCTGACCAGGTGATGCATAGGCTCGCGGTTGCTAGGACACCCATGCGTACGTCGAGGAAGATACGGATGAACTGAAAAGAATTACTTTTGTGAACTGAAATTTGATATTGGATCTCATTGTGGTTGACCAGCTGGTCTTCAACAGAGAGTCCGGATGATATATTTTGTAAACAATGGACTAAATATTTTGGAGGATTATGATCAGTAATACTATGATTTCATGGAAAGATTGTTTTAAAGATTGCCGAATCTCTTATAATGGCAATTTCATATTGGGTGTGTAAGTGCTATGCCTACCTTAAATTTTGCTTGAAGCGCTGGCTAGGGGAACTAGGAACTCTTTTCCTCGGTACTCGGGCAAATCAAAACCAAATTTTTTATAAAGGAATCCCACCAATACCGTGGTTGGGCGGTTGGCTAACCCATGGGCCGGTTGGGGTTAGGTTGGATCGGGGGATTCTTGCGATACAAATAGTTACAATTAAGTTATGTTAGTTAGATTAAGTCCTAGAAGACCCTTGTTCTGTGGGAGGGAATCAGCAGCGGGCGGCGGCGGCTGTGCCTCGTTAAAGGAGAAAAAAAGCGGTGATTATATGGACCAAGTGCAAGTCTCTTCTTTGATCTGACCATGTGACTTTCGGGTTTGGTCGGATCAGTTTGGATAGTTAAGAATTTAACTCGTTAGATCAATTCTTCCGTTAAATGATTTTCCTGGCAGAACCGCACGTGCCTTCCGGGCGAGGGAAGTTTTTACGGGTTCGGTTTCAGAGGAACCGCTGGGCTAGTCTCTTGTCCGTGGTGGGCAAGGCCCTGAGTGTGGATCCCTGCCACCCGACTGTGAGAGGGCTGACGCTGCTTCCATCGCCAGCGTCCTTGGAGGGGGCATCGCGGAGGGGGCGGGGGTCTCATAGCTGGTATCAGAGCTTTGTTGAAAGCTAATAAGGAAAAATGAATTCTTGTTAGAAATTTATAATAAAAACTCAGAAAGAGCAATTGCGTATTGTATTTTTATTCCTTAAGCTTCATTAATGAAGATTTTTAATCAAAGAATTTGGTTTTATAGATGGAAGTTCCACTCTTATCTGGTATTCCCGATCTCACACCCAGTCACAAGATATGATTGCTTTTGCCTTCGAGCATCTCACACCCAGTCACAAGATATGATTGCTTTTGCCTTTGAGCATCTCATCTCTTCCGCTACAACTTGAACGAGCCGAGCCAGACTCGCAAGCCATTTTGAGGATTTATATTTCCCAGACCCAGCGGGCGGAGGAACGGCAGCACAAGTAGTTTGCACGGCAGTATGTCCATGCCTCTTGCGATGCGTGTGATGCTGAGGGAAAATATCTCGTTGGCCATTATTCTGATGAGGCTAAAAGTGATTCATGGTATCATTTTATATCACCCTATGCCTCAAGATCTCATACTTTCTTGCCATATCTACAGACTTCTTAGCCGCTTTATTCCAAAGGAAAAGATAGTAGCTCCCTTGGCAGTAAAGGAACGTTTGTATCGGGGCATGTTTGTAGCCCAGTATTGCTATCTTATGCATTTCCCGAGGAGGTTTTGACTTTTGGGAACCGAGATGCTCTATATACATATTTTGCAACCTCGGACATATGTGATAGATCTCCAATAAGATCTTTTATCTTGTTTAAGAAATTATTTTTCGAACCACTTAAGTCTTAGGATCTCGTTGATGAAATCAAACTACAAATTTAATAATATATCATTTTTGGTAGAATTATGAGGCGAGGGAATCATGGCCGAGACAGCCAGATCCTCTCTCACTGAGATGAGGAAGAGCTTGACCCTGATGTTCGCAATGCTCTTCACGGAACTCAGCCAGGACCTTTCAAAGGTGAAGGGGAGAACTTGGGTGAGGCTGTGGAGAAGTGGGTTGAAGCCATGGAGGAATATTTTGATGTCACCGGTTACAACAAGAGGAGCAAAATGGGTCTCGACAGGCTGAAGATTGTGGTGGAAATAGCCAGGGTGGCATGGAGAAACCATTGCAACACCAACCATCTGAATAGAAATACCCAGTCCTGGAATGATCTTAAAGCTTATATAAGGAAGAGATTTTGTCCCCCCGGATTTTTAGAAACCAAGATGAATGAATTCTTAGAGCTAAACTAGGGGAGCAAAACTATTGAAGAATATCATCAAAGCGTTTTCTCTTCTCCTCAAGTACTCACACCACCACTAGACAAAGAGCAACTTAAGACAAAGAGCAACTTATGGGCCAGGTTCATTCGGGGAATAAATAAACCTTTAGACACCTTGGTCAAGAATGCCAAACCAGTTTCCATGGTTGAAGCTGTAAGAATGGCGAAGGATTTTGCCAAAGCTTTCATCGTTTTAAAGTCCCGCCAAAGCCAGCTCCCTCATCCTTCAAGAGATTCTAGACACCATGAAGTTCTTTCAACCTTTCGCCCCTCCAAAGAGACACCAAGGTCCCAACCAAAATCTGGAGTCAGGAAGTTTCAGGAATGAAGGAAGACCTTTTCCTTGAAGCTCTTTCTCAAGAACTCTGACTCTTTCAAGAATGCAGAGGGAAGAGCTTCGAAGTGAGAACAGGAGCTTTGGTGTAAGGGATTTGGGCACCAACTCAAAGATTGCCCATCTCCTTCTATGGGCCAAGGAAGCCAGGGTCCCAGAGTTCAAAGACAGACTCCTTCGTATCAATCCAATCAGGGTCCCCCGCGCCAAAATCAAGGTAACCCCAGAAGAGTGCCAGCTCAACCTACAGCCTCCATGCAAAGCAGTCTCCGAACTCCCTCCCAGAATTGGGGTAACCAAAGAGAGAGAGTTCCACCTCAGACTGCAGCAGCTAGAGCCATCACTATAGCTAAGGAAGTGGAGGAAGAAAAAGGACAGATCTATGCCGCAATTGAGCATGAGGGGAATAATTGTCAAGTTCAAGTCCTCCAGACTCCAGCAGAGTACCAGGGTAAGCAATTCAAGCTTTTGATTGATTCAAGCAGTACTCATTCTTTTATTTTCCTCCCACGATGTCTATGTAAGTTAGTCCTAAATAAAAAATAAGGGAAACCTATGCAAGTGGAATTGGCCAGTGGAAAGATTCTTTTCACACACCTTGAGACCTTATAGATGGGAACATAATAGAGTGCTAGTTCAGAGTCCTACCCTTGGGGATCTATGATGAATCCTTGGAATGGATTGGCTCCATAAGAATCAGGCTGACATTCATTGTCACAATGGAGCCATCTCTTTCCTTGACCTTCACGAGAATAAAGTTCAAGAAACTGAAATTTTTGGATCCCTAGTGTTGCAGTTACTCAAGGCTTCTAAATTGTTAAAAGGGCTCAAAAAAAGAGGCAAGCTATTTATGTCGTTAAGATGAATCCGCCGGTATATATAAAATGCAAGGCTAAAGAACGAGAGAGTGGTTAAGTGAGTATGCAGATGTGTTCCCTAAAAGTGACTGAGATGCCTCCGACTCGCAAAGTAGATCATGAGATCGAGTTAAGCCTGGGAGCTCAGCCAGTAGCCCACCGTGCATACAAAATGTGAGTCCTTGAAGCCATAGACATTAAGGAGCATTTAAGACAACTGTTAGAGCAAGGATTCATCAGACTCAGTGTCTCACCTTGGGGTGCGCCCATTCTCTTTCAGAAGAAGAAAGATGGAACGTTAAGACTCTGTATTAACTACATAGGATTTAATCAATTAACAATTAAAAATAAGTATCCTATTCCTAGGATTGATGAACTTTTGGATTGGTTTATGGGACCCAAATGTTCACAAAGATAGATCTCAAATCCAGGTACTACCAGATTAGAATCAAGGAACGGGACATCCCGAAGACAACATTCACTACTCGCTATGGGCATTATGAGTTCACAGTCATGCCGTTTGGATTGACTAATGTCCTGGTGGCGATGTTTAATCGTCTTATGCAGGATATTCTCAGAGAATACTTGGATGATTTTGGTCTTGTCTTCTTTGACGATATCTTGGTATACTCAAAGAATGCTGCAGATCATGAAGATCATGTGCGTAAGGTCCTAGAAATCCTAAGGAAGCACCAACTTTTTGCAAAAAAGAGCAAGTGTTCTTTTTTTTTTGACCAAGTGGAATACTTGGGATTCATAGTGTCTAAAGATAGGATTTCTCTTGACCCCGCAAAGATCCAAGCAGTCGTAGATTGGTCGGAACCCAAGATGGTAAAGGAAGTCAGAGAATTCCTAGGATTAACCGAATGGTATAGGATCTTTATACCCAGGTATGCTCAGATAGCATCCCCTTTAACTAACCTTCTCAAGAAGAGTACCCTATTTCAGGGGACTGCAATGTGTCAGAGTGCCTAAGCTAAAGACAGTCTTAGTAACCAACCCTGTCCTTAAATTGCCAGATTTTACCAAACCTTTTGAAGTAGTTATTGATGCTAGTGGGTTTACCTTAGGCGGTGCTCTTATGCAGGAAGGTCATGCAGTGGCCTATGAATCTAGAAAACTCAAAACACATGAGAGAAATTATGCATCAAAGCTTCATCCAAAGGGATCTCAACATGCATCAAAGGAGATGGATGCAGACCTTGTAGGAATTCGATTTTGAAATCAAGTATCGGCCACCACAGGGAAAGAAAATGTGGTGGCAGATGCGCTCAGCAGAAAAGCCTCCTTGCTTGCAATTACAGTGGTGTCAAATCCATTAATTAGTGAAGCAAGGGAGAGAATCATGTAGGACAAATTCTTTGCCCCTATTACTACCCTTCTGATGCAGGAAAGCAAGACTCCTCAGGAAATGAGTTGAGTTCTTGGGTATAAATTGGATGAAGGATGCATGTATTATAATAATCGGCTATGCATTCCCAATGATGAGGGGATAAAGGGAAGGATTCTGAGAGAATCCCATGATAGCTAGACATCCAGGGTTTATAAAAACCTTTATGGCTGTGAAGAAAAGCTTCTTCTGGCCAGGGCTCAAAAAGGATGTACTTGATCATGTGCGGCAATGCTTAATGTGTCAGAGAATCAAGGCAGAGAGAGTCAAGATGCTAGGGAAACTGTAGCCTCTAGACATTCCATAGATGAAGTGGGAATGTATCAGTATGGACTTTGTCACTGGATTACCTTCAGTGCAATCAGGTTACAACTCCATTTTTGTGGTAGTTGACAGACTAACCAAAGTTGCCCATCTGATTCCAGTAAAAGAAACATACATTGTAGTGGATGCTGCAGAGTTTTCCTTAAAGAGATCTTCAGATTGCATGGCTTACCCACCACCAGAAGGATAGTAAGTGACAGAGATCCCAAGTTCACATCGAAATTATGGACTTCATTCTTTGAAGCAATAGGAACTTTCTTGGATCTTAGTACAGCCTATCACACGGAAACAGATGGCCAGACTGAAAGAGTGAATCAGGTAATAGAAGATATCTTTTGGTCATGCTTGCAGGGAACCTAAGAAGTGGTTAAGCCATTTGCATCTGGTTGAATTTGCTTACAATGCTTTTTATCATCGAAGCATTGGGATGAGCCCTTTCAAAGCTCTGTACAACATTTCCTTACTCCATTGACTTGGTCTGACCCATTGATCAGAGTCGAGATGTCCAAACAAATGCTTGATGAAATGGACTAGCAAATGTAATCAATCCGTAAAGGTATTAAGGCAGCCCAAGACAGGCAAAAGTAGTATGCAGATAAGAAGAGATTAGAGAGAGAGTTTGAAGAATCACATATGGTCTTCATTCGAGTACAACCAAAAAGAAGTTCTTTGTCTTTAGGGAAGTACAAGAAGCTCTCTCCGAGCAGATACTGTGGACCGTATGTTGTTATAAAGAAAGTAGGCAATCTAGCTTATAAACTTCTTCTGCCTCCCCATCTCAAGGTATATAATAAATTCCACGTTAGTTTCCTTAAGAAATATGTACCTAACCCGAGTCACGTGCTTGATGATGAACAATTGATTTCTCTGACTCAAGGCCAGACTCAAGGCCAGATGGTACTCCAACTTGAAGAAATCCTTGACATTCGGGAGAAGGTTCTGAGGAGCAGAGTCCTCAGAGATTTTTTAGTCAAGTGGAAGTTCTTCCCTCTAGAAGACGCCACCTGGGAGAGAAAGAAGAAGAGCTGGCAAAAGATTACCCCCACTTTGCGAGATGAGGACATCTCGCGTTTTTCAAGTGGGAGAGGATGTAAGATTCCTCCTCAGCCTAAATAATGAATAAGTTTTTACCTCAATCCCTTGTAATCATTCCCTATTTCAAAATGCAAGAAAATATTATTTTTCCTTGTTTTTGCCTAGAGAGAAAAAAAATTCTAGAGAGAGGTAATTCAATATTGAGATATTTTTAAATATAAAAATTCTCCTAATATCTAAAATATATTTCCTTGAAATAGAAGTTCAAAATAAATTCTCCAAGGTGCATTAGGAATCAATTAAAAATGATATAAGGGACCTTAGCCTAAGGGTCTAGATTTTCAAAAATTTCTAGATTATGATCTAATTAAGGTTCCTATGGTCCAATACGATTAATCCAAGTGTTGGGATGAGATAAATCCAATGAATAAAAGAAAATACCCAAAAATGAGTAAATGCTCACATAAGACGAAGAGTTGACTGAGTACAAGGTTTATTAGTTAAAAATTAAGAGATATTACTGAAAATTTGAGATGTTTTGGAGAAATGATGAATTTTTGACACCTTGGTAAGGAGAGGGGGACATTTGAGGTAGGTGCCTCCTTCACATGTGTGGAAGGGTTTTTAACTCAAAAACAAATTGTGATAATTTTATCTCTCCTCTCTCCTGGATCAAAAGGGGATCAAACTGGTCCAAATCTTGTCCAAATTCAGTCAAACTGAAGCTGAAAATTTCTAAAACCCAGTTGGACTCAGTTAGTGGCCTCCCTCACCTATAAATAGACCCTCATTCTTTTGTAGTCTCATCTCTGAGCTATACCATGCCAGTATTACATTAAAATAATCATATTTTCTATTATCCCTTAAAAATCCTCTACTTTTGGGGAGCTTGGAGCTTCTCTCTCACTTCCACAACTCTTGGAGCTCTCTTCTCCACTTGTTAAACCAATTGATTGGTTGGGGGCTTCACTTCTATAAAAAGAAACAAGCTAATCCTTGAGGTAACAATGATTTTTATGGTTTTTTGTTAATATTCTCAAATGACTTCTCGTCTCAACCCCTCTCAAGCTTGAGAAGTTTCTAATTGGTTGTTTTAAATTCAGATCGAGATTTCCCTAAGAATTTTAATGTGTAATCAAGAAAAAGTTAATCTTTATGTTTATTTAGAATGCTTTCTTATGTATATCTCTCTCTCCAAAAAGAATCGTCATTCCTATGGCTAATTCTTTAGCAAAAGAATGCTTCTCATTGATAAATTCCCAATTCAAAATCAAACTCTAAGCTTGTTAAGCTAGAGAATAAGAAAATAGTATTTTTATACTTTTATGTTAACAAAATAATGGTTAATTCTTTTAAATTATTTATAAGTAGTTAAAAACTACTTTAATTGATTCTAAATGGGAAAGAGATAATCCTATCAATTTGGGAAAAGAGGAATAATGGAAATAGCTTAATCTAGTAGAATAAATTATTTATAAGTAGTTAAAAACTACTTTAATTGATTCTAAATGGGAAAGAGATAATCCTATCAATTTGGGAAAAGAGGAATAATGGAAATAGCTTAATCTAGTAGAATAATCATAATTAAGTTTATGATTATGGTGGTTAAAATTATGATTCAAATTCATAGTTTAGATTTAAGTTTAAGAATAGATCTTCTATCATATTCGCATTACAATGTTTTATTCTTTTGAGAAAAATTAAAAATTATTAATAATAATAGCGAAGCTATGGCAAAATTTTTAGAAAATAATACATATCTTATTTTTATGCATAATGCTAAAAGAGGACTTCCTACCATATTCTAGGATTGGATATCCTATGCAAAAAGAATGATTTTCATCATATTGATGTGAAATAAATTTTAGTATTTATGCATAAATATTTAATTAAAAGAAAAGAGAAATTTTTGGTAAATTTATTTTTATACGAAAAGAGGAATTCCCATGATCATTGAGATCCAAGTAATTAAATAGTAAAAGAGGAATTTTTGGCATATTTAAAATAATGGATATTTTTATTTAATTTAAAAAAGAGAAATTTTAGTTTTTTTTGTATAAGAATTTTTAAATGATAAAAGAGGAATTCCCATGACATTTGAAATTCAATCATTTAAATGCAAAAAGAGAAATTTTAAGCATATTCAAAAAATGGATATTTGTATTTAATTAAAAGGAAGATTTTTTATGGTATTTTAACTAGAGAAAGGTGTAAATTAAAATTTGGTGACAAAAGAGAAATTTTCACAATAATTTCACCTAGAAAATTAGGGTTGATAATTAAATTGGTAGAAAGAATATTCTTAGATATTTTATGTGGATAAATCACCAAATTGATATTTAACCAAAATTAGATTAATGAAAGAAGAGTATTTTTATAAAAATCTAATATTCTCATATAGAACCATTTCTTAATCTATTATGGTTTAGCTGTGGTATTGCCCGAAAAGTGTCCTCCCCCAACACCTGCATGTGCATGAGTCAAGATTTTCAAGTAGTCAGCTTCACATACACACATGCGTAAGTTGCCATCCTTGCCCCTCTTGTAGAGTTGGCCCTCTATCAGCATATAGTTTGCCGCTCCAACTTTAATAGCACGCTTTCGATGTTTAGGAATTTTTTGATCTGTATGACCATGCTGAAGATAGTCCACAATATACTTACTCCAACTTGGTGTAGTTGAAATTTGGAATAATGTGACATTATGAATTGGCTGTTGAATTTGACACCTAGGCTGACAACTCATGTGTCTTTTTGTGTGGGACATGGGATCTAGGTCCCCCACCCGAGTTTATGGGAGGTCCTAAGAATGGTAGTGGTGTCATTCTTTCCTTCAATTAAAATTTTACCACCGCTCTGCCATTCTCCCTTTAATGTAAGGGAGAATGACAATGGTGCCTTTTCATCCTTTAAGGTGATGGAAGTCCTTGAGAATGGCACCACTATCATTCTTCCTTTAACGTAAAGGAGAATGGAAAAGGTACCCTTATCCCCTTTCAAGGTGATGGGATGGATGTCCGTTAGGACGGCACTAGTGCCATTCTCACCTTTAAGGTAATGTGATGGGAGGCCTTGAGAATGGTAGTTTTGCCATTTTCACCTTCAAGCAAAATGATGGGTTACCCCAAAAAAGGCATCATTGCCTTTCTTCCTTGAATATACAAGAATGGTGATGTTTCCATTCCCCCTTTAAGGTGATGTGATGCCGTAAGAATGGACCAAATGCTTCCTCCAACATTCTGGCGTAAAACAGTCCTTTAAAAGAAAACAGAGGTTCTATGCAAGTAGAATTCCCAGTTTGAGATTGGTTCCATAAAACCCTTTTTCCTTAATCCAGATTTTCTTAATGAGAATCATTGATCTCTCATCAGGGTAATCTACCTATCATTTTGAAAAGATGCAGGGGAGAAGAGAGCTTGAGCTCTTGCAAGCACGCACACACTCACAAAACCCTAAAAGAGAACACACAAGGTGAGAGGCTGAAAATCTTCTTCTTCACACAACACTCAACACACCATATAAAAAGATAAGAGTACACACAATATGAAAAGGTACTCAACCAAATACATACTAGGGTTCTCTATAGTGTGAACCCAACTAAATGAGCTGGCGCTATAACTATGCCAGAATGACTGTCACACAGTCATCATCCCACTGACCGCATATCACCCATGATCTCACCAACCATGCCAGTGGGGTGTAAGTGTGGGGCCTATCCCCCAGGCGGGTGGATTAAACTACACTAAGAACTCCATAAGTGAGAGAGAGAGAGAATGCACACTCAACACTTGATCTCTAGAATGGCTGTCACACAGTCGTCATCCCACTGGCCGCATATCACCCATGATCTCACCAACCATGCCAGTGGTATAAGTGTGGGGCCTATCCCCCCCTAGGCGGGTGGATTAAACCACACTAAGAACTCCATAAGTGAGAGAGAGAGAGAGAGAATGCACACTCAACACTTGATCTCTATTGCATATCACAAATGAACCATACAATGATATAGGCTCTCCAGCCTTATCCCACTTTACACATCATCATCCATGTTCCTTTTCCACTCTTTTGGTCAACACTCACACACCATACAATATTACATGTGGCATTCTTATCTTGCCACAATATCTTGCACCTTTAGGGTGCTTTCCCACATACACACAACACCACAATTACATCTCTCAACACCCCCTCTTAATTGAGGTGTTCCACAACTCACCCATCACCCATCACCCATATCAATGTAGCATTGCACAACCGCAATTGCTACCTCTCAACACTCCCCCTCAATGATACATTGGAGTGTCCATCAACCAAACATGTGTGCGCGTGTCTACCATCTTAGACACCAAGTCCATTTTGAGCCGACTCGCTCACAGCAGCGGAACCACTGAGTCCGATTTGAACGTAGAAGTTCGGGTGGGAACCAACCCATGCGCATGCACCTCACATGTGCATCGCTCATGCACACATCACGACAACCATTTTGAGCTTCTCGGCGGTGATCTCGGGTAGGTTACCCTCATACCATGGGTGAATACACATCTCGTTTTGAGCTTCAAGCTCGGGTACGGTTACCCTTCTCATACATGGGTAAAACAAATACAATGCCTTTTGGCCAAAGCTGGGGGCAGCGGACCCTTGTGTGTGTAATCAATTACAAAGTATATGCTTCTTAAAAAGCATGTGAACAAGGCTTTAAGTGTTTACAAGAGTGTGTGTGAAACCACCATTAAAACTTTAATAAGAACCAATTAAAAAAAACACAATTTGTTTTTTTTTTTACAACATGCCAAATCGCATCATTGTTGGCAGTTGCATAGCAGTGAGCACTAAGCCTTCTCTGCTAGGCGCCAAACCAAACCATGTGAGAATGTGCAATTACGGGACCACGCTGAGTCGTCTTCGTTGGGACCCACCTTTGTGGCAGGTCATCTTCTCCATGGTTCTGCTATGACCATCACCATGGCTGGAGCTCAATTGTGGTCACCTTCAGTCTAGTTTGCTACTGTCCACCCTGCCTCTCTTCTTTGATGTTTGCTGCTTGCTATTTCTCTGCTGGAGCTTATCCAGGCTCCCACGGTGATCAGCCTCCTCACTCACTTCTTCAGCTTCTCGGCTATTCGGGCCTGCTCTGCTGCTGAGAGTGTTCACTTCTCTTCATGAGTTACGCACAGACTCCTTGTCCCATACACACTTGCAAGCTTGCTTGCCGTCGTAGGTGTGTGCTACTTGCCATACCTTGCTTTCTCCTTCTTGCTTCTCTGTGTGTGGGGGCTGTGGTGGGTGACCCAACACACCCACTTCATCTTTAGTATACTTGGCAAACTCTGATGGTGCCTCTATCTCCAGTCTTCTATAGTGTTGTATCATTTACCAACTCCTTCCTTCTATGGTGCTGAGCTTCTGAGCACCTTCGCTTTCTATTTTCTCTTGCTATGAGATTGCTTCCAACTGTGAGCTCCTTACTAGGCTCCATAGTTCACTTTCTTAAAAAAAACCACAACCTTCTTGATGACCATCAAGATGGTCTCTACTGCTGCTCTGGAGTTCCCATTTGAGCTCCATATGTAGCTCCTTGATTTCCTCTTCCATATTGGCATCTCTACATTGTAGATGCCTCCAACTTGCCTCAATCATCAACCTTTTTCATGAGGTTTACATAGCCATCTATGTGGTCATCATAACTCACCAATGAGCTCCAAACATGCATGCTACTGTTGTGCATGCTACAAAGGGTGCTTTCATTCAGGTGGTTTCTCTTGAAACCATAGGTGCAAAAACCTTGTGAAGACTCCTCCATTGTCTCCACCACAAATGAGTGCATCCCACTTTTAATGCACACACATGGACTCCATCTTGAGTCTCAAACCTTTCTTGCTTCAGCCAAGCAAAACATGCACCTTAAAACATGCCCTTTGCCCAAATGCAAGAGCCATGGGATCCATGTATCCCAACAGCCAGCAACCCTTCAACATTGAGCATTTTTCCATGCTCAAAACCAAAACTTTGAGGCAAAACTTCACAAAACCAACCTTCTTGAGGCATAATCAGTAGCATATCTTCTCTTGGTAGCTTCTCCTTGATGTTTGATGAAGACTCCATAGTCTTCATAATGCTGAAATCTTGATTTTCAGCTTCCATGATGATGAGCAGGCTTTCCATGTTACAAAACTCCCATTTGCAACTCTCTTGGGCAGCTTCTATGCAACCTCCTTGTTGCAAATCTCCTCTCAAACTTGAGAATGGCAACTCCAAATCTCTCTCAAATCCTCACAAATGCAATCCCCCAAGCGGGTCATCATCGCCTCACTAGATGAGCTCGATATCTCAACACTCCCCCTGGAGCTCAACTCCATCTCATGTACACCAAGCGAAGCCCTGAATCTGCGGAGCTTCTCTGTACCCAATGCTTTGGTGAAGATGTCAGCTACCTGATCCTGTGTGCTAACATAAACAAGGTCAACGTCTCCTGCCAAAACCTTCTCTCTGACGAAATGGTAGTGGACCTCTATAAGCTTCGTGCGAGCATAAAAAACTGGGTTCCTGGCCAACTGTATGCTGCTAATGTTGTCATAGAAAATGACAACTTGTCTATCCACTGATAGACCCAAATCTGCAAGTAGCTTTCTCAACCAAGCTACCTCACATGCTGCCATAGTAGCACCTCTGTACTCGGCCTCTGTACTGGATAAAGCAACCGTAGGCTGCTTCTTGCTGCTCCAAGTCACAGCAGCACTCCCCAAAGAAAACATGAAGCCACTAGTAGATCTTCTATCTGAGATACTACCATCCCAATCAGTATCTCTGTACCCATGTACACATCTCTGTCCCAGTTTCATAAAATAGTCCACAATGCAAAGTAGACCTCACATACCTCAGTATGCGTCTCAATGCATCCAAATGCAGCTTCTGAGGAACATGCATAAACTAACTCATCAACCCAACAGCATAGCTCAAATCTGGCCTGGGGATCATCATGTAGATCAAGCTTTTCCTACTATGCGCCTATACATAGTAGGATCCTCCAAAATCTCTTTTGAATCTGCACTCAACTTGCCATTCTCATCCAATGGCACTGAGATGATAGGCTTACAGTCTGTCATACCATACTTGGACAACATGTCCAAGCCATACTGTCTCTGCAGTAATCCAATGCCATGTGGTGACCTAATCACTTCAATGCCCAAGAAATATCTGAGCTCCCCCAGATCCTTCATCTCAAACTTCTATCTAAGCAAGATCTTTACATCAAAGATCTCTGCATCATGGTCCCCTGTAATGATCAGGTCATCTACATAGATGACAACAAACACAACCACTATATCACTGTGTCTCACATACAGCGAGAAATCTGCATTGGCTACATGAAAGCCAATAGTGACAAGATATTTAGAAATCTTGTCAGACCATGCTCTTGGTGCTTGTTTTAAGCCATACAAGGCTTTCTTCAACCTACAAACATGCTTGGGGTGACTAACATCCTCATAACCAGGTGGCTGCAACATATACACCTCTTCCTGCAAATCCCCATCCAAGAATGCATTCTTTACATCCATCTGATGTAAAGACCATTGCTTTGATGCAGCCCCACTACTATCACAACTCTCACTGTTGCCATCTTGGCAACTGGGCTGAAAGTTTCCTCGTAATCAATGCCATATGTCTGCGCATATCCTTTGGCTACCAATCTAGGCTTATACCTGCTTATGCTTCCATCACTGTTATGTTTTACTTTGTACACCCACTTGCATCCAATGGCTTTCTTGCCTTCAGGCAATTGCACTAAATCCCAAGTCTCATTTTCATATAGTGCATCCATCTCCTCATCCATAGATTTCTCCCAACACACATTTCTAATAGCCTCATCAATGCATGTGGGCTCTACAACTTGCACAACTTTTGCCATGTATGCATAGTGATGTGCCACATAACCATCATAGGTAAACCTCTGCACAGGATTCTTCACTCTCCCAGATCTTCGTAGCTTTGCATTCATGGCTTCCATAGCCTTATTTACACCAGGTGTTCTCATATAGCTGGTATCCCAAGATCCTCATCAAGGCTCATCTTTGAGCCACTAGACTCTCCTCAACATGAGAATGCCCTGCAGAAATGTTAGGCATACTAAGGGGCTCAACCACTTTCTCTTTGCCTTTATGTGATGTACTAATCACATTTACAAGACTGGTATTATGACGTAGCCTGCCACTCCATGGTCTATCAATTGAACCACTAGATGAGGACTCTCCTGGTCCACTCAAAGACTGTGATTGCTGACTTGCATTCTGTGCAACCACATTTCCACTCACATCAGCCCCAATAGCTTATTTTTCAGTAGCATACCACCTGCTCATCTCATAAAAAACAACATCCCTGCTTACCCTCAACTCACGTGTAGCAGGGTTATAACATCTGTATCCTTTTTGCTCATCTCATAAAAAACAACATCCCTGCTTACCCTCAACTCACGTGTAGCAGGGTTATAACACCTGTATCCTTTTTGCTCAAGGGAATATCCAATAAACACACATTTTTTAGCTTTTGGATCCAGCTTAGTTCTCAGCTCATCTGGCACATGCACATATGCAATGCATCCAAAGACTTTCAGATGAGACAAATCAGGTTTTCTGCCAGTAAACCTCTCCTCTGGATTTACATCATGTATGGCTACAGTTGGAGTCCTGTTCATGATGTAAACTGTTGTAGAAACAGTCTTAGCCCAATAGCTATGCGGCATATTCTTCTCTCCCATCAATGCTCGTGCAATCTCAGCAATGTGCCTGTTTTTCCGCTCAGCAACTCCATATTGCTGCGGAGTGTATCTACATGTAAACTGTCTCTGAATACCATTCTTCTGCAAAAATCCAGAGAACTCATTGGAGAAGTACTCTCCCCCTCCATCTGACCTTAGGCACTTTACATGTTTCCCTGTTTGCTTTTCAACCATAACTCTGAAATTCTAAAAATGAGTGAACACCTCACTCTTCTCCTTCATGAAGTATACCCACACTTTCCTTGTGTGGTCATCAATAAATGTCACATAATACATGCAGCCTCCCATAGACATGGTCTTCATAGGACCCCATACATTTGAATGCACAACATCTAGTTCATGTCTGTTCACATTTCTGTCACGTGAAAATACATGCTTTGTTTGCTTCCCAAATTGGCATGCTTCACATATTTTCTGCATACCTTCAACTTTAAACTTTGGCAGCCCTGGCACAATTCCTTTAGTCTGCATAGACTTCATTCTCTGCACATTCACATATCCAATTCTTTTATGCCAAATGTCTGTGTCTGCAACAATTCCTGAACCATTTGCAAACATCGTAGCACTCACTTTGACACGCATGTTTACATTCAATGTAAACATTCTGCCCACTCTGTTGCCTTTTGCAACTAACTTGCTCTTGTCTTTAAAGTCTTCAACATAACAACCATCAGGGTTAAACTGAACCTGCAACAAAAACCCTGCTCAATCATCTGGCCAATTGAAACCAGATTCTTTGTTATGTTCGGAACATGAAGTACATCTGCAAGGTACTTTTTGCCATCCTGCATAGACAATGGCACATCTCCAACATGGGCAATTGGATGAGCAGTGTCATCCCCTGTTTCCACAAAACCTGGTCTTTCAAGGTTTTTCATCTCCTTGAACCACTCCCCATGACTTGTCACCTAAATCAACATTCCATATATCATCTTTATGTGTTGCTTCAACATTTTCAGACATGGCATTAACGACATGCTGCATAACAAACAACCTTTCACTATCCTCATTGTTTTTGCTTGAGGATGCATAGTTGTTTTGCTGCAATTTCCCATTTTGCATGTCAGTCTGCTTCTTATAACAATCTGCCTGCACATGTCCAGGCTTACCACAATAAAAGCATCCACATGTATCATTATACTGTCTTTGCCAATTTCCACAACCTCTTTGACTCCCCCTGTCTCTGAATTGGCCTCTTCCACCTGCGTGTTGTTGTTGTTGTGAATTCTGGGACTGTTGTTGTTGCTGCTTGCTGGCCATAATTTTGATTACCTGTTCGGCCACCTCCTTGGCCGCGTCCATGGCCTCCTCTACCTCGTCATCTTCCTAAACTTGTGTAGAAAGCCTGTTGCTCTAAACTGTTTTTGTTTTGTGAAGACTGTTGGTCTTCACCCAATCTCTTCTCTTCTATAATCAACATAAACACCAAATCTGTGAAATTGGAAATGTTTTCCCGAGTCTGAATAGATGTCTTGAACGCCTTGTATTGTGGCCCGAGACCACGTAGACAGACTTCCACCTTATCATCATCATCTACTGAAATGCCAATAGATGCAAGGGATTCCACAATACCCTTGATCTTCAATGCATAGTCATTCACAGTCATACTCTTTTTCTCCACAGTATGAAGTTCATTCTTCAACTGTATCTTTCGTGCCTTGGTATTCGTTTCATAGAGTTTTACCAAGGTGACCCACGTCTCCTTGGCGGACTTGGCATCCTGTATGTGCCCAATCATGGTGTCCTGTATACTGATAGAGAGCCAATATATAACTTTTCTGGCTCCTTGGTTCCAATCCTTGAACTCTTTCACATCTGCAGCAGTCCAGTATCTCTGGTGCCTCTTCATGCTCACCTTCTATGTAGTCCCAAAGTAACCCTTTTCCATCAGGAAATTTTTCAACCTGAACCTCCAAGCATGGAAGTTATTCTTGTCAAGCTTCTCAGCAACAATCTGGTTTATGCCATCATTTAACATCTTGCCAGACACACAAATTTACCAGAAACAGCACTCTGATTTGTCATGTGCACAAACTGCTGTATTTTCTACAATGGTACTGTACTACACTCAAATGTCACAACCAGTGACCTCAATGTGCATACATACACCCAATGGCAACTGTTGACCTCCTTGCAGCACACACAATGTCTGTATAACCAATCTATCTTCTTGCAGTTCTTAACACAGAGTTTTGCATAGAATCGATGACTTGCCCGCAGTGCTCGATGAAATTGCCTGCTTTCTGAAAAACAGAGGTCCTGACGCGCCCAAAACGCATTTTCGATCAAAAAAATTTTATCCGACAGGACTTTAAAGTTTCCCTATAGCTTTACTCCCGTGAAGAAAGCTCCTCAATCAGAGATCGTTTGCCCGGTGCCTCCCGTAGAGCTCCCGACAAGGGTGTAGTCGTTCGCCAACACAAATAGGGAAGAGTAGATGAAGCTCTTACCCTCGTACCGCTTCCTGTGCTTCTCTTGCTTGTAGCTCAGCCCTTACCAGGCTCTGATACCAGGTTAACAATCCAAAAATGGGATTGATCATGGTGAAGGACATAGATTAAGCAACATAATTAAGGCGGATTAAACCACACTAAGAACTCCATAAGTGAGAGAGAGAGAATTCACACTCAACACTTGATCTCTATTGCATATCACAAATGAACCATATAATGATATAGGCTCTCTAGCCTTATCCCACTTTACACATGTGGCACTCCCTTTTCCACTCTTTTGGTCAACACTCACACACCATACAATATTACATGTGGCCACAATATCTTGCACCTTTAGGGTGCTTTCCCACATACACACAACACCACGATTACATCTCTCAACACATTTGACTGAATTTTCAACTAGATTCTTGGTGATTTCGGTTAAGAGAAAACTATGCTAATTTAACGGTAGTCTATTCTTTGTGTCAAGAATTGGAATTGGTCATCACAAGGTTTTTGCTTCATTCAGATTCGAGAGATGGGCAAGTAGTTTACTGGCCACCCCTCTCATAGTCGTGGTTTAACCAAAATTATTCGGTTTACTTCTAACTTTGATTCCTAAAGATTTTCTTCAGATAAAAATCTGCTGAACTTCTATCTGCAAGGAAAATTCCAACTTTATGAATTTCATTCCTTCCTAACCATAATAGATTAAGAAATGGTTCTATATGAGAATATTGGATTTTTATAAAAATACTCTTCTTCCATTAATCTAATTTTGGTTAAATATCAATTTGGTGATTTATCCACATAAAATATCTAAGAATATTCTTTCTACCAATTTAATTATCAACCCTAATTTTCTAGGTGGAATTATGGTGAAAATTCCTCTTTTGTCACCAAATTTTAATTCAAACCTTTCTCTACTTAAAATACCATAAAACTTCTTCCTTTTAATTCAATACAAATATCCATTTTTTTGAATATGCTTAAAATTACTCTTTTTGCATTTACATGATTGAATTCCAAATGTCATGGGAATTCCTCTTTTATCATTTAAAAATTCTTATACATAAAATTTATCTAAAATTTCTCTTTTTTAAATTAAATAAAAATATCCATTACTTTAAATATGCCAAAAATTCCTCTTTTACTATTTAATTACTTGGATCTCAATGATCATGGGAATTCCTCTTTTCGCATAAAAATAAATTTACCAAAAATTCCTCTTTTATTTTAATTAAATATTTATGCATAAATATACTAAAATTTATTTCACATGAATATGATGAAAATCATTGTTTTTGCATAGGATATCCAATCCTAAAATATGGTAGGAAGTTCTCTTTTAGCATTATGCATAAAAATAAGATATGTATTATTTTCTAAAAATTTTACCATAGCTTCGCTGTTATTACTAATAATTTTTAATTTTTCTTAAAAGAATAAAACATTGTAATATAAATATGATAGAAGATCCATTCTTAAACTTAAATCTAAACTATGAATTCGAATAATAATTTTAACCATAATCATAAACTTAATTATGATTATTCTACTAGATTAAGCTATTTCCATTATTCCTCTTTTTCCAAATTGATAGAATTATCTCTTTCCCATTTAGAATCAATTAAAGTAGTTTTTAACTACTTATAAATAATTTAAAAGAATTAACCATTATTTTGTTAACATAGAAGTACAAAAATACCATTTTCTTATTCTCTAGCTTAACAAGCTTAGAGTTTGATTTTGAATTAAGAATTTATCAATGAGAAGCATTCTTTTGCTAAAGAATTAGCCATAGGAATGACCATTCTTTTTGGAGAGAGAGATATACATAAGAAGCATTCTAAATAAGCATACATAAAGAATTAGCCATAGGAATGACTATTCTTTTTGGAGAGAGGAGAGATAAAAATATAACAAAATTTTTTGAATTAAAAACCCTTACACATGTGAAGGAGGCGCCTACCTCAAAGGTCCCCCTCTCCTTACCAAGGTGTCAAAAATTCATCATTTCTCCAAAATATCTCATTTTTTTAGTAATATCTATTAATTTTTAACTAATAAACCTTGTACTCAGTCAACTCTTCATCTTATGTGAGCATTTACTCATTTTTGGGTATTTTCTTTTATTCATTGGATTTATCTCATTCCAACACTTGGATTAATCCTATTGGCCCATAGGAACCTTAACTGGACCATAATCCAAATTTTTTTGAAAATCTAGACCCTTAGGCTAAGGTCCCTTATATCATTTTTAATCGATTCCTAATGCACCTTGGAGAATTTATTATGAACTTCTATTTCAGGGAAATATATTTTAGATATTAGGAGAATTTTTATATCTAAAAATATCTCAATATTGAATTATCTCTCTCTATAATTTTTTTCTCTCTCTAGGTAAAAACAAGGAAAAATAATATTTTATTGCATTTTTGAAATAGGAAATGATTACAGGGGATTGAGGTAAAAGCTTATTCATTTTTCAGGCTGAGGAGGAATCTTACATCCTCTCCCACTTGAAAAACGGGAGATGTCCTCATCTTGCAAATTGGGGGTAAACTTTTGCCAACTCTTCTTCTTTCTCCTAGGTGGCGTCTTCTAGAGGGAAGAACTTCCACTTGACTAAAAACTCTCTGAGGACTCTGCTCCTGAGAACCTTCTCCCGAACATCAAGGATTTCTTCAGGTTGGAGTACCATCTAGCCTTGAGTCGGTGAAATCAATCGTTCATCAATCAAGCACGTGACTCGGGCTGAGTACATATTTCTTAAGTAAATTCACGTGGAATACATTGTGTACCTTGAGATGGGGAGGCAGAAGAAGTTTATAAGCTAGATCGCCTACTTTCTTTATAACAGCATACGGTCCATAGTATCTGGGAGAGAGCTTCTTGTACTTCCCTAAAGATAAAGAACTTCTTTTTGGTTGTACTCGAATGAAGACCATATCTAATTCTTCAAACTGTCTCTTTGATTTCTTCTTATGTGCATACTGCTTTTGCCTATCTTGGGCTGCCTTAATATCTTTACGGATTGATTGTATTTGCTGGTCCATGTCATCAAGCATTTGTCTGGACATCTCGAGTCTGATCAATGGGTCCGACCAAGTCAATGGTGTAAGGCAATCTTGTCCATACAGAGCTTTGAAAGGGCTCATCCCAATGCTTCGATGATAAGAAGCATTGTAAGGAAATTCAACCAGATGCAAATGGCTTAACCACTTCTTGGGTTCCCTGCCAGCATGACCAAAGGATATCTTCTATTACCTGATTCACTCTTCAGTCTGGCCATCTGTTTCGGGGTGATAGGCTGTACTGAGATCCAAGAAAGTTCCTACTGCTTCAAAGAATGTAGTTCAGAATTTCGATGTGAACTTGGGATCTCTGTCACTTACTATCCTCCTAGGTAAGCCATGTAATCTGAAGATCTCTTTAAGGAAAACTCTGGCAACATCCATTGCAATGTATGTTTCTTTTACCAGAATCAGATGGGCAACTTTGGTTAGTCTGTCAACTACCACAAAAATGGAGTTGTAACCTGATTGCACTGAAGGTAATCGAGTGACAAAGTCCATACTGATACATTCCCACTTCATCTATGGAATGTCTAGAGGCTACAGTTTCCCTGGCATCTTGACTCTCTCTACCTTGATTCTCTGACACATTAAGCATTGCCGCACATGATCAAGTACATCCGTTTTGAGTCCTAGCCAGAAGAAGCTTTTCTTTATAGCCCTATAGGTTTTTATAAACCTATAAGGTTGTGAAGAAGCTTTTGTTCACAGCCATATAGGTTTTTATAAACCTTGGATGTCCAGCTATCAGGCTATCATGGGTTTCTCTCAGAATCCTTCCCTTTATCCCCTCATCATTGGGAATGCATAGCCTATTATTATAATCAATGCATCCTTCATCCAATTTGTACCCAAGAACTCAACTCATTTCCTGAGGAGTCTTGCTTTCCTGCATCAAAAGGGTAGTAATAGGGGCAAAGAATTTGTCCTGCATGATTCTCTCCCTTGCTTCACTAATTAATGGATTTGACACCACTATAATTGCAAGCAAGGAGGCTTTTTTGCTGTGAGCGCATCTGCCACCACATTTTCTTTCCCTGGCCGATACTTGATTTCAAAATCAAATTCCTACAAGGTCTGCATCCATCTCCTTTGACACATGTTGAGATCCCTTTGGATGAAGATCCACTTCAGACTTTGATGATCTGTCCATCAAGGTGAACCTCTGTCCTCCCAAAAGATAATGTCTCCACAACTTCAGAGCATAAACTACTCTGAGTAACTCCAAGTCATGGAAGGCATAATTTCTCTCATGTGTTTTGAGTTTTTTGGATTCATAGGCCACTGCATGACCTTCCTGCGTAAGGTAAACCCACTGGCATCAGTAACTACTTTGGGGTAAAATCTGGCAATTTAAGGACAGGGTTGGTTGCTAAGGCTGTCTTCAGCTTATCAAAGGCACTCTAACACATTGCAGTCCACTGAAATAGGGTACTCTTCTTGAGAAGGTTATTTAAAGGGGATGCTATCTGAGCATACCTGGGTATAAAGATCCTATACCATCCGGTTAATCCTAGGAATTCTCTTACTTTCTTTACCGTCTTGCAATCCACTGAAATAGGGTACTCTTCTTGAGAAGGTTATTTAAAGGGGATGCTATCTGAGCATACCTGGGTATAAAGATCCTATACCATCCGGTTAATCCTAGGAATTCTCTTACTTCCTTTACCGTCTTGGGTTCCAACCAATCTACGACGACTGCTTGGATCTTTGTGGGGTCATGAGAAATCCCATGTTTAGACACTATGAATCCCAAATATTCCACCTGGTCAACCAAAAAAGAACACTTGCTCTTTTTTGCAAGTGTTGGTGCTTCCTTAGGATTTCCAGCACCTTGCACACATGATCTTCATGATCTGCAGCATTCTTTGAGTATACCAAGATATCATCAAAGAAGACAAGACCAAAATCATCCAAGTATTCTCTGAGAATATCCTGCATAAGATGATTAAACGTCGCCGGGGCATTAGTCAATCCAAACGGCACGACTTTAAATTCATAATGCCCATAGGGAGTATTCTCAATGCTGTCTTTGGGATGTCCTGTTCCTTGATTTAAATTTGGTAGTACCCGGATTTGAGATCTATCTTTGTGAACATTTGGGTCCCACTTAATCGATCCAGAAGTTCATCAATCCTAGGGATAGGATACTTATTTTTAATTGTTAATTGATTCAATCCTATGTAGTCAATACAGAGTCTTAACGTTCCATGAAAGAGAACGGGCGCACCCCAAGGTGAGACACTGGGTCTGACAAATCCTTGCTCTAACAATTGTCTTAACTGCTCCTTAAGTTCTATGGCTTCAGGGACTGGCATTTTGTATACACGCTGGGCTACTGGCTGAGCTCCGGGGGTTAACTTGATCTCATGATCTACTTCGCGAGTCGAAGGCATCTCAGTCAACTCTTCAGGGAACACATCTGCATACTCACTTAACCACTCTGGTTCTTTAGCCTTGCATTTTTATATATACCGGATTCATCTTAACGACATAAATAGCTTACCTCTTTCTGAGCCCTTTTAACAATTTAGAAGCCTTGACTAACTATAGCACTAGGGATCCGAAAATTCTAGTTCCTTGAACTTTATTCTCGTGAAGGTCAAGGAAAGAGATGGTTCCATTGTGACAATGAATTTCAGCCTGATTCTTATGGAGCCAATTCATTCCAAGGATTCCATCATAGATTCCCAAGGGTAAGACTCTAAACTGGCACTCTGTTATGTTCCCATCTAGACTAAACTGAATAAGGTCTCAAGGTGTGTGAAAAGAATCTTTCCACCCCACTGGCCAATTCCACTTGCATAGGTTTCCCTGATTTTTGATTTAGGACTCACTTACACAGACATCCTGGGAAAATAAAAGAATGAGTACTACCTGAATCAATCAAAAGCTTGAACTGCTTACCTTGGTACTCTGCTGGAGTCTGGAGGACTGAAAATTGACGATTATTCCCCTGATGCTCAATTGCGGCATAGATCTATCCTTTTTCTTCCTCCACTTCCTCAGCTATAGTGACGGCTCTAGCTGCTACAGTCTGAGGTGAAACTCTCTCTCTTTGGTTACCCCAATTCTGGGAGGAAGTTCAGAGATTGCTTTGCATGGAGGCTGCAAGCTGAGCTGGCACTCTTTTGGGGTTACCCCGATTTTGGCGCGGGGGACCCTGATTGGTGATAAAAAAACAGAAGCAGGATGTAACACACACAAGAGAAGCAAACCCTAATCCATAATCATCAACCATAAAGAAGGAGAGAAGCCATAGTCACCATCTCTCTCACACACGCAAAGGAGGGAACACAACATAGTGTTATGTCCACACTACAAGTAAACCTAATGTAAAGTCCACACCACACATGACCAGCTGGACACGCGGTCATTTATGTCTCACACATGTTCCTACCTAATCTGCCAGCACATAGCATAGCTGGCTCACACTGACATCGAGCTTGAATATCTCAACAGCCCCTCTCAAGCTCATGATGTACTGCCGATGAAGATGTAGATGAGCTACAGAAGCAGGATGTAACACACACAAGAGAAGCAAACCCTAATCCATAATCATCAACCATAAAGAAGGAGAGAAGCCATAGTCACCATCTCTCTCACACACGCAAAGGAGGGAACACAACATAGTGTTATGTCCACACTACAAGTAAACCTAATGTAATGTCCACACCACACATGACCAGCTGGACACGCGGTCATTTATGTCTCACACATGTTCCTACCTAATCTGCCAGCACATAGCATAGCTGGCTCACACTGACATCGAGCTTGAATATCTCAACAGCCCCTCTCAAGCTCATGATGTACTGCCGATGAAGATGTAGATGAGCTTGGGATATCAAGACTCTCAACACTCCCCCTCAAGCTCATCCCATGTACTCCCAACATAGTCCGGAAGTACTCAAACTTCTCCCTGCTAAGTGGCTTCGTGAAGATGTCTGCCACCTGCTCATCAGTCTTCACATACTGAAGATCAACTGTACCATCCAGCACCTTCTCTCTGACAAAGTGATAATGGACCTCTATGTGTTTGGTCCTCGCATGAAACACTGGATTCTTTGCCAACTGTATACTGCTCATGTTGTCACAATGTATGACAACTTTGCCATCAAGAGGCTCACATAAATCTGCCAAGAGACTCTTTAACCATATAGCCTCACAAGTAGCAATGGCAGCACCCCTGTACTCAACCTCTGTACTGGATAAAGCAACTGTAGGTTGCTTTTTGCTACTCCAACTCACCACGGCACTTCCAAGTGTAAAAGCATATCCACTAGTAGACCTCCTGTCATATGCGCTACCTGCCCAATCAGCATCTGTGTAGCCATGTATGTCCAAGCTTTTACCACTCTCATAGAATAAACCATAATGTGCTGTGGTCTTCACATATCTCATGATGCGTCTCACTGCATCCAAATGTGGTTTCCTGGGGCTCTGCATAAACTGGCTGACTAGCCCCACTGCATAACTCAAATCTGGGCGTGTGATAGTCATGTATATGAGACTACCAACCATCTTCCTGTACATGGAAGGATCATCCAATTCCTCGCCATAATCAGCCCGCAACTTCACATTTTGCTCCAATGGTGTACTCATAGGCTTACACCCTGTCATGCCATACTTTGCCAACATATCCAATGCATATTGGCGCTGTACTAACCAAGTACCTGCATGATCTTTCACCACTTCAATGCCAAGGAAATATCTCAACTCACCAAGATCTTTCATGTCAAATTTCCCACTTAAAGCTTTCTTGACATGCATCACATCTGCACTATGATCACCTGTAATAATCAAGTCATCCACATAGATGACTAGTAAAACAATCCCATGCTGTGTCTTCTTCACATACAGTGAAGAATCTGCTGTAGAAGTCTGAAAACCAAGTGAGATAAGATATCTGCTCATCTTATCACTCCAAGCACGTGGTGCTTGCTTCAGACCATACAATGCCTTTTTCAACCTGCATACGTGAGTGGGATATCTAGGGTGTACATACCCTTCTGGCTGTGCCATGTATACTTCCTCTTGTAGATCTCCATTCAGAAATGCATTCTTAACATCCATCTGATGCATTTCCCAGCCCTTAGCTGCAGCCATAGCAATGACTGCTCTCACTGTGCCCATCTTAGCCACTGGGCTAAACGTCTCATCATAATCCAATCCTTGGGTCTGTGCATAACCCTTTGCTACCAATCTTGCCTTATGTCTCTCAATAGACCCATCAGATTTGCACTTCACTTTGTAAACCCATTTACATCCAATAACATTCTTATCCTTTGGTAGAGCAACCAAGTCCCATGTATCATTATGGACCAATGCGTCCATCTCCACATCCATTGCTTTCTGCCATACATGCTCTCCAATAGCCTCTGTATAGCATGTAGGTTCCACATGCTTTACCATAGATGTCATGTATGCATAATGCATAGCAAAATCTCTATATGTCAATCTTTCCACTGGATATCTGACTCTCTGGGATCTCCGCAATGCATGCGGGTCACTCTGTACACCTGTAACACGAGCATGTGGTGGCACATATCTGTCCTGCCTAACACCAGGTGTGCGTACAACAGGTATCCCGAGCTCCTCATCCAAACTCTCAGAACTAGAGGACTCATAACCTGTGATCCCAATTCCTTCGACTTTCTTCTTGCCTTTATCCATAGCACTACTCCCAGTGCTCACACTCTCATGTCTCAGACGTCCTGACCATGGACGTACACTGCTACTACTCTCAGCTTCTGCTGGCCCAGACATAGTAGTAGAACTAGAACTTGCTTGTGATGGCAAGTTCACAGGCACATTCGCCTCAAGTGTGTCAATGACTCCCTCATCTTTGGCTTTATACCAACTAGCAAGCTCATCGAATACAACATCCCGTGAGATGACTACTTGTCTAGTTTGAGGGTTATAGCATTTGTAAGCTTTGCGATCCTGTGCATATCCAACAAAGACACATTTCTCTGCTTTAGGATCCAACTTCCGTCTTCTTTCATCAGGTACATGAACATAAGCTACACATCCAAAGACTTTCAGATGTCCAATATCTGGCCTGTAACCTGTAAGCCGCATCTCAGGCGTGCTTCCATGAATGGCTGCTGTAGGTGTTTTGTTCAATATATAAACTGCAGTAGCACATGCTTCTGCCCAATAGTAATCTGGCATGCTCTTTTCATTGAGCATTGCCCTTGCCACTTCACATATGACACGATTCTTTCTCTCAGCCACACCATTCTGCTGAGGTGTATACCTGCATGTCAACTGTCTCCTTATCCCATGCTTCCGCAAGAAATGCTCAAATGCTTTTGAAGTGTATTCACCACCTCCATCTGTTCTCAGGCACTTAATCCAACAGCCATATTGTTTTTCTACAAGAGCTTTGAAATCCATGAATTTTTCCAGCACTTCACTCTTCTCTCTCAAAAAATATATCCATGTCATCCTGCTGAAGTCATCTATAAATGTCACATAGTATAGACTTCCTTTGATAGATGGGTTTTGTGCTGGGCCCCATACATCACTGTGCACTATTTCAAGTGGTCTATTACTCATGTTTCCTTCTCTAGGAAACCTCAACCTTGCCTGCTTCCCAAACTGACAGGCTTCACAAACATGCATATGTCCATTATATTTAAATCGAGGCAATCCACTGACAATGCCCCTTGTTTGCATGTTCTTTAATCTCTGTATATTGACATGTCCAATCCTCTTGTGCCACATGTCAATATCCTGTACCACATTCCTGCTCTTTGAGAACATGGCTGATTTTAGCTCAGGAATTCCAGCATCCAGCTTAAACAGTCTTCCTTCTTTCTTGCCTTTAGCAATCACTCTACATCCATGTTTAAAGTCTTCAACGAAGCATCCATGCTCATTGAATCTAACCTGTAATCCCTGTTCTACCATTTGACCAACTGAGGCCAAGCTTTTAGTGATCGAAGGCACATACAGCACATCTGACATAGACTTTGTCTGACCATTATGCATGACCAATGGTACACTTCCAACATGTGTAATGACATGCTGGGTATCATCACCTGTTTCCACATATCCCTTCACATCCATTGGCTTCATGTGCTCAAACCATTCTCCATGACATGTCATATGGTTTGATGCTCCTGAGTCCATGTACCATGTATCATCATTCTCAGCATTTGTTGTCATAGAACCCACAACATGCTTCATGGCAAACAAATGATTTGCAGTTCCATCATTGCTACTTGATGCATAGTTGCCACCATGTTGTGCATAGTTTCCACCATAATGACCACCACGTTGTGCTCTTCCCCCTCTCAAATCATTCTGTTTGCGAAAGCAATCTCTCGCCATATGACCATATTTGCCACAATAATGGCATTCCACATCTTGCATAGAATTTTGTTGGCCTTGCCAACGTCCTCGTCCACGGGGGTTACCTCTGCCTCGCTGAGGTGCATAACCACGACCACCTCGAGCACCATATGAAGGCTGAAAATTCTGCTGTGGAGGCCTATCCTGCCATCCACGACCATTACCACCACGTCCACGTGATGCGAATCTCCCCCTGCCTCAAAAGCCTCTAGATGAGTAAAAAGCTTGATTTCTTGCATGTTCATCATTGCTTGACGAGGATGCACCACCTGTAACACTCATACCACCAAGGCCAAGCTTCAATTCTTCCACAATGAGCAATGACACAAGCTCATTAAAGTCTGGCATTCCTCCCAACCTTACTGAGATGGAAGTGTCAAAAGATTTGTATTCTTTGCCTAAACCACGCAACGTGAGTGCAACCAAATCATCATCATCCATTGGGGCATGGATTGATGACAAGGAATCAGCATAACCCTTGATTTCCTGAACATACTCATGTATACTCCGATTCCTTCGTGTTACACTGTGAATCTGTTGCTTTAGTTGTATCTTCCTGGCACCAGTGTCTGTCTCATACATTCTGCACAAGATACCCCATGCTTCTTTCGGTGTATCTGCATCTTGGATGTGAATAAGCAAGGCATCGGTTACACATATTGAGAAATAATGCAACACCTTCGAAGACCGCTCTACCCATTGCTTGTGAGCCAGCAACTGAGCATTATTTGGTTGAGGAGGTAGGTATGGCTCTGGATCTTCCTCCGAGACAAGACTCCATAAACCTTTGCCTTTCAAAAAACTCTTCATTCGAAACTTCCACACTTGAAAGTTAGTGCGATCAAGCTTCTCTCCAACAATCTGTATCGGACCATCTCCCATTGTTGCAAAAAAATAGAGTAGATGTACCCTTTCGATTACAATGTATGAAGTACCTGTAATGCTCCAAATCTCTCCAAATCACATCAAATGCTTGCAAATTGTGTGCATTAACATCCCACAATGGTTCACCAACAATGTACACTCGATCAAAATTGAAATCAAATGAAACTCCTTCACAAAAAATTTTCTGGTTTTTTTCTCGCCAGTAACCAGTCAAGATTATGCTCTAAATCCTTCAAATCTTGTCCAAATGCAATGATTCAACTTTCATTAGCTTCCCAACACATTGCTCCAACATATCCTAGAAGGGTTTGATCCAATTCTTCAAGGGGAATGAGAACCACCAAGTTTTGTAACCTCTGGTTTGAATTTTTCTGCACCTGTCAGGTACCACCTCTCACTAAAATTGCTCTATCTCCTTCAAATCTTCTCCAAATCCAAAACTTTTTGATTCAAAAGTTTAGCAACTCATAGGACTCTACTTGTACCAGAGGAATTTGGCCAATTTGATATAGGCAAAGATTAATGCCTTGATTAAAAATGCTCTGTTTCTGGACAGAATTTCTGTAAACCTGCACACCTCTGATAAATCACTTCAATGAGCTCCTAATCCATGAAATGAGCTGAAACCAAGCATCATAAGTCCTTAGCAATGTCTTTGCTAAACTCCCCAAGCTTTAAAGCATTCAATTTGGTGTCCAAATGAGTGAATTAGGATGAAATCTTTGAAAACTGTCCAGAATTCTGCATCTTCATGCACCGCCTGCTCCAGAGGGCTGTAGAGAGAGGGGAAATCACAATTGAATAGATAGGCCTCTTAGCAATGACCTAATCTACCTTGGGTATGAAGGGTTTAGCTCAATTTTGCCTCTAGCTCCTGCAATTGATCCTCCACGGGGGGTATGTTTTCTGTTTTTGTGAAAAACCAGAAATTTTTGCATAAACTCACTTTCACTTGATTTTGCTCAAATCTGTATGCATCAATCTGCTTCAAGATTCTGTATGTTGCTTGTGCCCACTTTGCTAATACATTTTCAAGCCCAAATACATGTGCCTTTGTGTATACATTTGCCAAGAGTATACATTCACTTCAAGCTTTCCATGAAAGCTTAGAGAAAAAACCAGAATTTTTCCTTTGCTTTATGCCCTTCAATCTTCACTGAACTTACTCTTTGATACCTGCAATCCGCAGAGGGGGTCTTGCTACACTCACCAATGGTCCTTAGCTCTCAGATCTGATGCCGGTGTGTGCTCCACAGCTTTTCCTTTGCTCCAAGCTCCAATGGCTTCCTTCACAGCTTTTTCTTCTTCTTCCCTCTTCTCTCACTCACTCTCACAACACAGCTAATGAGCTCTTGGCTCTGATACCATGATAAAAAAACAGAAGCAGGATGTAACACACACAAGAGAAGCAAACCCTAATCCATAATCATCAACCATAAAGAAGGAGAGAAGCCATAGTCACCATCTCTCTCACACACGCAAAGGAGGGAACACAACATAGTGTTATGTCCACACTACAAGTAAACCTAATGTAATGTCCACACCACACATGACCAGCTGGACACGCGGTCATTTATGTCTCACACATGTTCCTACCTAATCTGCCAGCACATAGCATAGCTGGCTCACACTGACATCGAGCTTGAATATCTCAACAATTGGACTGATACAAAGGAGTCTGTCTCTGAACTCTGGGACCCTGGCTTCCTTGGCCCATAGAAGGAGATGGGAAATCTTTGAGCTGGTGCCCAAATCCCTTACATCCAAAGCACCCGTTCTCACTTCGAAGCTCTTCCCTCTGCGTTCTTGAAAGAGTCGGAGTTCTTGAAAAAGAGCTTCGAGAGGAAAAGGTCTTCCTTCATTCTTGAAACTTCCTGACTCTAGATTCTGGTTGGGACCTTGGTGTCTCTTTGGAGGCGGAAGGTTGGAAGAACTTCGCGGTGTCTGGAATCTCTTGAAGGATAAGGGAGTTGGCTTCGGTGGGACTATAAAACGATGAAGGTTTTGGCAAAGTCCTTCACCATTCTTACATCTTCAGCCTTGGAAACTGGTTTGGCATTCTTGATCAGGGTGTCTAAAGGTTTGTTCATTCCCCGAATGAACCTGGCCCATAAGTTGTTGTTCATCTAAAGGTGGTGAGTACTTGAGGAGAAGAGCAAATGCCTAATGATATTCTTCAATAGTTTTGCTCCCCTAGTTTAGCTCTAAGAATTCATTCATCTTAGTTTCTAAAAATCCGGGGGGACAAAATCTCTTCCTTAGATAAGCTTTAAGATCATTCCAGGACTGGGTACTCCTATCCAGATGGTTGGTGTTGCAATGCTTTCTCCATGATGCTACCCTGGCTATTTCCACAATCTTCAGCTTGGCGAGAGCCATTTTTCTCCTCTCATTGTAACTGGTGACATCAAAATATTCCTCCATGGCTTCAACCCAGTTCTCCACAGCCTCACCCAAGTTCTCCCCTTCACCTTTGAAGGGTCCTAGCTGAGTTTCGTGGAAGAGCCTTACGAATGTCGGGGTCAAGCTCTTCCTCATCAAGTGAGAGGATCTGGCTGTCTCGGCCACGGTTCCCTTGCCTCATAATTCTGCCAAAAATGATACATTATTAAATTTTTATTTTGATTTCGTCAACAAGATCCTAAGACTTAAGAGGTTTGAAAAATAA
Source organism: Cibotium barometz (assembly GCF_041138505.1). Classification (NCBI taxonomy): domain Eukaryota; kingdom Viridiplantae; phylum Streptophyta; class Polypodiopsida; order Cyatheales; family Cibotiaceae; genus Cibotium; species Cibotium barometz. The sequence continues at coordinate 1,366,422 of NC_141093.1, read as the reverse complement.
TTTCTTAAATAAGATAAAAGATCTTATTGGAGATCTATGACATATGTCCAAGGTTGCAATATGTACATAGAGCATCTCGGATCTAGAAAGTCAAAACCTCCTCGGGAAATGCATAAGACGGCGATACTGGGCTACAAACATGCCCCGATACAAACATTCCTTTATTGCCAAGGGAGCTACTATCTTCTCCTTTGGAATAAAGCGGCTAAGAAGTTTGTAGATATGGCAGGAAAGTATGAAATATCGAGGCGTAGGGTGATATAAAATGACACCATGAATCACTTTTAGCCTCATCAGAATCATGGCCAACGAGATATTTTCCCCTAGCATCACGCACTTGTCTCGCAAGAGGTGTGGACATACTGCGCCCTGCAAACCACTTGTGCTGCCATCTCTCCGCCGCCGCTGGATCTGAGAAATATAAATCCTCGAAATGGCTTGCGAGTCTGGCTCAGCTCGTTTGGGTTGTAGTAGCGGAAGAGATGAGATGCTCGAAGGTGAAAGCAGTCATATCTTGTGACTGGGTGTGAGATCGGGAATACCGGATAAGAGTGGAACTTCCATCTATAAAACCAAATTATTTGATTATTAAAAATCTTCATTAATGAAGCTTAAGTAATGAAAATACAATACGCAAATGCTCTTTCTGAGTTTTTATTATAAATTTCTAAATAAGAATTCATTTTTCCTTACAACAAAGCTCTGATACACCAGCTATGAGACCCCCACCCCCTCCATGATGCCCCCTCTGAGGGCGCTGGTGGTGGAAGCAGCGTCAGCCTCTCGTAGTCTGGCAGGGATCCACACTTGGGGCCTTGCCCACCACGGATATCCGGACAAGAGATTAGCCCGGCAGTTCCTCGGAAACCGAAAGAACCCGAAAAAACTTCCCTCACCCCGAAAGAAGGCACGAGAGATTCCACCAGGAAAATCATTTAACGGGAGAATTGATCTAACGAGTCAATGTCTTAACTATCCAAACTGATCCGACCAAACCCGAAAGTCACATGGTTAAATCAAAGAAGAGACTTGCACTTGGTCCATAGAATCATCGCTTTTTTCCTCCTTTAAGGAGACACAGCCGCCATTGATTCCCTCCCACATAACACGAGTCTTCCTAGGACTTAATCTAACTAACATAACTTAATCGTAACTATTTGTATCGTAACTTAATCGTAACTATTGGTATCGTAGGAATCTCTCCCGATCCAGCCGGCCCATGGGTTACGGCCCATGGGTTAACCACCTACCCAACCACTGTATTGGTGGGATTCCTTTATAAGAAATTTGGTAATGTTTTGCCTGGGTACCGAGGAAAAGAGTTCCTAGGACCCCTAGTAGCTGGCGCTTCAAGCAAAATTTAAGGTAAGCAGACCACTTACACACCCAATATGTGTAAGATCCCCATCCCCACCGTGCAACAGATTCTGCGGAAGTAGCACATCTTGCACGGGGCAGGGTCCTACACTCGGGGCCTCACCCACGGATATCCGGATAGGTGACTAATTCCTTGGTTCTTCCAAAACCAAACTTAGAAAAACTTCCCTTGCCCGGAAAGCACAGGCGATTCCTCCAAGATAAAATTTTAACGTAGTCAAGGTCATTACTGGCCAAACTGATCCGACTAAACCTAAAGTCACTTGGTCAGATCAAGGAAGAAACTTGCACTTGGATCATAGAGATCAACGCTTTTTTCCCCATCGAGAGGCACAGCCGTTGATTCCTTTTTCCATAGAACAATTACTATCCGGGATTTACTTCATCTAGCGTACTACAATAGAAATTGAGTCTCATTTTACGGATCCATCAGTCCAGCCTAACCCCATCCAATCCCATGGGTTAGCCAACTGCCCAACCACTGTAGTGATGGGATCCAATTAGGATTTTGGTTAGGTTTTTTCCCGGGTGCTAGAGAAAAGAGTTCCCAGCAGATGTTCATGTAAACATAAAACTAGTCACACCACTTACACACCCAATATGAAATTGCCTTTTTCTCAGCATCAGCTATCTTAAAACAATCCTTTAATGAAACCATTGTGTCACTGATCACAATCCTCAAAATCTCTGGTTGAATCCTTATTTCCAATCATTCCTTCATCGGAGTATCTATGGCATCATTGGCAACCAGAACGCTCACCACCTGTTCACTCAGGGGCCTTTTCGATAGTTCCTAGCTCATAGTACTCGGTAAATATTCACTTGTAAAAATCAAGATGGAATCCTCGTTGAAGATCAGCAAGATCAACCAACAGATCCATATAAGAGAGCTATGGACTCATCAGTTAGGACCACAAGGTCAATCAACCAGATTCACACTCGGATTCAGAAAACAACTCTTACTCCTTGTTCCAATATCTTCCACGACGCACGTGTGGGCATCTTCGGCGACCCAGAGCGCGAGCACAGCCCGAGCACCGTATGGTCAGCACCTCTAGGATCCTTCGTAGGTCACCTAGCGCTTCACTCATAGGCCGCTTCCTTGCTCCCTCATCCACCGTACCGGAAGCTCACCATTTAAATCGAACCGAGGCTGGTCAAGACCTCGGCCAACCTTGCTACACGAGACGTCCTCCCATTGACTCTCCGTCCTCAGCAGTTGTAACTTTATCAGTTAGGTCTCCACGACCTTAATCACAAGACGGTCAAAATGCTTCCCCAGCATTCTTGATGTAAAACAGTCATTTACAAATAGTTTACAAATACAGTTTCTATAATGAACTCTCATCTTTCCACATTATCCCTCATCAATCCACATTACTTATTCCACATTCCATTCATATGTGTACTCATTCTTATCCAATCCACATTACTTATTCCCTAGCATTCTTGACATGAAACAGTCATTTACAAACAGTTTACAAATACAGTTTCTATAATGAACTCTCATCTTTCCACATTATCCCTCATCAATCCACATTACTTATTCCACATTCCATTCATATGTGTACTCATTCTTATCCAATCACATCATTTTCCATCTCATCACATCATATTCATTCACATCACATATCATTTATTCACATCCCAATTCACATGCCATCACATCTCATCCATTCACTCATATCGACGTCACATCATTTCACATACACATTCGCATTCATTATTCCACATACACATCCACATTCGTACTTCCACATCCATACATCCACTTTCACATCTGCATGCATACATACATATCCATATCGACATCCATACATCCACTTCCACATGCATACATCCACATCCACATCCATACATCCATTTTCACATTCACATCCACATCTATACATCCATTTCCACATCCACATCCACATCTACATCCACATTCATACATCCACATCCACATTCACATTCATACATCCACATCCACATCTACTTTCATACGTCCGCACATCCACATTTACATTCATACATCCACATCTACATTCATACATCCACACTTCCATTTCCACATCTACACATCCACATTCACATTCATACATCCACATCCACATTCACATTCATACATCCATTTCCACATCCGCATCCTTACATCCACATCCATACATCCACATTCACATCTACATCCATACATCCACTTCCACATCCACATCCACAATCATACATCCACATCCACATCCACAATCATACATCCACATCCACAATCATACATCCACATCCACATTCATACATCCACACTTCCGTTTCCACATCCACACATCCACATTCACATTCATATATCCACATCCACATTTACATTCATACATCCATTTCCACATCCGCATTCATACATCCGCACATCCACATTTACATTCATACATCCACATCCATATCTATACATCCATTTCCACATTCACATCCACATCCATACATCCATTTCCACATCCACATTCATACATCCACATCTACATCCACATTCATACATCCACATCTACATTCATACATCCACACTTCCATTTCCACATCCACACATCCACATTCACATTCACACATCCACACATCCACATCTACATTCATACATCCACACTTCCATTTCCACATCCACACATCCACATTCACATTCATACATCCACATCCACATTCACATTCATACATCCATTTCCACATCCGCATTCATACATCCACATCTACTTTCATACATCCGCACATCCACATTTACATTCATACATCCACATCTACATTCATACATCCACACTTCCATTTCCACATCCACACATCCACATTCACATTCATACATCCATTTCCACATCCACATCCACATCCATACATCCACATTCATACATCCACATCCACATCCACATCTACATCCACATTCATACATCCACATCCATACTTATCACATACATATACATCTTTCCTTTCCCATACATCCTTCACATACATACATCTACATCTATTCTTTCACATACATATATCTACATCCATTCTTTCACATACATACATCTCCATCCATTCAAAATAACTCTTTTGAACTAAAAATAGATTTCTTTATGCATCTTTCTATGCATAAAATCAAAATTGATGAGAATAACACTTTTGGGTTAAAATCAATTCTTTATGCATCTTTCCATGCATAAATCCAATTTAGTAGGAATTACACTTTTAGAATAAAAGAATTTCTCTTATGCATCTAATTTATGCATAAAAATGAAAATCACACTTTTAATATAAAAAAATATCTTTTATGCATACAAATCATTTATGATGAAAATCACTCTTTTAATATAAAAGAATTTCTTTTATGCATCTAATTTATGCATAAAATCATTTATGATGAAAATCACACTTTTAATATAAAAAAATATCTTTTATGCATACAAATCATTTATGATGAAAATCACTCTTTTAATATAAAAGAATTTCTTTTATGCATCTAATTTATGCATAAAAGCATTTATGATGAAAATCACACTTTTAATATAAAAAAATATCTTTTATGCATATGTTTATGCATACAAATCATTTATGATGAAAATCACTCTTTTAATATAAAAGAATTTCTTTTATGCATCTAACTTATGCATAAAATCATTTATGATGAAAATCACACTTTTAATATAAAAAATATCTTTTATGCATATGTTTATGCATACAAATCATTTATGATGAAAATCACTATTTTAATATAAAAGAATTTCTTTTATGCATCTAATTTATGCATAAAATCATTTATGATGAAAATCACTCTTTTGAATTAAAAATAAAATTCTTTATGCATCTTTCTATGCATAAAATAAAAATTGATGAAAATAATACTTTTTGGATTAATTTAAATTCTTTATGCATCTATCCATGCATAAATCCAATTTAGTAGGAATTACACTTTTAGAATAAAAAAGTAAAACTTACTTTTACACAATGTTAGAAATTTTGCCATAACCTCCTTTGTATGGCTGACCATTTTTCAATTTTTAACTTTCTAAAATCAACTAGAATTTCACCCCCAAGAGTATTTAATTCATTCTAATGTAAGCAATTTCTACTTATTTAAGAGAAACATTATGAAAAACTTGATTTTATCCATTAATCATTCATCTAGGATAAAGAATGGTTGGATTTACTAAAGAAGAGAGGGGAATGCCTTTTTTCAATGAGGCATAACATCATTTTCATTTTAGAGAAGACAAAAATCATAAAAAACCATTAAAATTAAGCATAAATGAAAATTTATGCATTTCCTTACTACCATTCATCAATTAACTTCAAAAGCATTAAAAAGCCATTCCAATTAAGCTTCTCAAGCTTGAGAGGGGTTAAGAAGAGAGAAACATTGAGAAATTATGAAAAAAGATCAAAATTCACACTTTACCTTACAAGTTGCTTGATTCTTTGATCATGGTAGAGGCCCCCAACCAATCAATTGGTTTGGTATGCTGATGGAGCCACCAATGGAGATTGAAGAAGGAGGGAAGCTCCAATTTCTTCAATTTGGAGAAAATTTTAAAGAATAGTAAAAATTATCATTATTTCAGCATAATTCTGGCATAGTATAATTCTCCTTTTTTTTAACAAAGGACTCACGTTCTATTTATAGGAGAGGGAGGCTCTAACCAAGACCAACTGATTTCTAGAATTTTCCAGATTCAGTTTGGTTAAATTTGGACTAGATTTGGACCTAGTTTGGTTCTTTTTTTATTCGATTTTGATTCGGTTTGATCCAAGAGAGAGGAGAGAACAAAATGTCACATTATTTTTGAGTTTAAAACTCATTCAAGTATGTGAAGTAGGCGCCTCCTTGAAGGGACTCCCCTTCCTTACACGTGTGTCAAAATAGTATCATTATACCCAAAATATCTCATTTTTTTAGTAATACTCATAGTTTTTTACTACGTCATATTTCTATGTTACTCTCTGCATTGTGTTGATTAAGCATGATGTGACTCTGTTTTAATAAACATGCTGCATATGTGTGAGAGAGTGAGTGAGATATACAGTGGAGAGTCGTAGAGTGAGAAATGAGAGAGTGTGAGTGAAGGTTTGCAGAGAGTAACTTGGTGTTTGTATCTAGAAACTCTGGTGGGTGACTACACATCTCCCACGGCATTGCCTGGCTGGTCTGTTCATCAACACCAGACTGTTGTCTTACCATTCCATTGAGAGAGAAATCAATGAGAAACACCTAGAGACCCTGTTGGGGAATATAAACATTCTTCTAGAGGGGGAACAAATTTCCTACTGGGACAAACTACCTATTGAGAACTGTGCTGAGGAAAACCCTTATTGCAACTCTACTAGACCACTACTACAACTCCATGGAGGAAAGTTCATGCAGAAGAAACTCTACAGCATCCTGGTTAGAAATCTCTCAAGTTCAAAGAAATCGCCAGTGAAGTAAGAAAACCTCCGCTGAGTAGAATTCTACACCTTCAGGCGAAGGAAAACTCTGAAAAAGAAAGTTGTGGGTCCACTTACCATAACAAGTCCGTGGAGAAACCATAACATGGAAGAAATTTTTGGAAAAGTCAGTAAAACGGATAACCTTTCACCACACAACCCAACCCGATTCAGGCATGCTTTCCGCGCGATCATGAATCTAAGGATGGAGAAAAATAATGCCTTTCAAGAGATCCTCTAGGAAGCTCGCAGGGAGCGCCTTGTACTGTTACAATCAAGAAATCAGTGCAGAAACTTCTACAACCCTGCATAGCAAGAGGGAGTGTTAGAATTTAGGCACAATTTAGACCAAGAAAAGGAGTGCCAAGAGCAAGAAGCCGTGCACAGTCCAGGTCTAGAAAGCCCAAAAAGGGTAGAGCAACAAAACCAGGAAGAACAACCACGACAAAACCCGTGGAAAAGGTTCAAGGGAGCCAAGGCGTCATTTGCCAAAATTTTCCCAATGTTCTTAGGAGAGAAAGGGGAAGATCCAGATCTGCACGTGAGGAGGTTTGAGCAATACTAGAAAGTGGCCAGACCTCGGGATGTGGAAGAGCTAGAGTTGAGTGAAATTTGCAAAGATACTTTCATGAATACCTTCAAAGACAGAGCCACGCAGTGGATATCAAGATATTAAGACAGCCATTTCCAAACCTATGAAGAAGTCATGACTACTTTTCTGGGAAGATTCCGCAAGAAGATAAAGTCCGCAACTCAACTCTGTGATGATCAAATGAGAGAGATCCGACAAGAGGACATGGATATGCAACAAAGCTGCTAAGGTTGAGGCAGAGAGTGGCGGAACAAACCCGACCCTCTATGCAAATTGTTGTTAATTGGTTTGTCCAAGGGCTTAAGCTGGACATTCATGCAACAGTCACCACAAAGCAAGCAGAAACTGAAGAGGAGTTTGAGGAACTGGTTGAGCTGGCCATTGAGCTGGCCAAAATGGCAGAAAAGTGAAGTTGAGAAAGAAGACAAAAGAGGAAGCCCAAGAAGAGTGTCACCACTAAAGAGGACGATTCAAGCGACTCCTCGTCGGTGACAGCAAAGAAAAAGAAAGACAAAAAGAAGAAAATTGGGAAGGCACAAGCAAGCCTCGGAGAATTGATGCTGCAGGTGAAGTAGCTAATGCAAGAAATGAAAAAGAGCAAAGCCTTATATTTCCACAAAAATGTGTTCTGTTCCCAATGCAAACAGGAAGGTCATCTCAGGGAGGAATGCAGTGTACCACCAACTTGCACCATTTGTAACATGTACAATCATAGTACATGGAATTGCATGCACAACACATGAAAAATAGAGCTCCCATGGTAAACAGCATGGAAGGAGCAAAAACAAGACCCCCCGAGAATGGGAAAGTATGGAAATGGAGGCCGTAGAAATTATTCAAGAAGAAGAGGCCAAGGACATACGGACGGTTTTACAACCTTCACATGCTACTATTGTCAATAGCTTGGACACACCAAAGCAAAATGTGCTATGAAGAAAAAGCATGACGAAGAAAGACAAGCAGAATTGATGTAGCTCAAAGAAGCAAAGCCGCCAAAGTGCCAACATGATGCAGACAGATGATATACATATGGAGGTTCATGACATACAGATGGAGGTTCATGACATCTTGGCAGACACAAGGACTAAAGCTAATGAATCTGGTGTAGTAATAACTCCGCTAAATAATCAAGACTCAGCCAAAGCCTACAAAAAGAAGGCACCTGTGGACTAGGAACAATAGAAAAAGTTGAGGACCCAAACTCCTAAGGAAATAGAGAGAAGGTAAGGTAAGAAAAAAGAGGATGGCTCTTGTGAAATCATCATAGGATCTTCCGAGAACAAGCGAAAGCAAGCATGGAGAGCACCTCAATGAGGAATGCTTGGAGGAAAGCCAGAGGGATGCCGACTGGTTAATATAGTTGCCCTAGAGCTTTACTCCCACGAAGAAAGCTCCTCAATCAAAGATCGTTTATCGGTGCCTCCCATAGATCTCCTGAGAAGGGTGTAGTCGACAACACAAATAGGGAAGAGTAGATGAAGCTCTTACCCTCATACCGCTTCCTGTGCTTCTCTTGCTTGCAGCTCAGCCCTTAGCATGAGAACCAGGCTCTGATACCATGAAAAGATACAGGGGATAAGAGAGCTTGAGCTCTTGCAAGCACACACACACTCACAAAACCCTAAAAGAGAACACACAAGGTGAGAGGCTGAAAATCTTCTTCTTCTTCACACAACACTCAACACACCATATATAAAGATAAGAGTACACACAATATGAAAAGGTACTCAACCAAATACATACTAGGGTTCTCTATAGTGTGAACCCAACTAAATGAGCTGGCGCTATAACTGTGCCAGTCTCTAGAATGGCTGTCACATAGCCTGTCATCCCACTGGCCGCACATATCACCCATGATCTCACCAACCATGCCAGTGGTGTAAGTGTGGGACCTATCCCCCAAGTGGGTCATCAGTGTCCACCGCCTCACTAGATGAGCTCGATATCTCAACAGATACTAAGTCCTAAAAGTTGGGAACATTCTCCCTGATTGCAATGGAGGTCTTGAATGGCTTGTATTCCTTGCCAAGCCCATTTACATAGCTTCTCATCATCTTCCAATGATATATTGATAGACCCAAGGGATTCAACAATACCCTTGATCTTTAAAGCATACTCATTGATAGACATGCTTTTCTTCTCCATAGTATGCAGCTCTTGTTTTAGCTGCAGTTTCCTTTCCTTTGTGTTACTCTAGAACATCTACACTAGGTTCTACCATGCAATTGCTATTGTGTTGTCATCCTATATGTGTCCTATCATTATGTTTGCAACACTGATTGAAAGCCAATACATGACTTTCCTTGCACCTTGGTTCTAGTCCTTGAATGCTTTTACATCTGCTAGAGTGCTATTCTCTTCAAGAAACTCTAGAGGCTCCTTATTGTCTACTTTACCATAGTCCCAAATCCTTTACCCACCATTAAGAAATTTTTCATTCTAAACTTCTAATCATGGAAGTTATTCTTGTCCAATTTTTCACTGATCATCTAATTGATTCCGTCATACATGTTTGCTTGCAATAACCAAAAACCTACAAACAAATAATTTTTGTATGCAACCTATAACACAGCAATATCTTCTAGGACTACTACCGCCCGCAATGATACTTCAAAATAACTTGTATATCACTAAGTGTGACCAGAGTACATGTATATACACTCAAAATTAGCAATACATATGTAAAAACTATCTGCACTCCCAAAATACATGTGCAAACACTATCACCAGGTGTGACCAGAGTACATGTATATGCACCTAAAATTAGCAATACATGTGCAAACACTATCTGCACTCCCAAAATACACTACAACATTGCAATAACCAAGTTTTGAGCAGAGACAGTTCTCAACCAAAACTTCTCAAAACTATCAAAAACACCTTGGAATGACCAAAAACACCTTGCAAACAATGACCGAACGGAGACCAAAATGCGCTCGAAATGCATTTTTGGATGTAAAATTATAGTATAAAGTATTGTGCACCTTACAAGAACCTCCATGCCTGTGAGGACAGCTCCTCAAAACCAAAGATATGTAGCTCACGAATCTACTGAGGGGTGTTGTACCTAAACAAGAAGGGAAAGATATGATGATGCTTTTACATGTGTACCGTGTCCTTTGCCTTTGTAGCTTCCTTTTCTTGCCACTCAGTTCCTTAGCTTGAACCAACCTATGATACCATAGGGAGAGCTTGAGTTTCTTGGCAAGTAAACACACACACACACAAGAGAGAAATGGATGGTTGAATTTTCTTCTATCTTCTTGTCTTCTCTACAACCATAAACTAAAAAGATAAGAGTACATACTATAAGGGAAAGTACCCTCCTATAATAACAAACAATGGTCGGTCCATAGTGTGAACTTGACTATATGAGTTGGTGCTATAACTATGCCATAACTTTAGTACTCCAAAGTGGCTATCACACAACCTATCATCCCTAGCAGCATATCAACCATAATCTCACCAACCATGCCAGTGGAAGCTATCTCTGAAGGCGGGTCATCAATGTCCGCAACACTAGTTGAGCTCAATATCTCTATAGGAGAATCCCCCTAGATCATAACCTTAAAGACCCAAGATGGAAAGATGGGTTTTGGTGGGGCAACAATAAACATGTTTGATGTGAAGCTCAAAGAAACATAGAAGTAAGCCCATCTTGTGAGAGAAAGAATTTAGTTGTTTAGGATAGAAACTAAATACTTGTGTCATGGCTACAGTGCATACAAAAAGTAATTTAAATCCTCACTTCTTTCTTTGAAATGTTTTCCACTTTGCTTGAGAGCTCAAATATAATCTTCTTTATTTGCATGGATACGTAGAATGGTTACATTTCAAGGATATGTATCCTCAAGCTTGGTGTCGTCCTCACATCATTTCTTCATAAAAGAAGAAGAGGTAGAGTTATTAGTGAACCTTACAAACCTCAACATGTATATAAACATTTCTAAAGTATAACAAGAGATTCAATGTCTTGAATGCAAGTATTAGGTGGTGAATGAGTTAATTGTTTTTTCATCAAGGTGACTCATGTGCATGTACCACACACACCAAGCCATGATATTTTTCTTATACAATGTTTCGGTCTTGAAAATATTATACTAGAGAAGCTAACAAAGGAGGAATGCAAGTGGGCGACAACAATATTTACCCACAATAATAAAAAAGCTGGCAAACCTAGTTCATTCCAGTGTCCCAATGGCACAGTTGTCACAATTGTTTTTTAGGTAATATTTGTGCATGCCTCTAATATTTGTGTCAAAGATGTAGCTTCTTTAGCTTAAATTTTCTTAAATTTTTTTATTTTGAATTGTAACTACAGGATGAACTTAAGAAGATGATCGAAACAAAAACAAGAGGATTGCCTAAGGAAAGGGAACACGCTAAAGATGAGGAGGAAGTGTATCAAAATTGCTTGAAGGAAGCTAAGTTGATTTTCACAAAAAAGGGCTACACATTTACAACCCCATTGCAAATCTAGCAAATTGAAAGGACTTCTTTGATGTTATGTTCAAGTACCAAGTTTGGCATAAGAAGAAGCAGCACCAATTTACAATAGAGAAGCTACCACTCATAGCTCGCTTCAGCTTGCCTTCAAATGAGTAAGTCTGGTCTGTTGTGTAAAACATTGTATTTGCATGTACAAAAGTGTAATGTTTGGTTGCTCTATTTCTGTAAAAAGAACTAGTTGTTTCAAATAATTGCTAAAGGAGAGAATGCCATGAAGATTGCACGTGTACAATGAGAGAAACTTGCATTCCGTGCATTTTTCAATAAGCACATGTATTGGCATCACTTAATAAGCACAACACTTGATATGAAGCAAAAAAATGGAAGAAGAGAAGCCAATCTTACAAGTGGTTCACCAAGAAGTAGAATAGAAGGGAATAATGTCCTTTCGGAAGGATTGCAAAACACTTCAACACCGCATTTGTGTCTTGGCACAAAGCAATGTGGTCTTTGGTCATAGCATCGGCTCATCCACACCTCATGTGTATAGTAAGATGCACCATATATAGGTATGCTTAGAAAAAATACTTTATTTTGTGAGCTTATGCATCATGTATAAGTATGCTAAAAAGACTATGTTTGAATTGTCATATTTACTACCAAGTGGTGGGTATCGATGAAAGACATAGTTTCTTTCCTTGAGCTTTACCATCCCCCGCAGCACATGATTGGGTGTTAAGAGAGGTCAAGGATACTGCAATATATCCAAAAGGCTGGATAGAAGAACTTGAAGCAAAAAGGTTTAGGGTTTGTTCCCATGGTGGTTAGATTATGCCAATGAGACATACCCCCCTAATGGAGGAGACCTTGTGGAAAGGTATAGTCCACTCTTTGCTCCTCCATGATATATTACATGTATGCCTTGCATAATTCAGAATTCCTTTAACGCGATTGGTGACGTAGATTTACATTAACCTAAGAGCCAAGGATTAAAATAACCTACTGGCCATGGCAAAAAAGGTGCAACAAGGGTACACATTGGGCAAGTATTCCCTGCAAATGTTGCAAGCAAGACAAAGAGTACCACAATTACGTGATCAAGAAGTAGGTGGGTAAGCCAAAGGTGCAACAACTAAAAGCACAAAAAGAAAGGTGGCAAGTAAACTATGAAGAGAATTCCTCCCCAAAAAAGAAGAAAGTTACAAAAAAGAAGGTTATAAAGCGAAGATGAGGAGGATGAGGAGGAGGAAGAGGACAAGGAAGAAGAGGATGAGAAGAACGACGAGGCGGAAGAGGGTGAAGATGATGACACTTTATCGAAGCATGGCACATCGACCGCAACCTATGACATGCTAGTTCAGACAGTCCTCCAACTTTTAATTATTAATTTATTGACATTCTTTTAAAGATGTTATGATTTTTTTCTTTAATGCATGTAATCAATTGTGTAAGCATGTTTTATTCTTGTATATAAGTGTTTCAAAACATATCACCAAAACACATGGGTATTTTGGGAACCATCATCACTGATATACCTGACAATATAATTGGGAAAAATAGATCACAGTAATAAGTGTATCTGAACCCTAACTTGTACTTTGAACATAAGTATTTTTAGTTCCAACAAGGTACGTTCTAATGTTGAGTTGTCACCCATAGGCATTAAGTAGGTTGGCAAATTTTGTTAGAGCCTTGAACAAGTCAAGAAATATAGGAAGCCAGCCATCATCTTTGGGAGGATGTTCAATGGTGTGGGCAGATTTCCTAACATGGCCTATAGTGAAGGACAATCCTCTAGTCCCTCGCTGCTGCTGGAACTTTTGGAAGAAAGAACTTGTTAAGGTTGTATGTGTGCTTGCCAATGAGTTTTTAAGAGGATGGAATTTTTGTTACCACTTGCAATTGGTGATCATTTGAGTGACGTAGTGGAGACATCAAGAGCACATGATCTAGCTCTTCAACACACTTTATATTTTGAGTTGCAGGAGAGTTACCATCACTTTGACAAGGTAGATTTTGAAGGGGTATAAATCACCACTTTCAGTACATTTAGTATTGGGGTATTAAAAGAAAAATCCAAATCACTTTTTAAACAAACAAACAACATGTCATGAGTGTGCATGTAATAATGTTGATTATTGCAGTGTGTGTTCAGCACCCACCAAGCAACCTCAAACATATATGAGAGTGAATGGCAATGATGCATCAGCCTTACACATTTCACTGACCTTTTAAGTGAGACACTCCACCTAAAAGATAAGTATGCCACTTATATTAGGGGGATAACCATCCTCTACGGGGTGCAGATCAACAACTCATTGTTACTACATGGTTAAGAATGAACACTAAATAGATTATTTATGGCCAAGGGGATCATGATGGTTAGGTGAATTATGGTGATGAAACATGGCATGATTTCAATGGTCTTGGGATTTAAGCTATGATCATGGCAATGGTTAGCATGATCATGTCAATGGTCGACGTGATCACGTCAAACATGACCATGATTATCAAGAATCACACCGAGTGATATTGCCAAGAGAGACTTGATTCATTGATATCTAGGAGTATAACCTTACTATGCTTCTGTAGAGATGATTTTCATACATTTTGTGAGGCGTGATTGTTGAGATATCGAGCTCATCTAGTGAGGTGGTGGTGGACACTAATGACCCGCTTGGGGGATAGGCCCCACACTTACACCACTGCCATGGTTGGTGAGATCATGGGTAATATGCGACCAGTGGGATGATAGGCTGTGTAACAGCCATTCTAGAGACTGGCATAGTTATAGCGCCAGCTCATCTAGTTGGGTTCACACTATAGAGAACCCTAGTATGTATTTGGTTGAGTACCTTTTCATATGGTGTGTACTCTTATCTTTGGATATGGGGTGTTGAGTGTTGTGTGAAGAAGAAGAAGATTTTCAATCTCTCACCTTAGTGCCAGCTCGTCTAGTTGGGTTCACACTATAGAGAACCCTAGTATGTATTTGGTTGAGTACCTTTTCATATGGTGTGTACTCTTATCTTTGGATATGGGGTGTTGAGTGTTGTGTGAAGAAGAAGAAGATTTTCAGTCTCTCACCTTGTGTGTTCTCTTTTAGGGTTTTGTGAGTGTGTGTGTGCTTGCAAGAGCTCAAGCTCTCTTCTCCCCTGCATCTTTTCATGGTATCAGAGCTTGGTTCATGCTAAGGGCTGACACAGGAAGCGGTACGAGGGTAAGAGCTTCATCTACTCTTCCCTATTTGTGTTGGCGACGACTGCACCCTTGTCGGGACCTCTACGGGAGGCATCGGCAAACGATCTCTGATTGAGGAGCTTTCTTCGTGGGAATAGATATTGAAAAACAAGTAGAGGGAGAGGAGACACACACACAGGAGTAAACCCTAATGTATATTGCAAACCCTAACCATAGAGGGAAGCCATCTCCCTTCTCACACAATGCATAAAGCCATAATCCATAATACACAAGACACACTATGAGTTGTGTCCACACACTACTAACCCAAGCTAATGTCCACACACTATGACCAGCTGGACGCGGTCATTTATGTCTCACACATGTTGCTACCTAACATGCCAGCACATAGCACAACTGGCACACACTGACATCGAGCTTGAATCTCAAGAGCCCCTCTCAAGCTCATGTTGATATACTACCATAGATGAAGATGTAGATGAGCTTGGGCTATCAAAGCTCTCAACACTCCCCCTCAAGCTCGTACTCCCAACATAGTATGGAAGTACTCAAACTTCTCCCTGCTAAGTGGCTTTGTAAAGATGTCGGCCACCTGCTCTTCAGTCTTCACATACTGTAGATCAATTGTACCATCCAGCACCTTCTCTCTGACAAAGTGATAATGGACCTCTATGTGTTTGGTCCGCACATGAAACACTAGATTCTTGGCCAACTGTATACTGCTCATGTTGTCACAATGAATGACAACTTTGCCATCAAATAGGCTCACCCAGATTAGCCAAGAGACTTTTTAACCATATGCCTTCACATGTAACAATGGTTGCACCCCTGTATATTCAGCCTCTGTACTAGATAAAGCAACAGTAGGTTGCTTCTTGCTACTCCAACTCACCACGGCACTTCCAAGTGTAAAGGCATAACCACTAGTAGACCTCCTGTCATACGAGCTACCTGCCTAATCACCATCTGTGTAGCCATGTATATCCAAGCCTTTACCATGCTCATAAAGAAGACCATAATGTGCAGTGGTCTTTACATATCGCATAATGCGTCTCACTGCATCCAAATGAGGTTTTCTAGGGCTCTGCATAAACTGGCTTACTAGCCCCACATCATAACTCAAATCTGGGCGTGTGATAGTCATGTAAATGAGACTACCAACCATCTTTCTGTACATAGATGGATCATCCAACTCCTCACCAAAATCAGCCCGCAACTTCACATTCTGCTCCAAAGGTGTACTCATTGGCTTACACCCTGTCATGCCATATTTTTCCAACTATCCAATGCATATTGGCGTTGCACTAACCATGTACCTACACACCTGTCACTCTAGCATGTGGTGGCACATATCTATCCTGCCTTACACCAGGTGTGCATAAAACAGGTATGCCAAGTTCCTCATCCAAACTCTCTGAACTTGGCGACTCATAACCTGTAATTCCAATTTCTTCAGCCTTCTTCTTTCCTTTATCCATAGCACTACTCCCAGTGCTCACACTCTCATGCCTCAAGTGTCCTGAGACCATGGACGTACAGTGCTACTCTCTGACTCTGCTGGCCCAGACATAGAAGTAGAACTAGAACTTGCTTGTGGCAAGTTCACATGCACATCAGCATCAAGTGACTCAATGACACCCTCATCCTTTGCTTTTTACCAACTAGCAAGCTCATCAAACACCACATCTTGTGAGATAACCACTTGCCTAGTTTGTGGATTGTAACATTTGTATGCCTTACGATCCTGTGCATATCCAACAAACACACACTTTTTTGCCTTAAGATCCAACTTCCTCCTTCTCTCGTCGGGGGCACATGTACATAAGCTATGCATCCAAACACTTTGAGATGTCCAATGTTTGGCCTATAACTTGTAAGCCGCATCTCTGGCGTACTTCCATGTATGGCTGTTGTAGGTGTCTTATTAAGTATATACACGGCAGTGGCACATGCTTCTGCCCAATAATAATCTGGCATGCTCTTTTCATTGAGCATCGCCCTGGCCACTTCACAAATGACTCTATTCTTTCTCTCAGCAACACCATTTTGCTGAGGTGTATACCTGCAAGTTAACTGTCTTCTTATGCTATGCTTTCTCAAGAAATGTTCAAAAGCATGTGAGGTGTATTCACCACCTCCATCTGTCCTCAAACATTTAATCCAACAGCCATATTGCTTCTCTGCAAAAGCTTTGAAATCCATAAACTTTCCCAACACTTCACTTTTCTCTCTGAGAAAGTAAATCCATGTCATTTTGCTGAAATCATCAATAAATGTCACATAATATAAACTGCCTTTAATGGATGGGTTTTGTGCAGGACCCCATACATCGCTATGTACTATCTCAAGTGGCCTGCTACTCATGTTGCCTTCTCTAGGAAACCGTAACCTCGCCTACTTTCCAAACTGACAGGCTTCACAAACATGCATATTCCCATCATACTTGAATCTAGGCAGCCCACTAACAATGCCTCTTGCCCATGCATGTTCTTTAACCTTTGTATATTCACATGCCCAATCCTTTTATGCCACATGTCAATGTCCTGTACCACATTTCAACTTTTAGAGAACATGGCTGATTTCAACTCAGGAATCCCAGCATCCAGCTTAAACAATCTGCCTTCTTTCTTACCTTTGGCAATGACTCTACATCCATTTTTGAAATCATGCTCGTTGAAACGAACCTGTAATCCCTATTCCACCATTTGACCAACTGAGGCCAAACTTTTTGTAATAGAAGGCACATACAATACATCTGCCCATAGACTTTGTTTCACCATTGTGCATAACCAATGGTACACTTCCAACATGTGTAATGGCATGCTGGGTATCATCTCTTGTTTCAACTTAGCCTTTCACATCCATAGGCTTCATATGCTCAAACCATTCACCATGACAAGTCATATGGTTTGATGCTCCAGAGTCCATATACAGACCAAGTGTCATCATTTTCAGCATTTGTCATCACATGTTTCATGGCAAACAAGTGATTTGCGCTGCCATCATTACTGCTTGTTGATGCATAATTTCCACCATGTTGTGCATAATGTCCACCATGATGTGCTCTACCCCCTCTCAAATCATTTTGTTTGCGAAAACAATCACGTGCCATATGACCAAATTTCCCACAGTAATGGCATTCCACATCTTGCATAGATGTTTGTTGGCCTTGCCCAACATCCTCTACCACAAGGATGACCTCTGCCTCTCTGAGGTGTATATCCACGACCACCTCTAGCACCATATGTAGGCTGAAAATTCTGTTGTGATGACCTGTCCTGCCATCCACCACGACCATTACCACGGCCACGTGATGCAAATCTCCCCCTACCTCTAGATCCTCTATGTGAATAGAAAGCCTGATTTCTGCCATTATCATCATGGCTAGTAGATGCATCATGAAAGGAGTCACTGAGTTTGATTTCCTCAACTAGCAAGAGGGAAACCAACTCATCAAAGTCTAGTAAACCTGTACTCCGAACCGAGATAGATGTATCAAAAGATTTATACTCAAGACCACGCAAGGTAATATCTACCAAATCATCATCAGGCATGGGGGCATTGATTGTTGCCAATGCATCTGCATACTTCTTTATTTCTTGTACATAATCATGGATGCTCCTTCTATTCTGTTTCACATTATGAATCTGTTGTCACGCAACTGAGACTTGCAAACACTAGTGTCTGTATCAAACAACTTTACCAATGTATCCCATGCATCCTTGGGATTCTCAGCATCATGTATGTGTATGAGTATGGCATCCGAAATACATATAGACAGATAATGCAACACTTTGTATGCTCTTTCTGACCATTGCTTATGAGCTACAACCTATTGCTGTGCAGGTTGTCGGGGTAGTTTCGGCTCTGGCTCAGCACCCGTAATAAGGTTCCAAAAACCTTTTCCCTTTAGAAAACTTTTGATCCTGTACTTCCATGCCTGGAAGTTCTTCCTATCCAGCTTTTCACCCACAATTTGTACTGGATTATCTGACATCTTTGCTCAATGCAAATACACCTTTCGCACATGTCCAAATCTATAAACGAGCCTTCCTCAGCTCAACCACACTCTAATGAGTGTTCCAGATACTCCAAAGTAGTCAACAAACTTCAATTTTGATGTAGAAAATCAACCTGTATGCATCCAAAATGAACTGGTTTACGCAGTCCAAGATACCCTACTTTGATGCGCTTTCCAAGGCTCCAAATTGCAATGTAGTGGTTCAATCAAGTGTGCATAACTTTCATTGACACCTAAACAACCTCAATGTTGCATACCAACACCAATCCGAGGTGTGTACATACCAATTTTGTCAAACCCCCTTCTCTGTTTTGAGAAAAACCAGAAAAACTAGTAGTAAAATTGCTCTAATTTCTTTAATATTTGTCCAAATCAAGAGACCAGGCATTCATTAGCTTAGCAATGATGTCCACTAACTCCACATAAAAGGAATTAACCCAAATTGTTTAAGACTAGAGAGTAAATCGATTAATCACACTCTGACAGCCTGTTTAATCAGCTCATTCCAGCTCCATAAGGCATAATTGATCAAACCAATCATGTAGCATCCTTCTCACTAGTGTGTACCACAAATTTGCTAAGCCAATTTGGAAGTTAACCAGTCACATCAGTGGATTTGAGTCCTCCACTTATCAAAAATTTGAAAAAGTACTCTGTTTCTCTGTAGATGCTGCGCTGCCTGCTGTAGGGGTGAATTGGAGAGATTATAATGATAATTGTTGGTGCAATTAGGTACCCAACACACCTAGGCATGTATACAACCCATCAATGGTCTGATTTTTACCAAAAACTAGGATTAATTTCATCAAAAGTTGACCTCTATTTCTCTGTTTTGTGAGAGCTCAAAAACCAGTAATTTTACTCATTCAAATTCATCAATATTGCTCCAAAATCAGTGTAGGGCTTGCACATGAGCTGCCAATACATTCATCCTTGTCACATACATGTTTCTTTGCCAGATTTGCATTTATTTCACCATACACCACCGCTTCCAAGCTTCAATTTCCAAGCTTCAATGGAAAGCTTTCAAAAAACCAGAATTTTCCTTTGCTTTAGGCAACCCTAATTTGCTTTGTTTCTGCTTGAATCACCTGCAATCCACTCAAGGATTTTAGAATACCTTACCCGGTAGGCCAAGTGTCAGGCGTTTTTCTGAGACGTCTTTTTGGTCAGTGTACATATGGGTGCATGGCAGTTGTGCAGAGTTTTGCTCAGGAGAGCGTTGCCAGGTGTGTAGTGTGGATCGGTTTGGATTTGAGCCTGTTACAGGCTTGTCTGGAAGATGGTCAGTTGCAGTTGTTCAGCCGTTCGATTGGCTTGAAGTGTGTGGGCGTCCCAAAGAAATGCATGGGCACTAGCCAGTTTGTTGAAGGTATGGAAAGCATGGGCAAATCAAAAGAGAATGGCCAAGGTATTGGGCATTGGGTGTGAAATAGAAAGCTAGGGGAGTGGCCATCTTAGGCAAAAAAATATAAAGTAATATATAATATTAAATGGCCAAAAAGGTAACATGGCGTGGAGCTGTATTACGCTGCCAGCGCACATGTTTGGAAGCCTTGAGAAGCTGGCGAGTCGGCGTATGCTGCAGAAAAGCGAAAGGCCGTGTTGTTTTTCAATGGGGGCCTCTGGGTGCGCAAGCAAGAGGCTGGCTGCAGGCGTGGGCACTGAAGGTGTTATGTGGCTGGCTGGCGAGGAAGTCTGGAGGGAGCGCACCAAAGACACAGAGAGACAGTGGGCCTCCCGTGAGAAGTGGCAGCTGCAGGTACGTAGCAAGGGTTCGCAAGGTGGCTGTAGAGGAGGGGCCCTCCCGTGTGAAGAATGGGCTGGTGATTGGCGCTTGCAGAGAGCAAGAGGAACGCAGTGTAGATATAGCTGCAGGTATATGGAGTGGGGTCTCCCGTGAGAGGAAGAAGAGCTGCCTTGGTGAGGACAGCCTATGGGCAAGGTGGGCGACTGGAAACTGTAGAGATGGCCGCCCTGGGATACGAGAACTGGTGAGTGTGGAGGACACACACAGAGAGACAGGTGGGCAGTGACTTTGAAGGCAGAGGGAGCCTGTGAAGTGAGGAGCAGATAAGCTGCAGAGTGATAGGCAGGCTGGTGTGGGCCGCCTTGGAGACAGGACAGCAGATCGTGGAGGTGGTGCCGAGTCAGGCGCAGAGAGAATGGTTGGTTGCTGCTTGGTGGTGGGCCGGTAGCAGGGCAGATAAGCTGCCTAGGTTTGTTGCGAGCTGGCAGAGGACAGGCACAGAGATTGAGAGAGAGACATGTTGGTGTAGCTGCTGCTGACAACACATGCAGAGGTGATGGGCTGCAGAGGACTCGAGGGTTAGCTGGTGTGGGCGCCTTCTGGAGCGAGAGTGGCCGGGTTCATTCTGGTGTGGTTGGTACAGCAGGCAGGCGAGTGTTGTGGTGATCAAGGATGTGGTGTATCCTCGGCTGCTGACAGGCCTGAGTGTTTGTTTGTAAGTGGTGTGAGTAAGGCTTCTGTGTCGGGAGAAGCTTGTATGAAATGTTTTGATCTGGGAATATATTGCTGGGTGTTTGCTTTGGTCTATGGTGCCCTTGTTTTTGCTGTCTGTCTGGCGTGGGTTGGGTGGTGATGTGAGAGAATTGTTCCAGCCGGTGGCTGGTGGTGCCCCCGTTCATGTGTGTTATTTCCAAGTTTGCGAGGTGGAAGGGCTATAGAGGCAGGTTCTTTCTTCTTTTTTTCACCTCACACCAAGCTCTCAGATCTGATAGAAATCGGTGTGCTCCAAGCTTCACAGCATCAATGGCAAGCTTCACAGCTTCTTCTCCCTCTTCTCTCACTCACTCATAAACCCTAATAGCGAGCACCAGGCTCTGATACCATGTTGATAGAGGGAGAGGAGACACACACATAGGAGCAAACCCTAATGTATATTGCAAACCCTAACCATAGAGGGAAGCCATCTCCCTTCTCACACAATGCATAAAGCCATAATCCATAATACACAAGACACACTATGAGTTGTGTCCACACACTACTAACCCTAGCTATGTCCACACACTATGACCAGCTGGACGCGGTCATTTATGTCTTACACATGCTGCTACCTAACATACCAGCACATAGCACAGCTGGCACACATTGACATCGAGCTTGAATCTCAACAGTAAATCTATAGGGCAACTATACTATCCTATCGGACTACATTTTTCGGGCTGAAAACGTGTTTCGGGCGCGTTAGGACCTCCGTTTTTTAAAAAGCAGGCGATTTCGAGCACTGTGGCGGGTAAGTCATCGATTCTATGTAGAACTCTGTTTTAAGAACTGCAGGAAGAGAGATTGGTTGTGTAGACATTGTGTGTGCTCTGCAAGGAGGTCAACAGTTGCCATTGGGTGTATGTATGCACATTGAGGTCACTGGTGGTTGTGACATTTGAGTGTAGTACAGTACCGCTACAGAAAATACAGCAATTTGTGCAGGACAAACCAGAGTGTTGTTTCTAGTAAATTTGTGTGTCTGGCAAGATGTCAAATGATGGCATAAACCAGATTGTTGCTAAGAAGCTTGATAAGAACAACTTCCATGCTTGGAGGTTCACAAATTTCCTGATGGGAAAGGGTTACTGGGACTATATAGAAGGTGAGCATGAAGAGGCATCGGAGATACCGGAGATCAATCCGACTGCTGTAGATGTGAAAGACTTCAAGGATTGGAACCAAGGAGCCATAAAAGTTATGTATTGGCTCTCTATCAGTATACAGGACACCATGATTGGGCACATACAGGATGCCAAGTCCCCCAAGGAAGCATGGGACACC
Source organism: Cibotium barometz (assembly GCF_041138505.1). Taxonomy (NCBI): domain Eukaryota; kingdom Viridiplantae; phylum Streptophyta; class Polypodiopsida; order Cyatheales; family Cibotiaceae; genus Cibotium; species Cibotium barometz. Next base: position 1,343,577 of record NC_141093.1, on the reverse strand, counting down.
TTGGTAAAACTCTATGAAATGAATACCAAGGCACAAAAGATACAGTTGAAGAATGAACTTCATACTATGGAGAAAAAGAGTATGAACTTCATACTATGGAGAAAAAGAGTATGTCAATGAATGACTATGCATTGAAGATCAAGGGTATTGTGGAATCCCTTGCATCTATTGGCGCTTCAGTAGAGATGATGATGAGATAAGGTGGAAGTCTGTCTACGTGGTCTCGGGCCACAATGTAAGGCATTCAAGATGTCTATTCAAACTCAGGAAAACATTCCCAATTTCATAGATTTGGTGTCTATGTTGATTATAGAAGAGAAGAGCTTGAGTGAAGACCAATAGTCTTCACAAAACAAAAACAATTCAGAGCAACAGGCCTTCCACAAGTTCAGGAAGAGGACGAGATAGAGGACATCGTGGACGCAGCGGCCAAGGAGGTGGCCGAACAGGTAATCAGAATTATGGCCAGCAACAACAACAACAACACGCAGGTGGAAGAGGCCAATTCAAAGGCAGGGGGAGTCAAAGAGGTCGTGGAAATTAGCAAAGGTAGTATAATGATACACGTGGATGCTTTTATCGTGGGGTAAGCCTGGACATGTGCAAGCAGATTGTTATAAGAAGCAGGCTGACATGCAAAATGGAAAATTACAGCACAACAACTATTCATCCTCGAGCGGAAATAATGAGGATAATGAAAGGTTGTTTGTTATGCAGCATATCGTTAATGCCATGTTTGAAAATGTTGAAGCAGCACATGAAGATGATGTATGGTACGTTGATTCAGGTGCTTCAAACCACATGACAAGTCATGGGGAGTGGTTCAAGGAGATGAAAAACCTTGAAAGACCAGGTTTTGTGGAAACAGGGGATGACACTGCTCATCCAATTGCCCATGTTGGAGATGTGCCATTGTCTATGCAGGATGGCAAAGTGAATTACTTTGCAGATATACTTCATGTTCTGAACATAACAAAGAATCTGGTTTCAGTTGGCCAGATGATTGAGTAGGGTTTGCAGGTTCGGTTTAACCCTGATGGTGGTTGTTATGTTGAAGACTTTAAAGATAAGTGCAGGTTGGTTGCAAAAGGCAACAGAGTGGGCAGAATGTTTACATTGAATGTAAACATGCCTGAAGTGAGTGCTGCGATGTTTGCAAATGGTTCAAGAATTGTTGCAGACACAGACATTTGGCATAAAAGAATTGGACATGTGAATGTGCAGAGAATGAAGTCTATATAGACTAAAGGAATTGTGAAAGGGTTGCCAAAGTTTAAAGTTGAAGGTATGCAGAAAATATGTGAAGCATGCCAATTTGGAAAGCAAACAAAGCATGTATTTTCACGTGACAGAAATGTGAGCAGAAATGCACTAGATGTTGTGCATTCAGATGATGTATGGGGTCCTACTGTCTATGTTGAGAGAGATGTAATCGCGGTGTTGTGTGTATGTGTGAAAGCACCCTAGAGGTGTAAGATATTGTGGTAAGATATGAATGCCACATGTAATATTGAATGGTGTGTGAGTGTTGACCAAAAGAGTGGAAAAGGGAATGCCACATGGATGATGACATGTAAAGTGGGATAAGGCTAGAAAGCCTATATCATTGTATGGTTCTTTGTGAATGCAATAGTGAATAGAACTTGTGTGTTGTGTGCAATCTCTCTCTCTCTCTCTTATGGAGTTCTTAGTATGGTTTAATCCACCCTAATTATGTTGCTTAATCTATATCTATCACCATGATCAATCCCATTTTAGGATTGTTAACATGGTATCAGAGCCTAGGTGGGCTCTTGGTCATGGTGAATATTTATGTATAGATTTCTTGGTTATGAGTTCTTTGATTAAGCATTATTTTCAGTTATTATATCAAAAAAAATGTGCACACTCATTTTATCATTTGGATTTGCATTTGTCAGGATTTGAGAGATATTTGGAGATGACATTCTCAAGTTTGAGAGGAGGTTGCATAAAAGCTGCCCAAGAGAGTTGCAAATGGGAGTTTTGCAACATGGAAAGCCTGCTCATCATCATGGAAGCTGAAAATGGAGATTTTAGCAAGTATGAAGGTGATGGAGTCTTCATCATCGTCAAGGAGAAGCTACCAAGAGAAGATATGCTGCTGATTATGCCTCAAGAAGGTATTTTGGTGTTTTTGCCTCTAATTTGGTGTTTCAGCATAGAAGAATGCTCATTTTTCTCATTTTTTATAAGGGTCGCTATGAGATGGGATGAGTGGATCCCATGGCTCTTGCACCTAGGCAAAGAGCATGAGAAGGGACAAGTAGTGTGGGCAAGGAATGAAGCCCATGTTTGAGCACACCAAAAAGGGGTAGTGCTGGTTAGTTTGCTCAACAAAGAGGAGCAAGTTGTGTGGAAGCAATGGAACTTCCACAATGGTTTATGCACCTTGGTTCTTATGAGAAACCACTTTGAAGAAGCACCCTTGAAGATGGTATGGTATGTGGGGATAAAGCATGAACATCATGGAGCTCATTTTGGAGCACATGAAGGCCATGTCAATGGTCATGGAAGACCTCAACTTGGAGGTCTTAGAGAGGCAAAGTAGCAATGGGAGATGCAATGGAGTTTTGAAGCTCATATGAGAGCTAAAGGTATGAAGGATGGTGGTCATTAAAACCTCAAGGAGGAGGTTGTGGAGGAAAAAGAGAACCAGGCTTGAAAGTTCTGGCTATTTAGCTTGAGAAACACACAAAGGAAGAGAGACACATGGACAACATGAAGAGGCAGCATGAGATGAAGCAGCCTGAAGGGCTTGTAGCACAACAACAGGAGCTGAAGGAGGCGTAGTGGATCAAAAGCAGCGTAAAAGAAGTGAAAAGTCTGCAAAAGGAAAACAACAACGTGTCAGACGGACTGCAGTAGGCTAACTGAAGCCCAAGACAAGGCAGCTAGGCATGGCTGTGGACCGGAGCACAGAAAGCACAGAAAGTATTGCAGCTCAACGAGGAAGAGTTAGAGCTGAGAAGGAAATTGAGCATAGCAATTCATAGCAGTAGAGGGAGCTACAGAAGGCCCGCCTCTTGTAGAGCAAGAAGAGCAATTGAAGCCTTGGCTATGGTGGCCGCTGCAGTAGAGAGCATGGAGAATAGAATCAAAGGCAGCTTGAGGAAACTACAACTCTATGGCGCGGTGAGAAATGGCAGTGACAACCGGACAACAATATGGAAGGACCTGCCTGAGAGAGAGAAAAGGCACAAAGGATGCAGTAGTGTAGCGTCGTGTGAAGCTGGTCAGCGGAGCACAACAACAAGGCGATGTGGTGACTGCTGCTGCAAAACAGTGTTCGAAAAAAACCCGGGTATAGTGTAATTTGCACCTGCAGATTTTTAAAACTACCTTCAAATTTGAAACTTAAGGGTATAAAAACCTGCAGATTTCGAGGAGTTGTAGAACAAAAACCTTCAAAATTTGAAAATTTTCTTTATAATTAATTTCACAAATTTTAGATGAAGGTTTTTTACTTTTTGGGAAAATACTTTTTTTCGAACACTGCTGCAAAAGTAAGCTCGCCCCCATGGAAGGAGCAAGGAGCAGCGTAGCTGCACTGATTGCCTTGGAGAAGAAGAAGACCTTGGGGGACCCAATTCCAACTAGCTTCTGCAAAGTCTGGCAAGCAACAAACAAAACTGAAGATCGTGGGTCCAAATTGGCTGTAGCGTATTCAATGCACGGCCGCGTGCAACAACATTGGGTGTAGGATGAACCATGAATGCGTGGTGCTAGCATAAGCTTTAAATTTTAAAGCTTAAATTTCTTTTTACCATAACCCTTAATAAACCAAGGGTTGATTCACACACAAAATTTTCTAGTCAAAAGCTTTTGAAAGCTTGTTTTTTATGAAGTAAAGGAAAATCTTTTATGTGTTCACATATGCGGGTGCCCTGCCTCGCTTTGGCCAAAATGTGTTGTTCTTTTTTTCTTTTTTCTTTTTTATTTTCACCCATGAATGAGAAGGGTAATCGTACCCGAGCTTGAAGCTCAAAACGAGGATTGTTTTTGTAATCACCCATTGGTATGAGGGTTGCCCTACCCGAGCTCACCGAGAAGCTCAAAATGGTTATTGTGATGTGTGCATAAGCGATGCACGTGTGAGGTGCATGCATATGGGTTGGTTCCCACCCAAACTTCCATGTTCAAATCGGACTCAGTGGTTCCGCAAGCAGTAAGCAAGTCCGCTCAAAATGGACTAGGTTTCTAAGATGGTAGACACGCGCACACATGTTTGGTTGATTTGGACACTCCAATATATTATTGAGGGGGAGTGTTGAGAGGTAGCGATTGCGGTTGTGCAATGCTACATTGATATGGGTGATGGGTGAGTTGTGGAACACTTCGATTAAGAGGGGGTGTTGAGAGATGTAATCGTGGTGTTGTGTGTATGTGTGAAAGCACCCTAGAGGTGCAAGATATTGTGGTAAGATATGAATGCCACATGTAATATTGAATGGTGTGTGAGTGTTGACCAAAAGAGTGGAAAAGGGAATGCCACATGGATGATGACATGTAAAGTGGGATGAGGCTAGAAAGCCTATATCATTGTATGGTTCTTTGTGAATGCAATAGTGAATAGAACTTGTGTTGAGTGTGCAATCTCTCTCTCTCTCTTATGGAGTTCTTAGTGTGGTTTAATCCACCTTAATTATGTTGCTTCTATATCTATCACCATGATCAATCCCATTTTAGGATTGTTAACAGTCTATGGGAGGCTGTAGGTATTATGTGACATTTATTGATGACCACACAAGGAAAGTGTGGGTATACTTCATGAAGTAGAAGAGTGAGGTGTTCACTCATTTTCAGAATTTCAGAGTTATGGTTGAAAAGCAAACAGGGAAACATGTAAAGTGCCTAAGGTCAGATGGAGGGGGAGAGTACTTCTCCAATGAGTTCTCTGAATTTTTACAAAAGAATGGTATTCAGAGATAGTTTACATGCAGATACACTTCGCAGCAAAATGGAGTTGTTGAGCAGAAAAACAGGCACATTGCTGAGATTGCGCGAGCATTGATGGGAGAGAAGAATATGCCGCATAGCTATTGGGCTCAGGTTGTTTCTACAGCAGTTTACATCATGAACACGAATCCAACTGCAGCCATACATGACGTAACTCCAGAGGAGAGGTTTATTGGCAGAAAACCTGATTTGTCTCATCTGAAAGTCTTTGGATGCATTGCATATGTGCATGTGCCAGATGAGCTGAGAACTAAGCTCGATCCCAAAGCTGAAAAATGTGTGTTTATTGGATATTCCCTTGAGCAAAAGGGATACAGGTGTTATAACCCTGCTCTACACATGAGTTGAGGGTAAGCAAGGATGTTGTTTTTTATGAGATGAGCAGCTGGTATGCTGCGGAAAAAGAAGCTATTGGGGCTGATGTGAGTGGAAATGTGGTTGCACATAATGCAAGTCAGCAGTCTCACAGTCTTTGAGTGGACCAAGAGAGTCCTCATCTAGTGGTTCAGTTTGATAGACCATGGAGTGGCAGGCTGTGTCATAATACCAGTCTTGCAAATGTGATTAGTACATCACATAAAGGCAAAGAGAAAGTGATTGAGCCCCTTAGTATGCCTGACATTTCTACAGGGCATTCTCATGTTGATGGAGAGTCTAGTGGCTCAGAGATGAGCCTTGATGAGGATCTTGGGATACCAGCTATGACAACACCTGGTGTAAAGAATTCTATGGAAGCCATGAATGCAAAGCTGCAAAGATCTGGGAGAGTGAATAATCCTGTGTAGAGGTTTACCTATGATGGTTATGCGGCACATCACTATGCATACATGGCAAAAGTTGTACAGGTTGTAGAGCCCACATGCGTTGATGAGGCTGTTGAAATGTGTGTTGGGAGAAAGCTATGGATGAGGAGATGGATGCACTATATGGAAATGAGACTTGGGATTTAGTGCAATTGCCTGAAGGTAAGAAAGCCATTGGATGCAAGTGGGTGTACAAAGTACAACATAACAATGATGGAAGCATAAGCAGGTACAAGGCTAGATTGGTAGTAGCCAAAGGATATGCGCAGACATATGGCATTGATTATGAGGAAACTTTAAGCCCAGTTGCCAAGATGGCAACAGTGAGAGTTGTGATAGCAGTGGCTACGTCAAAGCAATGGTCTTTACATCAGATGGATGTAAAGAATGCATTCTTGCATGGGGATTTGCAGGAAGAGGTGTATATGTTGCAACCACCTTGTTTTATGAGGATGTTGCAGCCACCTTGTTTTATGAGGATGTGAGTCACCCCGAGCATGTTTGCAGGTTGAAGAAAGCCTTATATGGCTTAAAACAAGCACCAAGAGCATGGTCTGACAAGATTATGAATATCTTGTCACTATTGGCTTTCATGTAGCCAATGCAGATTTCTCGTTGTATGTGAGACACAGTGATAGAGGGGTTGTGCTTGTTGTCCATCTATGTAGATGACCTGATCATTACGGGGGACCATGATGCAGAGATCTTTGATATAAAGATCTTGCTTAGACAAAAGTTTGAGATAAAGGATCTAGGGGAGCTCAGATATTTCTTGGGAATTAAGGTGATTAGGTCACCACATGGTACTAGATTACTGTAGAGACAATATGGCTTGGACATGTTGTCCAAGTATGGTATGATAGGCTGTAAACCTGTCTCAGTGCCATTGGATCAAAATGGCAAGCTGAGTGCAGACTCAGGTGAGATTTTGGAGGATCTTACTATGTATAGGTGCAAGTATGGTATGATAGGCTGTAAACATGTCTCAGTGCCATTGGATCAAAATGGCAAGCTGAGTGCAGAGTCAGGTGAGATTTTGGAGGATCTTACTATGTATAGGTGCATAGTAGGAAGCTTGATCTACATGACGATCACCAGGCCAAATTTGAGCTATGTTGTTGGGTTGGTGAGTCAATTTATGCAGGTTCCTCTTGGAAGCCGCATTTGGATGCATTGAGACGCATACTGAGGTATGTGAGGTCTACTTTGCATTGTGGACTATTTTATGAAACTAGGACAGAGATATGTGTACATGGGTACACGAATGCTGATTGGGCTGGTAGTATCTCATATAAAAGATTTACTAGTGGCTTCATGTTTTCTTTGGGGAGTGTTGCTGTGACTTAGAGCAGTAAGAAGCAGCCTACGGTTGCTCTATCCAGTACAAAGGCCGAGTACAGAGGTGTTGCTATGGTAGCATGTGAGGTAGCTTGGTTGAGAAAGCTACTTGCAGATTTGGGTCTATCAGTGGGATAGACAAGTTGTCATTTTCTGTGATAACATTAGTAGTATACAGTTGGCCAGGAACCTAATTTTTCATGCTCACACAAAGCATATAGAGGTCCACTACCATTTTGTCAGAGAGAAGGTTTTGGCAGGAGATGTTGACCTTGTTTATGTCAGCACCACACAAGATCAGGTCACTAACATCTTCACCAAAGCATTGGGTATAGAGAAGCTCCGTAGATTCAGGGCTTTGCTTGGTGTACATGAGATGGAGTTGGAGCTCATCTAGTGAGGTGGTGGACACTGATGACCCGCCTGGGGATAGGCCCCACACTTACACCACTGCCCATGGTTGGTGAGATCACGGGTGATATGCGGCCAGTGGGATGACAGGCTATGTGACAGCCATTCTAGAGACTGGCATAGTTATAGCGCCAGCTCATTTAGTTGGGTTCACACTATAGAGAAACCTAGTATGTATTTGGTTGAGTACCTTTTCATATGGTGTGTACTCTTATCTTTGTATATGGGGTGTTGAGTGTTGTGTGAAGAAGAAGAAGATTTTCAGTCTCTCACCTTGTGTGTTCTCTTTTAGGGTTTTATGAGTGTGTGTGTGCTCTTTTAGGGTTTTATGAGTGTGTGTGTGCTTGCAAGAGCTCAAGCTCTCTTCTACCTTGCATCTTTTCAGTGATTTTGTAGACATGAGAATAATGGCCGTGATTCTGAAACGCCAAGAATCGTGGTTTCAAGACGGTGGTGTGCTAGCAAATAGGGGCTATGGATGGGCTTTGGAGACATGGGGGGAATTAATTTTAGCCCTCCATGATGATAGGAAGAAGTTAGCTTTGACGTGATTTTGCATAATCACGGCCATGATTATGTAGAATCATGGTGGTGAGTTAGGCAAAGAGGGTACGGAGCTTGTTAGTCCTCTGGGGCCTATTATTTTAAGTCAAGGGGTGTCTTTGCTAGATGATCCATGGGGGTAGGCCTACAAATATCTGGATAAAGCTCTTGATGTGTAGAGGGAGCCTGCTAGTGTAATTTCTATAACTCCTTGGTGGAACATAGTAGCTCTTTCTCGATCCATTGAATTACACATCCATCGAGTCTATAGTAGGCTCAAGTGGGAGCTCTCTCATGGACTTGTGTTCTTGTTTGTCAATCCGAATAGACTTGCCCTTGTTGATGTAAGGAATTGGGTAATTCACCAATTTCATTGCCATCTTTTTGGCGACGTTAGGTTGGAAAGGTTCTTGTGGCTTTGTGTGAGGTTCTTGTGGATTCCCTGTCACATTTTCAACGTTTATTGACTTTCGTCTCCATTCCCATTGAGGCTCGGTTTGGCTGATTAAGTTAGTAAGGATAAGTTTGCTGATCTGGGATCTTATCTTGGGCACCCTACCTGTTTTGTCACTTATTGTGGTAGAGTAGTACTCTTGGGTAGTACCCATTTTGGCTTTCCTTTTTTGGTACCACATTTTGTGGCTTGGATCAAACGTGGTGATGGGGGTGATTGGTGGTTGTTGATGAGGTTTGTGCAAAGAAGGATTTGCCACAAGATTTTGTGACTTGGGTAGCCATATTTCTGTGCTTCCTTCATAGTACCCTTGTGCTTTCAATAGCCTTTTGGGAACCCAATAGCGTGGTGGAAATGAGGCTGCTAGTTCTGAGAGTTTTGATGTGGAGTGGAATTCTAGCCTTTATCTGTCATCAGTTGTTGCCTCTTTCTTAAACACTTATGGTACCTCAGGTGCCAGAAGACATAATTGCATTATGGATGGCTGCAATGGCTCCATTTTGAGATTATGGGTTGTTGCTATGGTGATCCATAGTGGCAATGTGTATCCATAGTTTCCTACCATCAAGTGAATAGTCCTTTGCTCCCAACTGACTTCACAACATAGTAGAGATCTAGCTTCGCCCAAGCAACACCTCCTCTTCTAAAGTACCTTCTTGCAGGCATGACAAAATCCTTACACAACCAAGGATTATTTCTAGTGGAATTATTACTTTTAAACATCCCAAACATCCTATGGTTCCTACATGCACACTTTTAACTCTAGCTAATGTGGGTTCCCAACTCGGGTTGGTTGAGCTTTACCCATGTCTCATACAAGAGCAAGTTGTGACTTGGCCCCGAGTCAATCTTGTCACGGAGGCAATTAGTTGTGATCCCTCCCATAGATAGTCCTACCTTGAGCTGTGCAGGCTCTATCTCAAGGTCCTCTTCCTCGATTAAGGTTAGAGTAGCCATGTTTATGTGGAGTGTCTGTCCACTTCATTGGCCTTGGCTTGGACTACTCTGGCCTTAGCCTCATCTTACGCTTATTTTTTTAACCTTTCTTGTCTCAAATTTTCATGCTTCTTCTTTCGTGCCTATTCTAGCATGTCTTGGGTTAAGGGCCTAAAGTATTTCTTAAGTTTGCTACCATTTATATATCCTTGCATCTCAATTCCGTCAATGGTTTCAATGTGAGCTACACATTAGGGGTGAGTTTTGCAACTCTAAATGGCCCTAACCCTCGGTATTTCAGTTTTCTCTGCTTGTTGGAAGAATCAACCCCATACATAAGTACTGGGTTGCCTTCATGTAGCTCCTTAGATTTTAGGTTGTGGTCAAACCATCGTTTACATTGAATATTTTTGATGATCATGCCATGTAGAACATTGAGCTTTTCTAATTCAACCAATCTTTCTGCTAGATCATTCTCCCTTAGGCATTCTTTGTTGATAGCTATCCTCAAGTTGGGCACTAAATATTTCATGGACTTCACTGCCTCAATTTCGTAGGCGAGCCAAAAGGGGTTTGTCCTATGGCTATCTTATTATTAGGAGGTCCTATATGCCCACATTGTAGCTGTTGGCTTATGTTCCCAATCATTTTGGCTAGATTCCACAATCTTGGTTAGGATACCATAAAGGACTTTATTTGTACTTTCTACTTGCTCATTAGCTTGAGGGTACTAGGATGAAGACTTACAATATATCACCATAAATCTCGTCAAACAACAACAAGTGCTCGATGAGCTCTCACTCAAGAAATGGAAGGCCTAACTAGTTCTAGGGCTTGGGGGATGCACTACTAAGAAACCCTATATATCACGTATGCGTTCAAAAAGCCCCTTACCTATGAATTTTTCATGAATAAAATGACCCCTTTTTCTTTATGGACTTATGGGTTTTTGTCAAAATCAATTAAAAAAACCCCTTCTGTAAATGTATTTCAATAAATTTATCTTAAAATTTTGAATCAAAAAAATCCCTTGATTTGAACTTGCGTGATATACTTACATATTCTTAGGTGAACCCCCCGAGCTTTAGGGGACACCCAAATCCAATAAGATGTGCTCATATAAAAATTTAGTAGTTGTACAAGTGTCTGCTTTTTGTGTAGCAAACGCAAGAACAATACATAATCGTGGCTATGGATTATTTCATGAAATGGCCACAAAGAAGATGAACTTATTAGGCAACAAGTAGTGTCTATACTTTTTCACTGCATACACCATGGCTAGTCCTTCTCTTTCAATCATGGTATAATTCATCTCAGCATCATTGAGCTACCAAATTGCAAAGTATATTGGGTAATCTAATTATGCTCCCTTGGCTATGCTAAAACACACCCAATTGCAAATTTTAATGCATCGATATGCACATGAAACACAAGGTCCCAATTTGGTGGTCTCAAGATGGGTGTACTAGCTAATGCCCTCTTAATTCATCATATGCCTGTTGACAATCTTCAGTCCATTCAAATACAATCAAAAGATTATACAATGGCTTGGAGATATCATCATAGAATGCGATAAACCTGCAGTAACGTGTCCCATGAACTATTGTACTCCCTTGTAATTTGTGGGTGGTAGTAGCCCTAGGATGAGATTTACTTTACTATCATCAGTGGAGATTCCATTTTTGGACACAATGTGCCCTAGTATTACTCTATGCTTTACCCAAAATTGGAATTTTAAAGGGTTCAAGGATATGTGATACAATCGACACCTCTCAAACACATTTTTCAAGCAATCTGGATGGTCCAACCCTTGCGAATGTACACAGAGATCATCAATAAGCACCTCCAACCTTTTCTCCAGATAATCCTTAAAGGTTGTGCTCATTAATATCTGGAAGGTTGTGGGATCATTAGTCAATCCAAATGGCATGACCTTATATGCAAAAGTTCTCCAAAGTTGTGGTGAAGGCGGTTTTATGCTAGTCCTTAGATGCAAGAGATACTTGGTTGTATTCTGAGAACCCATCCAAAAAATTGTAGGCTTCAACACCTACCACACGTTCTAGTACGTGTTCTATGTAAGGCAATGGGTAATGGTCCCTAGGATTATTGCATTTACCTTCTTCAAGTCACGTACATGAAGCTTCCTATTTTTCTTGTGTACAATCACAATTGGTGATACCCAATCCGTATGTTCAATTTCATAGATAAAATCCATAGCTGACTTTATCAATTTCCTCCTTTACAATTGCTAAATATTTTGAATTCATGTGGTATGGATGCTACTTGACCGACCTTGAACCTTCCATGATAGGGATGGTATGCTGCACCACTTTAGCATTCCATTCATGTCCTTATAACTCCAAGTAAAGAATTCCTTAAACTCTTTTAACATAGTTATCAATGCCGCTTCTTCTTACAGAGTGAGGTCCGTGGCACACTGAAGACAAGTTTGGGGTCCTTGACAGTCTCTACAATATTCACCTCTACAAGTCCATCATATGAGGACCCTGTTTGATCACCCCTCCAAGGTTGAGCCCGTAGGTGAATTACCTTCCTTTCATCAACATCAAAGAATTTGAAATGGCTAGGAACCTTCTATAGGTCGAGCTCCTCATCATTCTCCTCTCTTCTTGCCAAAGCTCTTTATGCTTCTCATTCCACCTCTCCTCAGACAAAGCTTTGTTTTGCTTTCTTCTTGCTAGGGGATCTTGGCTAACTTTTGACTCTTCTGGAGTCAATAACATTACCTTGCTTAACTCAATTTCCCAATTCTTAGAAAATTCCTCATGAACTTCAATAGCTTTGACATATTTCGGCCATCGTGGGTCTTCTTCTTCTAGAATCTCACCTGTGATTTGTTCAATAACGTTTCTTCTTTAGCCACTTCCAAATTTTAACTTTGCGGCTGAAATTGAGGCTTCTTTCTCTTCACGAGATTTGGTTCCATGCTTGTCTGAAGAGCTCTCCTCAGTCTGGTTCATCATTGAGAGTCCTAGCATTTATATTGTTATAATTGGTGTCTCATCAAGTTCTATAAACTTTGTCCCAAGCTTCCCCATGACATCTATTGTGGCTAATATATGCATCCAATTCTTTTTAAAATCATTATTCAGAAGAGAAGCATACAAAATTTTATCTTCTTATGATGGTTTTAGTGATTCATGTGTTGCACATAGTTGCAACAAGGTAGTTCGGAGTGTAGTTTTTGAATCATTCCCAAATAGTCCCCCTGTCCATGGGACTCCCATGGAATGCGTCTTCCAAGTTTGCAAACCTACTTTTAGGATTTAGGAGTCCTTCCTAGATAGATGTAATCTGTGGCTCAATCATGTACCAATTTGGCACTTCTCATAAAAGGCCTTCCCAGTATCACATCGTACGAATCCACATATCAGCACTAAATTTAATCACTGCAAATGTATGGAAATAGCGGAATACAAGGGAATGAGTGTCATGTAAGTATCTAAATACTTGTTGGCAATCTACGAATGCTTACTTTTGGGACTATGCATAAACCTGCTCAATTGGGAGACCCCAAACCGAATGTCTGGTCTCATATTACATAGATAGATGAGGTGCATCGAGCAACCTACTTCTACAGCCTACTAATAAACTGATGCATTAAATGGTTCACCTGCATCCTAGATACTAAGCCTAGCACCTATCTCTACTGTAGCAATAGGCTTATAGTCTTTAAGACCAAACCACGTAAGTAGCCTCGTAGCAATAGGCGTATAGTCTTCTAGACTAAACAATATTTAGTTCTCTTTTTACATAGAGGGTGTGGACTATTGCAAAAACCATTTGCAACTAACTGTGTAATTATCTTCTCATATCATACGTTGGGAGCCATATAAAGCTTTTCTTAAAGGGCATACTCTAGAGTCCTGCCCCTTCTCAACAAAACCATGAGGTTGAGGTACATAAACCTCCTCATGCAAGTCACCATTTAAGAAGGCAATCTTAATATCCAACTGATCTACATTCCAATCATAATGCACTACTACCAATGTAATAATGCACATATTTGCAGTCATACAAGATGTAGTTGTTGCAAAGCTCCCATCATAATCTATGCCCTTCTCCTGAGCATAGCTCTTTGTAACAATCCTTGCCTTATAGCGATTACAATGCTACCATTAACTTTACACTTAAGCTTATAAACCCACTTCGTACTAATAGCTTTTTTACCATAAGGTAAATCTGTAAAATACCAAGTGTCATTTTTGAGGCCTGCATCCAATGATCATTTTCTTATGCCTCCTCAAAGGAAATTGGTTCCTCTTCATTGCATATATTGGCAATGAGATCATGATCCACAAAACAATAAGATGCTTGATGAGAACCTATATGTGTTCTACTACTATAGGCTGCTATAGGTAAAGGAGTAGTTAATTTTATTTTCTTGTAATATCTATGTTAACCTCAATTTGGGTTTAACCTAGCATCTCTCCATTACACATGAGAGATATCATAATAAGTGTCATATAACAGCACTCTAAAGGTTGTAAGTATAAGAATAGCTCGCTATGCTATAAAACCATGTAATTTGTAACCATTGAGTCCATCTTTCATTAAGTTTTGGGTGCCGAAGTGTGAATAAGAGCCAGATGTATAAATAAAACTATTCTTATAATGAAAGACACAATTCCCCTTCTTTTTCCAATTGAGTTTAGTCTTATCTCCTTGCTTTCTTACTTATCTATGGTGTGTGTGTGAGAGAGAAAGAGAGAGAGAGAGAGAGAGAGAGTTGAGAGGAGAGAGCTACATTCTTGGTACATGTTCCTTTCATACTTGTATTCTTGAGTGTGAGAAGCATGGAAACCTCATGTGGTGACAGTTTGAGGAAGAGGCAAGAAAGTGGTGATAGCTACCACTAGCAAAGCTTGGAGTCTACCAAGAGAGAGAGAGAGAGAGTTGAGAGGAGAGAGCTACATTCTTGGTACATGTTCCTTTCATACTTGTATTCTTGAGTGTGAGAAGCATGGCAACCTCATGTGGTGACAGTTTGAGGAAGAGGCAAGAAAGTGGTGATAGCTACCACTAGCAAAGCTTGGAGTCTACCAAGATACAAGCTTAGATACCGGCAAGTACCTCACGACGACGAGTTGAGGTCGGCATTGTCCTTGGCATTAGTGGAGGGATAGTGTAGCCTGTAAATTTTTTGACATCGTTGTCGAGAAAAACTGGTCTTTGATTTTTGGGTTGAAACCTACAAAATCATTCTTACGTGATTCTACATACTATAAAATCATGGTCACGATTTCTATTCATGGGTGTGATTCTCTAACAACTTATCTGATCCACAATTTTTAAGATTACGCATTAAATGCACCCTATTTTTTGAAGATTCCATCTTATCCATTCATGATTACGATAAAAGAATCATGGCATGATTTTTGATCACGTCCATGACTGCCACATCACTAAAAATTACGTTAGGATTAAGAAACACAGTGTGATTGACACATCGTCAATCACGGTTCAAAAATCACGTCATGGCGGTCAAGAATCACACCTATGACTATTATTCACATCGCGCCTACCACGCCATCTAGAATCACGATAGCAGAACTTGACCAGATGATTAGATGAACCTCTAAAACAAGATCTATAGAGCTATCATGAAACTCATTGGAACAATCCTTGGACCATTTTTGGAAAAGATGATAGTCGTAATTCTTTAGAGAATCACGACCATGATTCTCAATCCTACAAAATCACATCTATTAATACTCTCTAAATCAAAAGGAGAATTATGCAGGGTGGTTCCTAAAGGATTCTTACTGACACCAAAGAAAGGGGTGAATACTTGAGAATATTTCCATGATTTTCGTCAGAATCACACTTGTGATTATTAATCATGCCATGATTCTACAGGCCCTTACCATGATTCTATAGAAAACTATCAATTGCAAACTTTGTAAGATTCCTCCTCAGCCTGCATAATGAATAAGCTTTACTTCAATCCCCTGTAATCATTTCTTATTTTTGAATACAAAAAAATATTATTTTTCCTTGTTTTAGCCTAGAGAGAAAAAATTCTAGAGAGAGGTAATTCAATATTGAGATATTTTTGGATAAACAAATTCTCCTAATATCAAAAATATATTTCCATGAAATAGAAGTTCAAAATAAATTCTCTAAGGTGCATTAGGAATCAATTAAAAATGATTTAAAAGACCTTAGCCTAAGGGTCAAGATTTTTTGAAATTTTGGATTATGGTCCAATTAAGGTTTCTATGGGCCAATAAGATTAATCCAAGTGTTAGAATGAGATAAGTCCAATGAAAAAAAGAAAATACCCAAAAATCAGTAAATGCTCACATAAGATAAAGAGTTGACTGAGTACAAGGTTTATTAGTTAAAAACTATGAGATATTACTAAAAAAATGAGATATTTTGGAATAATGATACATTTTTGACACCTTGGTAAGGAGGGGGGAGACTTTGAGGTAGGCACCTATTTCACACATGTGGATGAGTTTTTAATTCAAAAATATTAAGATATTTTTATCTCTCCTGAATCAAACTAGATCAAAATGGGAGCTAAACTGGTCCAAATCTTGTCCAAATTTAGCCAAATTGAACCTTAAAAAATCTAGAACTTAGTTGGACTCCGTTAGTGGCCTCCCTCACCTATAAATAGATCATCATTCTTTTGTATTCTCATATGTGAACTAGACCATGCCAATATTACATTAAAATAAGCATATTTTCTATTATCCCTTAAAAATCCTTTACATTTTGGAGAGATTGGAGCTTCTCTCTCTCTTCAACCATCCTTGGAGCTTTCCTCTCAACACACTAACCAATTGATTGGTAGGGGGGCTTCCTTCTAAGATAGAGAAGCAAGTAAATCAAGAGGTAGGATGTAATTTCATGGTTTTTTCTCTAATATTCTCAATGTTTTCACTTCTCAACCCCTCTCAAGCTTGAGAAGTTTCAAATGAATGGTTTTTCAATGCAAATTAAGCTTTCTAAAGAATTATAATCATTAATCACAAAAAGTTTATATTTATGCTTAATTAGGATGCTTTTTATGTGTATCTCTCTCTCCCCAAAAGAATGGTCATTCCTATGACCAATTCTTATTCAAATGATGCTTCTCATTGATAAATTCTCAATTCAAAGATCAAACTCTATGCTAGTTAAGCTAGAGGTTTAAAAATAGCTTTTTTATGCTTTTATACTAATAAAATTATGGTAAAATTATGATTAATTCCATAAATTAGATTTAGGTCCAAATTATAGTTACTCTACCATAATTGTATTACTAAGTCTTATTCTTTTAGAAAATATTAAAAATTATCAATAATAGCAGCGGAGCTATGGTAAAATTTTTAGGAAATTAATACATAAATCATTTTTATGCATAATGTGAAAAGAGGACTTCCTACCATATTCTAGGATTAGTCATCCTATGCTAAAAGAATAATTTTCATCACATCCATGGAAAATGAATTTTTAATGTTTATGCATAAATAATTAATTAGAGAAAAAGAGAAATTTTTAGTAATTTCATTTTTATGCAAAAAGAGAAATTCCCATGATAATGGAGATCCATGTATTTCAATGAAGAAAGAGAAAATTTGGTATATTAAAATAATGAATATTTTTATTTAAAATTAAAGAGAAATTTTAGATAAATTATTTTATGCATGAATAAATTTAAATGATGAAAGAGGAATTTCCATCATAATTAGAATTCAATCATTTAAATGGAAAAAGTGGAATTCTTGTCATATTTAAATTAATGGATATTTTTATTTAATTTTAAGAGAAAGTTTAGTTAAATTTATTTTTATGCATGAGAAAAACTTAAATGATAAAAGAGGAATTCCCATCATAATTGGAATTCAATCATTTAAATAGTAAAAGTGAAATTCTTGGTATATTTGGAATAATGCATATTTTTATTTGATTTAAAGAGAAATTTTAGCTAATTTATTTTATGATAAAAGAGAAATTTCCATGACAATTGGAATCCAATCATTAAACGAGGAAAAGAGGAATTTTAAGCTTATTCAAAAAAATAAATATTGCTATTTAGTTAAAAGAAGAATTTTTATGGTATTTAAATAGAAAAAGAATTGAATTAAATTTTGGTGACAAAAGAGAAATTTTCACCATAATTCCTCCTAGAGAATCAGAATTGATTAATTAAGATTGCAAGAAAGAATATCTTTAGATATTTTATGTGGTTAAATCACCAAATTGGTATTTACCCAAAATTAGATTAAATGGAAGAAGAGTATTTAATTAAAATGTAATATTCTCTAATAAAATAATTTTCTAATCTACTATGAAAAAGAAGGAATGAAATTCACAAAGTTGGAATTTCCTTACGTCTAGAAATTCAGTAGAAGAAAATCCTTGTTAGAACTAAACCAAATGATTCTGGTTAGATCACGAGAGGGACGGTCAGTAAATCTACTTGTCCATCTCTCGATCTAAATCAAGCAAAAACCTCGTGAACTGATTCTAGTTATTAATACAAAGAATAGACTACTGTTGAATTAACTAGTCTTCCCTTGACTGAAATCACCAAGAATCTAGTTGGACAGACAGTCAAATGATGGGTAGATTACCCTGATGAGAGATCAAGGATTCTCTTTATAAAATTGGGGATTAAGGAAAAAGGGTTTTGTGGAACCATTCTTAAACTGGGAATTTTGCTTGCATAGAACCTCTGTTTTCTTTTAAAGGACTATTTTACGCCAGAATGCTAGAGGAAGCATTTGGTATGTGTTTAATCTAAGAAGAGGCTCGTTGCAACAACTATCGACGGGGAGTCGTCGAGGGACGTCGCTCGCGGCAAAGCCTGCCGAGGTCTTGACCTGCCTCGGTATGATTAAAATGTTGCGCTTTCGATACAATGGGCGAGGACCGACAAAGCAGTCCTTGAGTGAAGTGCTAGGACACCTAAGTAAGGTCCTAGAGGGTTCTGACTAGGTGATGCACAGGCTCGCGGTTGCTAGGACACCCATGCGTGCGTCAAGGAAGATTCGGATGGACTAAAAAGAATGACTTTTATGAATCAAATTTTGATATTGGATCTCGTTGGTTGGCCAGCTGGTCTTCAACGGAGTCCAGATGACATATTTTGTAATACAATGGACTCGGAATTTTGGAGGATGATGATCAGTAATATTATGATTTTCATTAAAGGATTGTTTTAAAGACAGCCGATTCTGTTATAATGGCAATTTCATATTGGATGTGTACGTGGTATGCCTACCTTAATTTTTGCATGAAACGATGACTAGGGGGCCTGGGAACTCTTTTTCTCAGTACCCGGGCAAAACATAACCAAATCCTTATAAAAAAGGAATGTTGATAAGAGAGACTGTCATGTCCAAGGATATTGTACTCATTAAAGCTCTCTATATGTTGTAACCTCTCTCTCTCTAATCTCTTAATATAAGCAGCCTTTATTTGAAAAAAAAAATCTTTTGTGAGGGTGGTCTTACTAAGTTGGGGAAATGTTTTTGCTTGTATTTGGAGTTGTTCTTTTGCTTAATCACTTTGAGGTGTGTGAGAAGGAGTTTAGTTTTGTGTAGAGTTTGAGAGAAGTGTGAGAAGAAGAAGCGTGTCTAAATGACACGAGAAATTGATATGATGTGTTTCACAATGGCAAAGGAAGTTCTTTTTGTGCTTGCGCGAGGATGCTTCGCGCGACTGATCGTGGGAGGAATGATAACCTCTATTTTTGGTACCAAAATAATATCAACAAAGTGCTCTACATTGGTAAAAATTATTTATTTTATCAACCTTTGATGGCATTTATACCTTTGTAAAATTTCATTGCAATATTTTATGACCACTTTGTAAGTGATTGGCTATTTAGTGGGTCAGCAAATTTGTAAAAGCCCACACATTTAAATTTTCTCCTTTCTTTGGTAGTATGAGAACCTTAGTCAACTAGAAAAATTAAGCCTCAATTTAGAACCTTAGGAGAAGTAAACGTTGTATATTTCTTTACATAATGAATATAATGTCAAGAAAAGGTGGTTTGGATGGTTGGAGAAGTGTGATGTCTCCTTTTTGTGATGGACAAAGTGCGAGAAATCAAGAAAGTACCACACCTTAGTTTGTGTGTGTGATTTTTTGGCATTTTCTTATGTTAATCACCTTTTAGAGCCAAGCTCTAAACATATACTTTGTTGGCTTTTTGCCCGACTACAAGGAGGGCATTTCACTTGGTGCCAACACATAGAGGCAGCTACCCTAGCATTACCATTCCTATAGCCCAGAGAGAGTGGTTACAGTTGCCAATACATAAATTAGCACCTTAACATAGAAACAACCCACATTCTTATTACTTGTGATCTCGATTTAGGTGGAGATGTCATCCAATACATGAATTAACACCTTCACATAGAAACAACCCACATTCTCATTTCTTGTGACTCAATTTAGGTGGAGATGTCAGCTCGAACAAGGTTGTAGAAGTTGTGCTCAGTTAAAGCAAATCTAGGTGACATACACGGAAGAAGAGAACCTCTCACTCTCCAGGTAACATACACATAAGAAGAAGAATAAGACCTCTTACTCTCTCCAAGATTTCCACGTATAGAAGTTCCCCTCTTTCACTTAGATTTGAAAATATCCCTCTCTCTCTCTCTCTCTCTCTCTCTCTCTCTCTCTCTCTCTCTCTCTCTCTCTCTCTCTCTCTCTCTCTCTCTCTCTCTCTCTCTCTCTCTCTCTCTCTCTCTCTCTCTCTCAGCGTGAAGGAAAGCTCTCATAAGACCCAGATAAAGATAAATCTCACAAAAAAACTCACACAATCCATAAATAATCAGTAAGTACTTGTCCATAGGACGATCACTTTGATACCATGTCAAATTTCTCACTTAGAGGTTCTCTCAATGACATTAATCCATTCACAAAGCAAATCATGAACCAATACTCTAAGAGTGATGCACACTAAGTGCAACCACTAAAAAAGATAAAGAGAAAGTAATTCAAAGTTAAGATTCACTAATGAGAAGCTTAGTAATAAGGTCAACCAAGCATTAAACACAAATTGAAGTGCCCTTAGATAACTAAGACTAAATCACAAAGAAAGTTTCTCAATATATAGCCTCACACATGCCTTTACCATGATTTCATCATTAGGTCACATGCTTAGCCACTTAGCCTTCTAGAATCTAACCAAGGTAGATATACTCCTTTAGTAATAGATATCGTACTTTAGGAGTTCATCCTTCGGCTAGAACTTATCAATCACAAAAGGTACTAAGACATTATCAATCACACAAAGTATTAATGTCACATAGAATGGATGATTTGATCACAATTTCAACATCATTTGTCTTCTCTCTTGGCTATGATGTTTAAACTAACTAACTAACTAACTAACTCTCTCTCTCTCTCTCTCTCTCTCTCTCTCTCTCTCTCTCTCTCTCTCTCTCTCTCTCTCTCTCTCTCTCTCTCTCTCTCTCTCTCTCTCTCTCTCTCTCTCTCTAGTTTGGCACCGTTTAGGAAATGGAGACCTTAGGTGTAAGTCCTATTCCTTGCGCTTTAAGGGTGTGGGGCTTGGCACTTTCACATCTTGTCTTGGGTTTAAATCCTATTCCTTTTCCTTTGGCATGAGTATTTATGACTTTCATTAGTTGGTTAATGGTGCATATTCAAGTTCTTTTCTATTAATTAATTAATTTTTTGTTGGTGCAACTTTAATTTTTGAAAAAAAATAAAGTTAAACTAAGGTTGTGAGCTTTTAAAAAAAATTAGAACCTTAATATAAAACATAATGGTACATATAAAGAGTATACAAATGAAAAAGAAAAAATGAACGTAAAAAAATATTACTTGCAAAGGCAATGAAATTTTTTAAATAATGATATGCTTTAAAAAATACATTACTTAATCAAACCAAAAATGTAAAGAGATAATCACCAAGGAGACATGTTGGTGCTGCTTCAATTTTCGGTCCAAAAGAATGAAGATGTATTAACGCCGAAAGGTTTAGAAGGGAGGGAAAATTAAAAAGAGGGACCTTAGAAGTATTTGAGTAAGGGTTTTAATTTTTAAAATAGTTACTTTTTAATGAAAATTTGAAGCGACTGGAAAAAAAAAATACAAATTTGATACAAGTAAACTATATACATTATATAGAAAAGAGACATGTACATTCCAGAGCAAAACATGACTCTGACGATACATGAAACAGAAAGGCTAATTTACAAAAGGGACACTGTACATTTGATACTATAGAAGCGTCTTTCTATCAAAAACCTAAAGAAAACCATCTTCTTCACTGAGGCCCACATATTTACATACCACGTGATAGAGGTACAAAATTATGCCCTTCCACAATAGATCTCTTGAAGTTTGCAGTCCTTTCTCATACACAAAGATATGATTTTTGGTAGTCTTCTTGTTGTTGTTCTGGTACATCATCATCAACCACAATCGGGTTGTTTCTAGTCCCCAACTCATTGTTGTTTTGATATTGTTCTCCCTTGGTGTTGTCGTTGCCTTCATCTTCATGTTGGCCTCGAGGTGCTGGATTCATCTGGTTGAAATATCTTCTAACGGGTTTGTCAAAGAAGAAAATTTCTTCAATGTCAATACATTGGGTCAAGTGAGGGAGTTTCATTACTTTCCAAACAGCAAACTGGTCTTTCCTTGTTCATGCCGAAACCAGTTTCGGGAATGATCCATGAAGCAGCCGGGTAGTATTTACCGGTACGTACCATCTTCAAAAGTGTGCTTTGCAATGAGGCTCTTATTGGCTATGTAGTTGTCCATATATATATAAGCTCTCTCAAATAAGTTTACAGGAGATAGGCAAACCTTATTTTTTAAGTCTGCTTGGTCATACAAAGCATATAGCTGTCTACCTCTTGTTATCTCTTCAATCGAGATGTTGTGCGGGAAAAATTTAAAGTGTGGCTTGTGCAAATCCTTCATACAGTAGCCAATCATTCCTTCTAGTGTGTGCATTCTAATCTGTCGAAGTCCTCTACACATCACTAAACCACCTTGAGGTTTAAACATATCCCACCCCAAGTATCTCTTTATGGTTTTACCTATGCTTATTAAAGATGGTGTCATTAAACTAGCCACCATTTGAAAGTGCAAGTGATTTAATGTGCCCCCCTTATCTAGAGCAAAAAGGCCTTTAAAGCTTTCCATTCTAACAAATTCTTCTAATGGTTCCCAGGAAGACAATTTAATATCACCATTCCCAATACTTATTGTCACAGATACTTCAAACAGCCTTGTTTTTTTCTATTCTGGGAATTTAGGTATCTTGTGAGCCAACGGTTCGGATGTCTCTGGCTTTTTGCCTTTCTTACCCAAGTGTGTCGATCTTGCAGTGTTCACGAGAGTTTAAAATGGAAACAGTTATCGTTTAAATTATTTTTCAAAAAACATGGAGTGTGTATGAGTAAAAAAATTGTTAGGCATTTATAAAAAAGAAAGTAGAATAAATATCACAAAATTGTTTTATTTCGGCATAAATACAGTCGAGGTATGAATGGAATGTATCAATTTATTCTTACTAAAAAATAGCATAATAAAAAAATCAATAAGAAAATTAGGACGAATATAAAAAAAGAAAAAACAAAAATAGCATAATTCTTGTAATTCCTCATATATACAGTCTGTTTTTAGTAATACTCATAGTTTTTTACTAATAAACCTTGTCCTTAGTCAACTCTTCATCTTATGTGAGCATTTACTCATTTTTTGGGGTTTTACTTTTATAAATTATATTTATCTCCTCCCCACACTTGGATTGATCCTATTGGCCCATAGGAACCTTAATTGAACCATAATCCAAATTTTTTTGAAAATCTAGACCCTTAGGCTAAGGTCCTTTATACCTATTTCCAATTAATTCCAATTGCACATTGGAAAGTTCTTTTTGAATTTCTATTTCAGAGGAGAGTTCTGGACCCTTGTTATAGATGCATTGCCCGAGGCCGCACATTGGTGTGTCAGGGGAGACTTTAACATGCTTGAGGACCCAGCCGATAGGGTGGGAGGCAATCATGTTACAGTGCACGGCACGGAGCTTGCACAACGTGGGAGCGATTTTGTATGACATTGTGGATCACTGATGCATGGCAGCATGAGGGTTTCTCCCATTCTTAGGACAGTTTTAGGTTTTCTCGGTCGGATCGCCGGCAGGGAGGGACTAATCCATCATGGATTGATCGCTTCTATGTAGGCGATAGGTTCAGGAAGCGTGGTGGCTCCGTTGGCATTCTCGCTGGCACCTCTTTTTCAGACCATGCGCCAGTTATTTTGACACTTGAGGAGAGGACACGGGAGACCAGCTTGCAGTTGAGGATCCCAGAGAGGATACTTACAGACCCCAGTCTTTTTGAGGACATTGAGAGGATATGGCATGATAGCCAGAGCTCTGACCTGGATGCAGCAAGCCAATGTGCCCAGGGACTCATCGAGCTCAGCTCTTTTTTGCATGCTACAGCCTTGACACGGCTGGGAGAGACACGAGAGCGGGAGCGCCGCTTGAGACGTAGCCTTGCTTCACTCCAGCGCCTTCAGGAGCAGCAACCTACATGTGAGTGGGTGGCGTCCCAACTGAGCCAGGCATGCCAGGAGGTTAGAGAGGCAAAGGAGCAGAGACACGAGTTCTACTATCATCGCCAGGCCTCTCAGTGGACGCAGCTTGGTGATAGAGTGACTGGGGAGTTTTTTGAGATCACCGGACCCCGCCATGCTCGAGCAGGAGTACGCCAGCTCGGGCGGCTGGACGGATCGTTAGCCACTGAGCTCGGGGAGATTAGAGCTATTGCCACTAAGTTCTATAGAGACCTCCTTTCAGCGGAGCCAGTCACGGAGGCACGTGATGCTTGCAGACAGACTATGTGGGCCCATGTGCAAAGGAGGGTCACAGATCGTATGCGCACAGTTTTGGGTGAGCCCCTTTCAGAGGATGAGCTTGTTGAGGCTTTGAGGGTCCTTCCGCGTCATAGTTGCCCTGGGGAGGACGGATTGACGCCTGCCTTTTTTATGCGCTATTGGGACCTTTTGGGGCCAGGCCTCCGCAGGGGTTTTCAGTATGTTTTTGACACTTGGGTGATGCCACAGAGTTTTTCAGAGGGCTTGATCTTTCTTATCCCCAAGGGGGAGGGAGTGTCAGATGATATTCGACATTGGAGGCCTATTACGATCCTCAATACTGTCTACAAGGTCCTAGCAAAGGCCTTGAGTTTGAGGATCCAGCCCTTCCTTGGGGATCTGATTCATGCTACCTAGACAGGATTCGTCAAGGAGCGCAGTATCCTTGACAACATTTTCACCTTCTGGGAGAGGCGACGACCCGAGCTAGATTTCTCGGTGACGACTTGGTCGTTATGCTTCTCGATTTTGAGAAGGCATACGATAGAGTCGATTGGGGTTTTCTAGAGGGCACTATGCTTTGCCTGGGTTTTGAGCCAGACTGGATTCGAGGAGTGGTGGCTCTATATTCCACAGCTCGTAGCCAGGTGTTGATGGCAGGAGGACGGGGGCCAAGTTTTGAGTTGACCAGATCAGTCTGTCAGGGATGCCCTTTCGCCCCGTTCCTTTTTCTTTTCTTTGCAGAGGCTATGAGCATGTATCACGGCAGAGGAGGTTTGTTTGAGAGGACTCCAGCTTCCAGTCCGGGGAGAGGACCTGCTCGATTCTGAGTTTGCTGATGACACAAGATTGTTTCTGCATGGCCAAGAGGCCAATCTACAGAGGGCAGAGCAGTCGCTATAGGTTTTTGGTGTGGCTTCGGGAGCATTGATCAATTGGCACAAGACAGTGGCTTTTTGGATCAGTAGCTCTCCCACTCCGGCATGGAGCCCAAACCTGGGTTTTAGATGGATTCCTCCTGGCACAGCAGTGCGGTATCTGGGATGCCAGATTGGACTTGATTTGTCACTTGAGTAGCAGATCGCCCCGCTTCTTCTGAGCATTCGGAAGAAGCTTTTAGTACAGCTTGGCTGTCCTTGGCTGGGAGGGTGGTGGTGTGCTGGATTTTTTCGAGCTCTTGCATCAGCCAGGTACAGAGGCTGATCAGGAACTTTCTTTGGTCTGGGCGGGATGGTCAGCCGGCCCGGGCTAAGGTTGCTTTGGCAATTATTACTCTTCCGCTGGCCCAGGGAGGTTTGGGCATTATAGATCCAGCTGATCAGAGTAGAGCCTTGTTGGGGAAGCTTATTGTTCGGGGGCTGCTTCCAGGCAATGAGCCTTGGAAGGAGCTTCTTTTTCATCATCAGCGGGGCTGCAGGCTAGAGCTCCCCCAGGGCACCAGAGATTCGGTGGATCTTCACAGAGATGAGGAGGACAGGCCTCAGTAGAGGATGGGAGGACAGATTTGCCTTAAGTATCCTACGAGCTTGGGAGTTGCTGAGACCGGGGCTTTCTCAGAGACCTCCCACTTGTGATGAGGAGCGGGCCAGAAAGCCGCTCATCTGGAGCCGCGCGGTACGCACAGAGCAGGGTCATATGCTAGGTTCTCGGCCTCGTCTAGCCTGGGGACCATTGGCGGCAGGCCCAGCGCGCAGTTTTGGAGATTGGCAGAGGCTGAGTCACTTCAGAGGGGGGATGATTATGAGGGATGACATTCAGGAGGCACTCACTAAGGAGTGGTTCACGCCTTTCGAGCCAGCGGCCCCACGGTGGATGGGAGCCTTTACACATTTGGAGATCCTGATTGCTGTCAGAGCTTGCACTAAGGATGGTAGATGCCTCTACTATGAGATACAAGATGAGAGCATACTTCAGAGAGTGGAGGCGGAGTCGCCTTTGGTTGCAGAGTGCATCTTTCAGAGGATACGGGTAGTGGCTGTCGCTTCTCGGAAGTGGCATATTGATCCATACCCTGCAAATGTGGACTCTGATTGGCGCATATGGGCATATGCTGCGCGCCCCTTGGCCCGGCTCCACCAGTGGGACCCTGGCGAGTACGAGTGGCATGATCCTTATGCGTCCCCCGAGCCCACA
Organism: Cibotium barometz; assembly: GCF_041138505.1. Classification (NCBI taxonomy): domain Eukaryota; kingdom Viridiplantae; phylum Streptophyta; class Polypodiopsida; order Cyatheales; family Cibotiaceae; genus Cibotium; species Cibotium barometz. The sequence goes on along the minus strand of NC_141093.1, from coordinate 1,317,153 downwards.
GAGATCACCTTTTTCCAGTACACTGTTCGTTTGGAGAGGCATATTTTGACTGTGAGGAGGACGGTCTTTCCAGCTGCATCGGAGCACTGGTGGCTTCAGGGACTCTCACAGGAGTTCCTGGAGGATTTTTGGACCAGGCTCTAGGCTAGCAGACAGGCACACAGGATCTCGACTTTCCAGTGGTCGGTTGCCCACAGGGGCTCTGTACTTGGCACGTGGCTTGTCTACAGTGGCCTTCCGTCGGCCTGCGTCCCCGATGCGGCCACCCATTGGAGACACAGAGACATTACCTATGGGACTGTCTACCACAGGCGCAACAGATTTGGCTGAGGATGCTGCGCATTTTGGCCCCCCTCTCTCCAGAGGGCATGTATACGTGAGGAGCCGCTGCTTGGTCGACTTCGTCAAGGCCAGCTCTGGATACGAGACGGAGCAGGATAGCCAGGCCATCAGATTCATTGGGGGCCAGCCTCGCCTTGTTCCTTCACCAAATTTCTCGACAGCCGACTGGACACAGGAGAGGGATATACGATGGGAGCTCCTCAGCAGCCTCACCATATGGTTCACCTGGAGAGCCCGTTGTTTCAGGGCCTTTGAGGGGAGACTGGAGCCACCAGCAGAGACTGTTCGGGCTATCTGGCAGGAGTTGATTCACACCCTATGAGGACAGTATGACCGCATCCGCGGGGCGACTCAGATCGAGCGATCTTGCGGCGCCATGCCTTCCACACCACTTGGCGCAGCGGCCCTTTCTATACTCTACGTGCGGGTACCCCCCGCTGGCACTACAGGCCACCTGTTTGGATTTTCCCCCCTCCTATTGTATGATATAGCTTCTCAGCTATTTGTACTTTTCTGCACCTAGGGAGAGCCTCCTTAGCTGCCTTGATTGGATCTCTGCTCTGCCTTCTTATGATCAGGAGAGGGGTTTTGTAGCCCAGTGGGCTTTTTTTATAACTAATGAAAGGATCTTGTCTCGGAAAAAAAAATCAAAGAAGATTAAGATAAACATAACTAGCACAAAGCTAGAAGTGAAGCAAGAGATTAACACATAGAGTGACAAGCAAAGAGATAAGCTTGGAACAAGTGTTTCCACAAAGGAAGGTCACAAAGGCCTATTAAACTTGCTTATTATTCATAAAGAAAGGTACAACTTATATAGGCTCCAAGAGCTCTCCCAATGACCTAAGCAATGATGTCAAGGGCTCAACTAAGTTGTCCCCAATGTGCACACATGCACACAATGAATGCTAGATCACCTAGATTCTAACAGTTGGCTAGGTCGAAAATGACCAACTGACCACATCATCGAACTAGGACCATATTAGAATATACAAGACCATCCCCCAGGTACTTTGCACAGCTTCCACGGCCATCTGAGACTGTTTGGATCCTGAAATGGGCCCCGCAATCCAAGAGCATTGTGTCCTTGGTTTGTTTTCCATCACTCACTAATGGGGTCACATAGCTCACACAAGCATGCATCCTACATGGTAGAGCCAATCTACATAAGTTGTGTCCTAACCATCTCTACACTAGGAACTATGGGTGCTCACCACAACAGCTACTCCTCAAAAAGGGGGCCTTACAAAATAGATCACATCCATCACCCACAAAAACAACACGAGAGAAAAATGCTTTTCCAACAATCGAAAGTCAAACTTCCAAGGAGAAGAAGGCTTTGTAAGGCTTGCTCTATCCCGCGGCCGATACTCACACTCACTGGGTTCATACTCACTGGTGTGTAAGTGATATTCATTGATCTTTCTCTAGGAGGCAATGCTTTTGAAGAGAACGAGATAAAGTCGTCACCGATCACCTCGAAGAAAATGTCACATTGGCTATGGTGACCTATGGAAGGCCAACTTTCATGTCCCATTGAGTCCTTGTTTGCATTGGTTCCAGGGGTAGAGGCTTCGGAGCTGGTTCTCTTTGTGGCATCTTGAGAATGGTTATGGGTTTGTCTGAGGCCTTGAGCAAACTCTAAGGTTCCCTCACTGGGTCTATAATTGACTCTAGGATAGGGTCTGGGATATACCCAGGCTTTGCCAAAGGGGTGAAGGAATTGTAGCAACCGAACAATCAAACCTATCTAGCATGGAAGTAGAGCTCACAAGTAAACCATTGCAAGGAAATGATTGTGAATTGGTCTGACTTATGCACAAATGACTAGTTTTCACACTAAGCCATCCATACTTAAAAATGGTCCAACCTCTCTAATACTAGTCTTAAGGAAGTATGTCACTAAGTCCTTAGACTTTACCTGTTTGACATTAAGCACATGGTGACGCCGATTTATATGTTCCAGTGCCATTTTACAAAAGATAAGTGCCCGTTCAAGCAAGTAAGATGGCAAAGTGCATTACAATCAGGCAGGTGAAACGTTGTTACCTTTAATTGACACAACCTATCCCCCAACAACCAAACATGCTGCCAACAACTACCCCTACCAAAAGCTAGCCAAGATTTGCGTGTTGCTAACGATACATTGATTGTATGGTGGCTCATTGAGATGCTCCAAAATAATGCTTATGACTTAGAATTGTGAGCCACACCATCAAGAGTTTGGTGAACGAATGGTCCGAATACGTACAACGCAAATCACTTGTACACAAGGTAATATACCAAACATTAAATCACTTAGGATCAAGAATGGATCAACATTTAAAAGAGAGGAATAGGCAAGAAAATATAGATTATAATTCGTGCAGTGCAATTGATAGTCGAATTGCCTTATGAGCCATGGGCATAACAGCCTGCCATGCAAATCACCGGCACAACATAGAGTGGACCAATGATGGCCAAGAAGCTGCAGGAAATAGATTTTAGCCGCACAACTCCCAGCCCACCAATGGGATTGGTTGGCTAAAAGCCATTCCTGAGCATCTTGTATAATGCCACAAATGCCTTGGCGTTGAGTTTACATGAAAAGCTGGATCAAGGATTGGCTCGAGTGTGTGAACTCTCTATTAGCAAGGATCTGCAAAGGACTCAACTTTGACCCTACTAGCATTTCACCCATTCTGTACAACCAACGTGAAAGCCCAATGAAACCCAAGCATTTTCCCTCCATCCCCTTTGGTGCCGCTTGGTAATGCACAACATTTAAAAAAGAGGAATGTCCAACTCCCTACAAGCCATCCTGCCATGCAAATGTATTTTTTGGGGGGCCTTATGGACCTTTCCGTAAACCTTGGAAGAGCAATTTCTTTATATATTTCTCGCATTTTTAATTTGGTTAAATGTTGCAAGTGCTCATTTCAAAAAGAGGAATGCCCAACAAATATTAAGTTCATGTAATGCAATTGATAGTGGAGTTCCCTACAAGCCATGGGCACGACAGCCTGCCATGCAAATGACAGTAAGGGGGAAATTGTTGGATCGAGGGGAAAATTGTTGCATATTGATCAAGTGGAACTACGCATAGTTGAGGCCTATGAAGCTCCATGAATTTCTTCCCCATTTTCAAACATGAGATCTTGTCTACTGACATCCCATATTATTATTAAACATACGCTGCAATAGGTTTTCACACTATTTGTATATAACCACTTTTGTTAACTCAGTAGATCGGTATATCAAAGTGTGCCTGCATGCGCATGCATGTGTCTGAGTGTGACCAAACTAGACGATAAGCAACAAACTTCATTAGTCTGCTCACAGGGCTTTGATCTCCTTCATTAGACTAACTCACAGTGCTCAAATCAATGGATTCCCACTCGCCCCCTGTTCATTAATAAAGATTCCTCCTCTAACCTTCTGCCTGTCCCTTGTACTGTTCATGACCCATACGGAAAAGAGAAAGTGAACATGTTGGGAAAAATGTGTACAAATCTTACGAGAAAACTCAGAAAAGTGGAATCAAATTAAAACACTAAACACAGCTAAGGTTTTTTGTAACAAAGGATGCTTCCCATTACGAACAGGAGTGGCAATCTTGCTGATTATGCCTAGCATGACAAAGCTACAACTCAGGCACATCTTTGGGGCTCAAAAGCAACAACAGGATCCATATGCGAAGGTTCGATCCCACCGCCCTTATGACCGTTTGGTAGCTTGCATCACATCAAAAGTCAGGTTGCTAGAACTATTATAACAATCAGAAGCACCACCCCAAAAATCACTAGAAGCAAGCAAGCCTGCAAGTAAGAAACAAACAAGCACATCTGGTTAATAACCACCTCTACGTGCATGTAAGTCACTAATGTATTCTCATGCTTTTAACAATAATTGGGAGGCTGGCTAGAAAAAAAATACCAAAGATGAATTAGATTTCTGGCTCTTGGCAGCCTTTGAAAGCTGTCTGTTTGCTTGGATTGTTGAAGCATGCGAGGTCTCAATGTTGGAGTCGATGTCATCTAGTCGTAAAGCAGACAAATCGGTTATATTATCAATAATCACTCCAACCCACTAAAACAAAAACCCTCCCTCCTTCCCCCTTCCCAGGAGTGATAAGCCTGTCAGCCAGCTGTAGGGTTGCTCATATGCCCAGCCCCTAATCAAGTTGTCTAGACTTCAAGCACCTATTCTGGCCCGACACACAAAAACATTAATGACAAAAAAATCTTACCAATCATAACACCTTGTTCATGGACTAGAACAGCCAGATCTTTGAAAATCTCATTCACTTCTCCAATCTGTTGCTGTATCTCTCGAATGCCTTGATCACGTTCCTCTATGAGAGCTTCATTGAACACTATTTCATTCTCTAACACGAGCACGTCTTGTCTGTAAAAAGTCAAATTGGTGTTAAGTTTTAACACCAAAAGCATATATCTGAACTGACCTCAGTTCTCTTGATAGCCATGCACTTCCACACCTTCTTTGCTCCACCAACAAGGCCCGATGCTCTTGAATGTGAGTGTCTTCAGCTGACAAATTCAGCTCACTGGCAGTGTAACTGGTACTCAACATTGAATTCAAACAAACATAAGCTAAATTAGCAAACCTTAATGCACTGATTAAGTCTTAATATGCTGCTTAAGCTAAAACGGAACTTACGCAGAAGGCAAAACAGCTTGCGCAACAAAAGGTGCATAAGCTGTTTCCCGCTCAGCAGCAGTTCGTTGAGCTTTTTGGAACTCTTTCAGTACTGCTTGGAAGTCCTTGGCAAGCTTAGCATCTGCTATTTTCTTACCAGGCTACTCACCCACACCCCATTTATATTTTAGTGTATTACTATGAAAGGGGGAATGCAAAGCAAAAAAAAACTGCAATTTAGCTCCATTTTCCTGCAATCAAGCTGCCTTTCGGAATGAGGAGTGAATGCAAAGTGTCTGCCTTACACTGACTTCAGTGACATGATCCGACTCACTAGCAGCCTTAAGCTTTGCAGAAGTTTCTTTTGCCAATTGTCCTATGTGTTGCCTGGTTTTGTGACTGCAGACGAGACAAAAGACGGTACCTTGAAGTTAGTTTTAGCATAAAGGCTTCAAGCTCATAGTTTGTTTCTTCTGTATCAAAGAAGAATCCCTACAAATGTTAAGAGCCTAGGAAATACATATATATACCTAGATGAATCCAGAAACATGCCCAAATTCACCTTTTAGGAACATGCATGTTATATACTCATGGTAGTCAACCCACAAGACTATATAACTATCAACTCCATTATGCATAGTATGGACTAGATACTACGACATCCCCACTAACGTCATCACTGATCAGTGCCCAATAGTGAGTGTAGAACTCTGTATCAAGATATGCTCTCACACACACACACGCGCGCGCGCGCGCGCGCACACACACACACACATAAGAGAATATATTCAAACAAAGCCCTTCGTATTGAGTTTCTATCAAACCTCCGGAGATGCAGGGCAGACTTGGCCATAATGAAGCCTAGCACTAAGGGAAGTAGCAAATAGAAAGAATTAGTACATCAAATAAGTAGTTGATAGGGCAAATGCACCGCTAAAGATAGAAAGATTAAGCCTAGGAACTACAACCAAAAATGCAATATCAAATACATTATTCATCAAAAAAGCACAAAGTTTGCCACTTCAAAGCTAAGGACTTAAAGTCGAAAAGGTGCATGATTATCAATGAAACAATAGGCATGAAAGGCCATGGGAGGCAAGGGTGACTGGTTGAGCCAGGAGCCCTTTCAAGTTTTGTCATGGCCCTGTGAAAATGGAACAGTACAAGTGTGGGCATGGTGGTTGCAGAGTCAGAATATTTTATGATTCACATGGGGAGTGCCCGGACAGAGTTTAAGATGTGTGGACATCCCTAGGTGTGAAGGGGGGAACTAGAAACATTAAACTTTAATGTTTATTAAAGTTTGCCCCTAGGCCTTAGTGGCCCTAGGGAACTTATTAAAGTTTGGGGCCCTAGGGATTATTTTGGGGAAGAGGGCCACTTTTGGAGTAAGTTTATCTCTCTTCTCTCTCTCTCTTTAGCTTTTGGAAAAGAGGGAATCGTGGAGTTCTTCAAGCGCATGTACACAAGCGTGGAGAAGTGGAAGGAGAAGGGCGACTGCTGAAGACTGTTTGCTGCTGTTTTCCCTGTGCAACCAGCCGTACAGCCCTGTACGGACAGGCTGCAGGCTCTTTCTTGGTCCACGCTACACACACAAGAGCTGCTGTACGCCTTTTTCTCTGCTGGATTCTCTGCGCACAGGTCCTGTGCAGGCTGTACCAGCAAGTACACAGCCAGTACAGTACTGTACGGCTGCCGTACAGTGTACGGGCAGCCAGGTACAGCAAGTACAGTTGCTGCAGGCGGTGCAGACAGGTGCTGGACAGAACTGAATATTCAGATTCAGGCGAGTATAAGTGTGGACAGCCGACTGTTTGTGCAAGTATAACTCTTGGCACGTATCCCGAGGTGGTACAGACGGGTACAGTGCTGATTTTCAGATCTGTATTTTCAAGGACAGCATAAGAGTGAACATCAGGAGGAGGGTACAAGCAAGTACAAGCACATGTGTGAAGCAAGGTTGTGGATACAAGTGCCTGCAAGTACAGATTGGTGCTGTTGCTTCCTCCAGTGCTGTTTCACGAGCTGAATTTGGTAAGCTCCGTTTCTGTTCATCTATCTCTCTTTCTACTGCTTGATGTCTGTTGCAGATATGAGTTATCTGGCCCCTTGTGAGAGGAGGGGTATGGCAGATTGACAAGGGTTGAGACAGAGTTTGGACGCCAAATCTGCCACTAATTTCTTGTAGCATACCTGAAGACCTAAACTTGTAGGTCTCCCGGAAGTTCTTTTTAGGTGGCTGTCCACCCTTTTGCAGATTTGGGACAGCCTTGTCTTTCCCCTTTGAACCTCCTTGATCCTGTTTAATCTTGAGCACCAATTGCTCCGTAGCAAGAGCAGAAGCTGTGAGCTGTGCAAAGTATGTTTCGGGTGCAATTCAATGTCCGAACGATATGCTGGTTGTAGTCCGGAGCGAAACTTCCTCTTTCTTTCATCCTCAGTGATTTGCATAAAGGGAGTTACTTCCAGCAACACTTTCCAGAACTTGTTAACATACTGTTGCACGCTTTCATGATCTCTTTGCTCCAGCCTGTCCCACTTTTGAGTGAGAGTTTGCTCCGCATTTGGTGGCAAAAACTGAGCATAGAATCTGTCTTTAAATTCCTTCCAGGTGCAAATGGGATCCTTGGTGATCTTTTCAGTGATCCACCAATGAGCAACGGTCCCTTTCAAAAACATGCTAGCATGGTGTACTTTTGACTTCTCAGTGAAGTCCTCATCTCTAAAAGCAATGTCGAACTGTGCCACAAATGCTAACACTTTAGAAGCATCATGTTCTCCATGAAAGACATCAAACTTAACAAATTTGTCACCTGCTTTAAATTCCTTGAGCTTTCTGGCATGAGGCTCATGGTCTTCTCTTTTTCTTTTCCCCTTATCCAACGGGGCAGCCCTATCTGCATGGGCTCAATGGACCGTCATAGAAGTTTCATGAGGCACGGTGGCATGTGCTCCACGAACTTAAAACTCAGATGCATGTGACTTTCCTGCATAGAGCAATGTCTCTCCATGAGACAACTCAGAAGGCAAAATTTTTCTAGCAGCAGACCTGTCACCCCTACCATGGGATACATGTCTTGAATGCATATGACCTTCATGCCCTCCATGAGCACTAGCATACATATATCTGTCACGTTCTGTTCCTTGTGGAGAAGATGCATGTCGAGAGGTGACTGTCACCTCTTCCTTTTGCATAAAAGACCTCAGCCTTTGAGATGCGGGATCTCCATGCTTCAAGCGAGGTGGATTTCTGAATTTCAGCTCTCCGTCGTCCCCCTCTTTGATGTCACCTTTGCGGAGGAGGTAGGCAAGTGCCAACTCCCTTGGCTTCTTGCCCACTTCCCGTGCCATGGACTCAAAAGTTACATCTACCATTGCATCAGCCTTCCTAGCTTCAATGGCACTTTGCACATGGGGATCTTCTTGCAAAAATTTTAACTCTTGCTCTTGTGCCTGCAAAAGTTTTCTCATATGTTCCATTTCCGCCCTCATTGCATCAGGCTCTTGTTCAAGCATAACTGTCTTTCCTGGAGACGGTTGACCCTTTGATTCACTATCATTTACCCTTTCAAGGGGCTTGTGGCTTCCTCGCAGAGCATCAGACCCACGAGAGGCACTAGATGGACCCCTCGAATTTGGCACTTCCAAAGGGTTGCCTTGGCTGTCCATTGTGTTAAGTGTGCTAGAAGCGGGGTGTCCAGTACACAGGTTCGTTTCCCCACTAGGAAGAGGGAAACAACCGTGCTCTGATACCAATGTAACCGATCCCGTCAAGTGGGAAAGACTCCGTTGGACACCCACACGCGTAGCAGCACAACTTAATACCACAATTTGAAATGGACAAATTAATAACAACTTGAAATTGAAATGAAATGAAATGATATAAATGGACACCAGCACTGGGGCCGGAACGGGCCGACCCCCCCCTCAATATATGATATATTTATTGGGAGTATTTAACAAATACAATGCTCCATGGGTTCCAAGAACCAGATGATGTCCATGTACAAATGAATACAATACCAAACAAATAGCTCGAAGTAGATATTCGAAGCAGAACGACCACTAGCGTGGTCCAATCTCTACGGTCCTGTGCTTTCACTGGACTCCGCGGAGAGCGCCCAACTGGTGTTCCAAGACCACGCACAAACAGGCGCTCTCGTACTAACGCCTGGCTCTCCCGATCTCAGCACCTTTGGACCGAGGTTCTCCAATAGCTTGGACTACCCGGCACCAAACGGGTGTTGCCGTGGAGAGAATCCTTTATCAAATTTATCACAAAGTACCTTACTTAGATCTGAAAATTCACTTACTTGTGGATGGCGGATGGAAGGCCAATATCCGAGGTATCTGTAGCTACTTGAGTGGAACACCAAGATGTAGCCACTTAAAGAGGGAAGATGCCGCCTATGGAAAAGAGGCACCACCACCTGCTGTGCAGGACACAGCCGCCTTCGTGTGGAAGAGGAGGCGTAGCTTGTCTTGCTACAGCCGCCTAGGGATGGAGCCGTCTGATGAAGAATACACAGCCTGTATGGGAGGAGCGACACACGCAGTCGCCAGCTGTGGACAAGTGCAACCACCTGATGAGGGTACAGCCGCATGAGAGGATGAAAAGGGGCGCCTGGGTACTGTACACAGACACCTGGCTGCAACCTGCACAGCCGCCTACTGTGCAGTGGGCAGCCTACTGGAGGACTGGCGCAGCCACCTGATGATGGGACGCAGCGCCTTCTGGAGGTGGCCCACGACTGCCTGCAAGAGAGAAAGGGCTGCGCAGCCTGCTGGGAAACAGGTGCCGCCGCCTGCTGGACGTACTGCCGCCTGCAGTGCAGAGTGAACAGCCACCTGAGATAACTGGCGCAGCCACCTAGGCCAGTACAACTGCCTACAGCCTACGCAGCTGTTCTGTGTAGTGTGCAGGAAAAACAGCCGCCTGTGAGGATGAGGCAGCGCCTGGCTGCAGCCTGTACCGCCTACAGTGCAGAGGATAGAGCAGCCTGTTCAGTAGCCGCCTGGAAAAGCATGCGCAACAATTCAATAGCCGCCTGGGAGAGCATGCGCAAAGATGGTCGCCTGATTCCTTTTCGATGGAGGTGGTGGCTTTTTTATTAAGGTTGGAGAGGGAGTTTAAACTATGAGATTTGGCTCGCTACCCACGTTTGCATGTGGGCGGCCAGTTCCATGGGGGTGTGGGTAGGTGACCATGCACCCATCCCCACACACACACACAACTCAAGTGTGGCTACCCACCTTGGCCCCTAAGTGGGTGCCCACTCTTAAGTGTATGTGAACATACAACCTTATAAATCAAAAGGTTAGAGATTAAACTATTAAACTAACATGTGCAATATACTTACCACCTGTTCACATGCAACAAAACTCATCAGAAGACAGAGCAGACTTCACGACTCACTGGCAGGTGTCCCCGCTCAGTACGTAACACGTCAAGCAGGCAAACACAAAAATACAAATCATGCGAAAACAGTTTCAAACATGCAAAACATGAGTGCATGTGTAAATAGTATCATGGACATATCTCCCGTTCATGGAACAAGTACAAAATATCTGTCGGCACAAAAATGGCACGACGTAAAACATAAAAACCTGGTCTTCCTATGGAGTGACAGTCCCATAGGTAAGACACAGTTCCAGGCACGAGCCTCCCTATGGAGTGACAGTCCCATAGGCAAGACACGGCACGAATACTGGCTCTTCCATGGCGTGACAATCCCATGGATAGAACACAGTCCAAGTCATACACGGGTGGCACCAGTTTGGCTCCCGTCCATACGACACCATCTTGCTAACACACGGGTGGCACCAGTTTGGCTCCCGTCCTTACGACACCATCTTGCTAACACACGGGTGGCACCAATCTGGCTCCCGTCCATGTCAACAAAATACTGGCCTCTTCACATGAGACACTGGCCTGGCCTCAAGTAAACGAGACACAAAAACTGGAGATGGACCAAATGGTCGGCCAATTGGTGACACATCCCCACTAACGTCATCAGTGCCCAATAGTGGGTGTAGAACTCTGTATCAAGATATGCTCTCACACACGCACTCCACACACACAAACACACACATAAGAGCATATATTCACACAAAGGCCTTCGTACTGAGTTTCTCTCAAACCTCCAAAGATGCAAGGCAGACTCAGTCATAATGAAGCCTAGCACTAAGGGTAGTAGCAAATAGAAAGAATTAGTACAGCACAAAAGTAGTTGGTAGGGCAAATGCACCGCTAAAGATAGAAAGAATAAACACAATATCAGCTGGCCGCAACTCGGACGAAAACTTCACAATGTGAAATCTGCATGTCTGCTAATACGGCTGAACTATATACCTAGATGAATCCAGGAACATGCCCAAATTCACCTTTTAGGAACATGCATGTTATATACTCATGGTAGTCAACCCACAAGACTATATAACTATCAACTCCATTATGCATAGTATGGACTAGATACTACGACATCCCCACTAACGTCATCGATGCCCAATAGTGGGTGTAGAACTCTGTATCAAGATATGCTCTCTCTCTCTCTCTCTCTCTCTCTCTCTCTCTCTCTCTCTCACACACACACACACACACACACACACATAAGAGCATATATTCACACAAAGGCCTTCGTACTGAGTTTCTGTCAAACCTCCAGAGATGCAGGGCAGACTCGGACATAATGAAGCCTAGCACTAAGGGAAGTAGCAAATAGAAAGAATTAGTACATCAAATAAGTAGTTGATAGGGCAAATGCACCGCCAAAGATAGAAAGAATAAGCACAATATCAACTGGCCGCAACTTGGACGAAAACTTCACAATGTGAAATCTGCATGTCCGCTAATACGGCTAGACTATATACCTAGATGAATCTAGGAACATGCCCAAATTCACCTTTTAGGAACGTGCGTGTTATATACTCATGGTAGTCAGCCCACAAGACTATATAACTATCAACTCCATTATGCATAGTATAGACTAGATACTACGACATCCCCACTAACATCATCAATGCCCAATAATGGGTGTAGAACTCTGTATCAAGATATGCTCTCACACGCACTCCACACACACACACACACACACACATAAGAGCATATATTCACACAAAGGCCTTCGTACTGAGTTTTTGTCAAACCTCCATAGATGCAGGGCAGACTCAATCATAATGAAGCCTAGCACTAAGGGAAGTAGCAAATAGAAAGAATTAGTACAGCAAATAAGTAGTTGATAGGGTAAATGCACCGCTAAAGATAGAAAGAATAAGCACAATATCAACTGGCCGCAACTCAGACGAAAACTTCACAATGTGGTGTGTTGTATGTATGTTGGGTGTGTGTGTGTGTGTATAGCCGTTTCGGTCGGGCATTTCAATAAGCACTTGTCTGTCAAAGTCACGCAATAACAGCACGCACACCGACACTGAGCAACGTCGACGGCTGGGCTCTCATCTCCCAATCGTTGCTACCCCCAAAAACCCGACCGGAGGAGATATCTATGACAAGGTGCCACCACAACCTATATATGGCTCTTCGACTTCCCATGCTCTTGCATATGGGATAATCCACCACAACTTCAAGTCATGCGATAACCCAGACTTGCACCCCCAACACCCTCCTTCAATTCGAGCACCTTGATCAAACAGAGGCTAGGACCGCCCAGGACTACAGGCCGAGCTCTGTACCATGTTAGAGTCACGCAGCAGCAGCACACACACCACCCTAGGACACTGAGCAACGTCCGCGGCTGGGCTCCCATCTCCCAACTGTTGCTCCCCCCAAAAACCCAACCGGAGGAGATATCTATGACAAGGTGCCACCACACACTATATATGGCTCTTCGACTTCCCATGCTCTTGCATATGGGATAATCCACCACAACTTCTAGTCACGCAATAACCCGTGAGTAGCTACGAGAATTGCCACCTCCAACATTGTCGAGGGGTGAAACATTTCAACATTTCCTGCCCTGTTTCGAGGTGAAACGTTTCGTGGTGACGCTAGTTCTAGAGTTTCATAGCATCACATTCAAGCCTTTCTTGGGTAGCTTGGTCTGCCTATCTTTGGTCTTCTTCAACCCTAAATTTAGCACCCTTGGCCCTTTGTTCATCCTCATGTCGAGCTTCTTTGGCCCGTCGTTCTTCCACCTTTTTGACGTCTTCTTTTTGCTATTGATGCTCCATGAGAAGGAATAATTTTGAGCTCTTTTGGCTTTTCTGCTGCTTCTTTAGCTTTTCCAGCTGCTCCTTGGCTTTTTCAGCCGCCTCCTTAGCTTTTTTTTCTTTGGCCCCTTCTTCTTCTTTGACCTCTATTTATTGCCTTGGTAACCTGTTTTGCTCCAAGAGTAATCAAATGAAGTCTTCATTGCTTTGCAAAAGCGTTTCTGTAGTGGTTGTCTTCCTTGTAGATCTCTTCTTCCATATCTTCTTTGTAGCTTGCTGACGATGTCTCTCCTCACATTGTGAAGACCCTGGGTGGTTTTTCCTAACCGCACTTTTACCATCCATGGAATGCTCTCACTTAAGTGTAGCCAAGTTGGGTTACAACCTGCAACTCTGATACCAATGTAGCATGCAATAGGTTCACCGTCGTAGCGCGCAACAGAGCCTTCTCTATACCCGTGAGTTTATGCAATTCCACTTTACTTCAAAGAGAAGAGAAGAGAGACAGAGAAGATAGAGTCGACACAATATTGGATGCTTATATTTCCTTACAATGAATATGAATAATGATTGAGGACTGCCAAACGCAAGGACAAAGTAGACTGAACGCAAGCTGATCCAGATGTTGTCCAAGCTCCTTTAAATAGCTCTTCAATGACCACTATGCAAGCCCAAAATTGAGGATGCACATATGCTAGCTAAATGCTGAAGAATCTCTTCGCAGAGGCCTCGGGAACTATAGCACATTGAGGTGTTGATTGCTAAAAGTATGCACAAGAAAGCTGAAAGCTTTCGCACACAAAACTGCTTGTTAACTCCTATAGACATATTTGTCAATTGATGATTTATGCTGAATACCATGCGCCTACTTATATATGGGCAAATGTAGTTAGTCGGCCAGTTTGCTGTTGTCGGCCTATTTTGATGGGACAAGAAATGTTGTTTATGAGATTGGTGTCGAAGGCTTAGAGAAAACAGAGATATCAGTTGTTGTTATTGCTAACGAGTCTATATGCAAGGATGGCCAGGTTGATGGAGATGATGTCACAGTTCTTGATATTGATCCTCCAACAACTCCTCTTTGCATCCTTGGCATTCATAATGTAATATGCAGCGGAAGTCTTTGTATTGGAAGGATCCTGTCACACAAATGCTCACACCGTCTTTTGTATCCTGAGTTTCGTGAGTTTAGCAATCCACTTTAATACTTCAAATTTTAAAGAGATGTGAGAGAGAGAGATGAGAACTGTACACCAAATTGGGTCCCGAATTACCCATTGAAGGGCCCCCTATCCCGATAACGAGATAGTATTTGCTTTATTACTTTAGAGAGAATGACTGTGGACTGTAGATAAGCCAAACGCAAGATCTTGGAGGATCGGAAGCCTGGCTGAACTGTACACGGCTGTATAAACACCTCAATGAACTGATCTCGAGCCTATGCACTCTTCCCAAGGGCATGAGGAAGGGCTGCACACCTGAGGCTGAGAAAGGACTGCGGTGGACTGTTCTAAGCTATGTAACTATGCTGTAAATGCTTATGAATGATATGTTACCTTCACCAGATGACTGCTGCATGTATGGATGATGCACAGAAGGCGGGGTACTGCTGTAGAACTGATGCCGGACCGAAAACACAGGCTGGTCTGGACTGAACTGCAGCCGGCTCTGATCTGTGCAGAAACGCAGGTATGTATGCTGTTCTGGGGCCTGAAAAGGGGCTGAATGCAGGCGCCTATGGACTGTATGCTGCGCCTAGGTCTGCAATGGACTGTAGAGCTGCTGGGCTGCTGTGTAAAGACTACTGAAGGGCTGCATTGAACTGCAGTGGATGCTAAAAGCAAAAACGCAAGCTTCAAGAGGGTTGGGAAACTAACGCAGAAGCTCCAGAAGGGATTGGATTAGTCTAGGCTGAAGGCGGGGATGCTCCTAAGGCTGAGGATGAAGGTGCCTAGCTTCTCAAGAGTGAATGAATGTCTAAGCCCTATGCAAGCCTATTTATACTAACTAGGGGCTGGTCAAGTTGGCTGGTCATTTATTTAAAGGCTTCTGGGATGTTCTAAATGATGCACAAGCATATGAATGCATATTATGCAAGATGCAGAGTGCTTTCTGATGCAAACCCTAAGGCTTCTACTGACTCTACATGCATGAATGATTCTCTCCAAGTGGGTTAAGGGACTTGACTGACTGACTAACCCGCTAAGGCTGAGGAATGACCTACGTAGCTCGTGCCTGACTTATCCTGGACTGAGGATGTACAATGGGGTCACGGCGTACGACAAATATCATCCTACTAGGTTCTAATAATATACAAATGTTGCACTACGGATGATGAGCCAGTTTGTCACCATGCACTGAGTGCAGAGTGCATGTGACACATAATGACTTTGGCAATGATCTTCAAACTAATCTGCCATGTGCCAGCTAAATTGAAAAGGCTTTAAATGGCATTTTCTAGAGAAAGAGTGGTTTTGTGCCCATGTTCACCTCCTTCCTTTGATTATGAGTTTTGCAATTTAAAAGATTATTCTTGTCGTGCGCGCGGAAGCCTTGCTATACTGATCCACAATCCTAAGCTTGATTAAGAACATTGATACTGATTAACACATGATTAAGACAGAGGAGAGAGAAGAAGAGACAAATTGGGTGTCAAGATTTTCTTTTATTCATATGGTACAAAAAGGTTGCATGCATGCTTGTACATGTGTGGGCCTTGGTCAGCCCCAAGGGGTTGACCTTCCGGGTCCCTTTTCTACATGCTTCTACTAACACTAGATGAATGAATGATGAGAAATGACTTGATGCTTTGTTGATTTATCAACTTTTCTTATCAATTTTACTGAGGTCCAAGTTGGCCAGCTGATGTGGCTGTCGGCCTGCTCTATTGAATACTAAATACGCATAAAAAAAGCCAAAACTGTTGCATTTCTGCCATTAAACGCTGAGTTTGATTACTATTGTCCCTTATGACTGTTGGCCATTGCCCAAAGCTACCGACTCGATGTCCAAGTTCCCCATGGCCTACAAACTGCAAGCTGAGTAACCAAATGGCTACCGACAAGATTCCCAAACCCTCTTCATGATGATTATGATATACCTAGATGAATCTAGGAACATGCCCAAATTCACTTTTAGGAACGTGCATGTTATATACTCATGGTAGTCAACCCCAAGACTATATAACTATCAACTCCATTATGCATAGTATGGACTAGATACTACGACATCCCCACTAACGTCATCACAGCCCAATAGTGGGTGTAGAACTCTATATCAAGATATGCTCTCACACACGCACTCCACACACACACAGACACACACATAAGAGCATATATTCACACAAAGCCCTTCGTACTGAGTTTCTATCAAACCTCCGGAGATGCAAGGCAGACTCTGTCACGATTGTGACGTAGGTGTGTATCAGATTCTCTCTTCATTGCTGATTCCTGTTGTTGCAGATGCAAAGAAAAACCAGCCAAGGGAACCCCTGCCCTCGACTAGTTGCGACTCTTCGCCAAAGGCTGTAACTCTTCATCGAATAGCCACATCCCTTCGATGAATGGTTATATCCCTTGATAAACGGTTGTGCCTCTACATCGAATAGACACATCCCTTAGCCTAAAGTTGTATCCTTTCGTCTATGGTCATGTCCTTTCGTTAAAGGACATGCCTCTTCAAATGTGCCTCTTCATCTCCTATATAAGAGACCTATTGTACTCAGTTTAATCAATTCAATTCAATCTTCTCTCAAGTGTTTTCCTGAAGTCTCTTGCTCTCTAAGTTAAGTACTTAAGTAGTAATTAGTACACAATATGAGGGATTAACAACATAATCCTCACAGTGGTATTAGAGCAAAAACTTTTCCTACCCGTGGGTTGTGAAGCCCTCACTCTCTCCGCGGCACTCCCCCTTCCACCCCTCTTCTCAGTGTTGTATGGAAGCAGCGGAGCAATGGTGGACCTGGCATAAATCTTTGCCCATGGTGATGTAAAATATTTTTTTTCCACACCCCCACACACGCATCCTTTCGCGTCTCAGAGAGCAGAGCCCTTTCTGCATACCTGGATGACCACCTCCCTTCTACCGGTGGTGGTATCCCTTTGCTGCAAGCCATGACCCCCCCCCCCCCCCTCTGTGCTGAATATTGAGCGCCCCCTCCTCGCTTCGTGCAGATGCAGGTTGCGCCCCTTCGAAGAGGCACACCCCCTCTTCCGTCCGTGTACGTGACGTTTCCAGGCAGCCGTAACCTATAAACCACAAACAGAAAAAAAAAATTTAAGGCAAGCTACGTGGCATTTGGGCCCCTCATCAACAAACAAAAAAAAAACAGCGTGCTCTTACGTGCGCACGTGAAGCGCCCCCCTTCTATTAGGATTCGACCCTTAACCTCCCGGCTGTCAGGATGCCACCTACTGCACGTTCGCTGCCATCCTCTCCCGGCTCTGCCCACGTTACACTGTGTGTGCCGCGCTCTTGCCATTCACGTGCATGCTTCATGGACAATTTTCCGGAGGAGCCCTACATGAACATCCACTACCTGAGTTACATCGACGAGATCCCCGAGGCTCTCCTTCCCGAACACAACCCTCTTCATGCTCCCACTCCGGAACCAGTGCCACTTCCCGCCAATGCGGGGTGGATTCCAAGTCTCCCAAACTCCCCTGTCCCAGCAGCCCCGGCCTCACAGGTGTACCGCATACATGTCAGCAGCCCGCATGCAACCGAACCCCAAACTTGGGCGATCTGGAGTATTTTCCTCACCTGCGAGCCACTGCACCTTGCTCATTTCGAGTACTTCCTGTCACGATACCCTCAGTTGGCACATTTTCTTCCAGAGTGCAGTGTGAATGGCCTCCGCAATATCCTCTCCACAAGCCCTCCTGTGACATTCTACTGCGAGATCTTCGTCCCCGATTATACTCCATTATCTCCGGTGCCCAACTCTTTGGCGGAACCAAACGAGGAAGTGGAAGCAGACAAAGTAGCCTCCAAGGATGATCCCGAGGAAGTGGAGGACCCCGACTTCGAGTACGAGGATCCCGTCAACTGCCTCTCCAACAGCTGCTCCTCCCATCCTACATCCCAGGTGGACCTTTCCTGCTTCACCTCAGTACTCTCTTTGAGATCTCTGGATGTCGACTTCGCACGACAACGTGTCACCCGCCGATCCGGATCCACAGATGGAGGCCTTCCAGATGACCACTCTTCAACAACAGATGGAGGACTTGCAAAGGGCCCTTTTCGAAGGAATGGCATCCATGCGATCACAAATGGAAGACATGCAACAACAGAACCAACACCAGCGTGAGGGATCCAGGAAGTCACAGCGGGCGCGTCGATCGTGTTCACCAACATCGTCATCATCCTCGGTGGGCCAACAGGACGATCCCTCAACTCCTCCCAATCCGACCGCCGAGGTAGACAATGTTGAACTCAAACTTTTGTATAAACTAATTGTTGGAGGAGAATGACTCAAACACAAGAGCCTTAGCCAAGGAAGTGCAGAGGAGATAGAGAAGAGTGAGAGTGAGAGAGAGAGAGAGAACTCACACAATGCTCAAGAATATCTTGAATGTCTTATTGAGGCTCAAGGGAGACCTCGTATTTATAGTAATACAAGGGTATGGGCGGGCGCCCAACTTATGGGGCGCCCGGCGGACCAAATACAAAGAATGCCTTTACAAGGCCCAAATGAGGGCCAAATGTACAAGTAAATATATGGCCGCGAAGCTCTCGACAAGAGCTACGCGATGATCAAGGTCTGGAGGCGAAACTGGGACTTTATACCCAACAACCTCCCACTTAAAGGGCCAGTGAAGCTCCTCTAAGCTATGTAACTCCCACCCGCTGTAGACACATATCAAGCTGTGCTTTTGGCAAACTTTTGGTGAGAGCATCTGCAGGGTTCTCATGAGTGCCAATCTTGACCAAACTGATCAAGCCATCATCTAGCACCTGTCTGATGAAGTGATACCGTACATCAATGTGTTTGGTACGAGCATGAAACATGGCATTCTTAGCCAGGTATATGGCACTCTGGCTATCACAACCAAGGACCGGAGCCCTCTCTGGCAATCCAAACTCTGTGACAAGGCGTGCTAACCAAATGGCCTCCTTAGAAGCCTCTGTGACGGAGATGTACTCGGCCTCAGTAGTAGAAAGTGCTACTATCCTCTGGAGTCTAGAGCACCAAGAAACAGCACCACCTGCAAGAGTATAGATGTACCCACTAGTAGACTTGCGGGTATCAGAATCACCTGCCATGTCTGAATCACAATAACCCTGCACCTCAAGTGGACCTTTACCATACATAAGGCATTTCTTCTGTGTCCCCTTCAAGTACCTCAAAATAGACTTTATAGCATCCCAATGTGCTTTGCCAGGGTTGGACATAAAACGACTGACTACTCCCACTGAATGAGCAATGTCTGGCCGTGTAGCAACCATAGCATACATAAGAGATCCACAAGCAGAAGCATAAGGGATCCCACGCATAGTACTGGCTGCATCATCATCTTTTGGGCAATCATCCTTGGATAGTTTAACATAGGGCTGCAATGGAGCACCCAAAGGCTTAGAATCAGCCATGTTAAATCTATCAAGGACTTTCTGGATATACTTCTCCTGTGAGAGGAAAAGCAACTTCTGTGCTCTGTCCCGTCTAATCCGAAGACCCAAAATATGTTCAGCTGAACCCAAGTCCTTCATAGCAAAAGCTGACTTCAGCTGGTCCTTAAGAGCTTCCAAAATGCTCTTATTCTTCCTTGCAAGAAGCATGTCATCAACATACAGCACAAGTATCACTGGGCTGCCATCTGCATCAGTTTTAGTATACAAGCAATGATCTGCATGGCTACGATTAAACTTTTGGTTAAGCATGAAAGCATCAAACTTTTTGTACCACTGCCTCGGGGCTTGTTTCAGCCCATAGAGACTACGCTTCAGCTTACAAACCAGATGTTCTTTGCCAGGAATGACAAAGCCTTCAGGCTGCTTCATATACAGCTCTTCATCTAAATCACCATGTAAGAAAGCTGTCTTTACATCCATCTGATACAGTTCTAAATCCAAAACAGCAGTGAGAGCAAACAAAACACGAAGGGTGGTCATTTTGACCACAGGAGAGAAGACCTCCTGAAAATCAATCCCTTCCTTCTGAGCATAGCCCTTAGCAACAAGGCGGGCTTTATACTTAGGCTGGCCGTCAACTATCTTGACTTTGTACACCCACTTGTTAGGAATAGCCTTCCTTCCTTTGGGCAACTCAACCAAGTCCCAAGTGTCATTTGCATGTAGAGACTTAATCTCCTCCTGCATAGCATGCTCCCACTTGTTTCGGAGTTCACAAGACTTAGCCTCTTTGAAAGTAAGAGGCTCACCCTCATCTGTAAGCAAAACATGTTGCAAAGAGGGATCAAAACGCTGAGGTTCCCTCCGAAAGCGAGTAGACCTCCGTACCCAATGATCATTGGCTGGTTGGGGGTCAATATCGGGAGGAATCATAATTTCAGCATCAAAAGGCTGCGGGTTTTCACGAACAGCCTGATTTTCAGCATATAGGGGTTGCTGCCCTACACCTCCAGGAGCATGAAGCGGCTGTCCAACCTCGTCTGGCTCAAATATCACGGACTCATTATCTTCAGCCCTTTGTGAAGCATCCTGGGGCTCATTTTCAGCATCAATGGGTGGCTGCCCTTGCTGAAATTTGACCTTTTTCTGATCACCATGAGAGGCACAAACATTACGGAGCAGCTTTGCCTCATAAAATACAACATCCCGGCTGCGAACCACTTTGTTGGTTGATGGCAACCACACACGGTAGCCCATCTCACCTTCATCACCGTAGCCAACGAAGGTGCCCTTCTCGGACTTAGCATCAAGCTTGTTCCGGTCTTCCTTGCGGATATGCACATATGCATCACAACCAAAGATGCGTAAGTGGGCATATGAGGACGGTTTGCCAGACCAAACCTCCTCAGGGATTCCACCTTTCAAAGCTGTGTGTGGAGATCGATTGCAAACATGAACTGCAGTTTTCAAGGCTTCTCCCCAAAAATCCTGAGAGAGATTAGCTGTGGACAGCATGCATCGAATTCTTTCACACAGTGTACGATTATACCTTTCAGCCACACCATTTGAAGAGGGGCTATAGGGGGGTGTAAGTTCCCTCTTAATGCCATTATCATCACAAAATTTCTGAAATTTAGTACTAACAAACTCACCCCCATTGTCAGTGCGTAAGCATTTAATCTTCACTCCTGTTTGAGTATGAACAAATGCATAAAACTTTTGAAATGCAGCAAAAGCATCATCCTTAGATTTCAACAAAGTGATCCATACTTTTCGTGAGTGATCATCCACAAAAGACACAAAGTACTTTGAACCACCTTTAGATTTAATGGGCATGCTGCAGACATCAAAGTGGACCAAGTCCAACTTTTTAGCCTTGCGAGAGGCACGAGAGGAGTAAGAACTCCTATTCTGTTTCCCATACAAGCAATCATTACAAAAATCAAGCTTGCTTCCTTTTGCATCAAATTTGTTCAAAGAGGACAAAATGGAGAGACCCTTTTGGCTCATGTGGCCAAGTCTCTTATGCCAAAGCTCCATGTGGGAGCGTACCTCTGCAAAAGCAATAAACTTACCAGACAAAGCCTGACCATGAAGGCTATATAATGTTCCTTTCTTGCATCCTTTTGAAATCAGCCTTGTGCCTTTGGTCAATTTCCATGTGCCATTTCCAAATATGGCCGTGTATCCCAAGGCATCAAGCTGGCCCACAGACAGGAGACTGGTTTTCAAACCAGGCACATACCTCACATTTGGCAGCACAAACTCACTACCATCCTGCAAAGTCAAATTCACGGTGCCCATACCTTCAATATTGCAAGCATGATCATTCCCCAAGAACACCTTTCCTCGGGAGCCTGCAGTGAAAGTTGCAAAACACTCCTTGATAGGAGTTACATGAAAAGAGGCACCCGTGTCAATAATCCAAGTCTGTGAAAGCACATCAGATTCATACATCAAGGCATGAATAACATCTGGTTCTGTGACATGCAAGTTATGAACATCAAGTGCATTAGCAGAAAAAACACATAGCACATCATCTGAGTCAGACAGTTCCTCTATGACAACACCAGAGGCCACATTGGCCTTGCTCTTGTCCTTTTCGAACTCTTCTGCTTTGCTGGAATTACTCTCTTTTTCCTTCTTTTTGTCATTTGAATGACTGGATTTCTTCTTCCGGTCTTGCTCCATCTTGTAAAACTTGCAATCTGGCTTCTTGTGGCCTTTACGACCACACTGGTAGCATGTAACATCAGATTGCTGGCCCTTGCTCTTGCTTCTACCCTTTGAATTGGTAGTAGTATTTCCCCGCTTGGTCGTCCTCCCTCGTGAGACATTTGCAGAACCGCTAGTCTCTGAGGTCTTCCTCCGGATATCTTCATTGAGAATAGCACCCCTGACTCCATCAAAAGTTAGGTTGGGATTTGTCCCAAGTGACACCACAAGTGTTTCCCAAGAGTCAGGCAAAGTAGTGAGCAAAAAGATAGCTTTCAACTTATCATCAAAAGCAGGCAATCCAGAATCCTGCATCTGATTAAGCACCCCTGTGAAAGTAGTAATATGCTCTACTGCATTCTTAGAATCATCAAGTTGCATATTCATGAGTTTCCTGATGAGATGTACCTGGTTCACTGGCGTGGTGATCTCATAGGTGCTTCTCAGCTTCTCCCAAACGGCATAGGCTGTTGTCAGCCCTTTGAGGTCTACAAGAACCTCATCAGCAACAGCCATCTGGAGATAGGCAACGGCCTTTCTGTTCAGGATTCCCCATTCATCATCTGTCATAGCAGCGGGTTTGAACTGCTCAAGTGCAGTATCACATTCCCGCAGATAGAGGATATTCTGAATCCTCACCTTCCAAAGATCAAACCCAGTGCCTGCAAACTTCTTAATCTCTAGTAGACCCTTAAGATCACTTGTAGACGCCATGACTTATCAAACTGACACTTCAGAAAGTAAGCAATAGCAAGATGTTATGTACCAGATATGGGTTGAATGTAGGATGCTCGTAGATTGATGAAACAACTTCAAGTGAAGGAGACGGCGGAAGAGTATCACCGAATGTCGATGTAAACCCGAGGGGCAGTATGTTGCTGTCTTTTGAGGGTTGCTCGAAGATCCTGGCTGCTGGAGGGCCGTGAGGCAAAGACGGCTGCTGCTAGTGGCCGTGGGACTGCTGGCTGCAGCCCGGACTGCTGCTGGTGGTCGTGGGGCTGCTGGCAGCAGCGTTGGCTGCTGCTGGTAGTCGTGGGGCTGCTGGCAGCAGTGTTGGCTGCTGCTGATGGCAGCCGTACAGAAACCAGAGGATAGAACAGCAAACGCAGCAAAGAGGGGCAGCAGAAACGCAGCAAAGGGGGGAAGCAAGGGAGAGGAAAAACGCAGCAGAAGGGCAGCAGGGGTGGAGCAGAAAACGCAGGAGAGGGAAGAGCAAGAAAAAACAGCAAAAACAGTCTCCTGCGTTAAAAAAAAAGAAGAGCAGCACTCAAAAAAAACGCACCATCTTGATGATAGAAGGGAGGTGTTTGACGATCCCGTAGTCAAGTGGTGGAAGACACCTCTAACTCCATAGCTTCTGCATACAGCTTCCCTCCATAGCTCTGATACCAGTTGTTGGAGGAGAATGACTCAAACACAAGAGCCTTAGCCAAGGAAGTGCAGAGGAGATAGAGAAGAGTGAGAGTGAGAGAGAGAGAGAGAACTCACACAATGCTCAAGAATATCTTGAATGTCTTATTGAGGCTCAAGGGAGACCTCGTATTTATAGTAATACAAGGGTATGGGCGGGCGCCCAACTTATGGGGCGCCCGGCGGACCAAATACAAAGAATGCCTTTACAAGGCCCAAATGAGGGCCAAATGTACAAGTAAATATATGGCCGCGAAGCTCTCGACAAGAGCTACGCGATGATCAAGGTCTGGAGGCGAAACTGGGACTTTATACCCAACACTAATGACCACAGCACAGACAAGAAAGATGGATATCAAGGCCTGAGCCCTACAATGGCCGCCGCGATAAGCGGTTAATCGATCACTGGCTCTACAAGATGGAGGTTTATTTCTCAAATACTGAGTTGCCCGAGAATAAAAAGGTGGCATTGGCCAGCACCCTCTTGAAAGATACCGCCTTCCTTTGGTGGCGACACGGGATTTCAAATGGCAAGTCTACTCCGACGTGGGATAAATTCCGGCGTGCTCTTCACAAGGCTTTTGAGCCTGCAAATGCGAACTTTCATGCCAGGTCTTCTCTCCGCCGCCCGAGTCAAACTGGCTCCATGGCCGCGTACATCTCAGAGTTTTAAAAACTAGCTCTCGAGATAGACACTTAGCCCCTCTGACCAGCTTCACATCTTCATTGACGGACTTGAACCCACGATCCAAGACGAAGTCCATAAGTACACCGGTGGTATGAATGTCCTCAACGCCCTAAACCCTCCAACACTCAGCGCAATTCTCAGGTGGACAGTTGCCCCCATGCTGATCATGACCCGCCTCCTGTGAAAGACAAAGGCAAACAAACAGCTTGCTCTATTCGAGTTTCTAAAGTTGTCAGTACCCTGATGCTTAATGGCCAAAGTACCAACCTTGCTCCAGAGAATCTTTCCAAGCAGGTCCTTAGTCTTCTGGGTTTCATAGGTGACTATCCCATCAATGTGCTGGTGGACAGTGGCTGTTCCACTAATTTTGTGGGCACTTCTTTGGTTCGCAAGCTTCGCCTGCAGACCCGACATTTTGTGGATGCTTTTCAAGTAGAGCTTGCTAATGGTTCCTTCCTTAATTGTAACAAAAAGGTGCAACAGCTTCAGTTCCAGATTCAAGATTACCAAGATCACCTTAGTTTTTCAGTGATGTCGTTGTCACATTATGACATGATATTGGGACAATCTTGGCTGTATCGATATGATCCAGTGATCAGCTTTCGTTCTCATTTAATCCAGTTATACCATGATGGTCGAGAGAGCTGGAACTTCGTGGCCTTTTCAGTGCCAAACCCATCACTGTTGTTTCTGCTCTACAAGTCAAGCGGCTCGTCCGCAAACATGACTGTGCAATAGCCTTGGTCATGTTACGAGAGATTGAAGCAAAAACTAGTGAGCAATCTCAAGCCTCGTCATCAACAACTGCTTACTTGGAGCAACCCTTCTTTAGGCCTTTTCAAGATCTGTTTCCGAATGATCCTTTGACGACATTGCCTCCTCGTCGCCCTGTGGATCACCCGATTGATGTGGTCCCAGGTCAACCTCCTCCAACCCGAGCTGCATACCGTGTTTCTTACTCGAAATCTCAGATACAAAGGTTTACTTCAACCTTTGCCAGTTCCCAATGAGAGATGGGAAAGTATCAGTATGGATTTTATCACCACTTTGCCTCGTTCATCCAAAGACAATGCTCAGATTTTTGTAGTGGTTGATCGATTTTCCAAAATGGCGCATTTCATTCCTTGCAAGAAAGCTACTTCAGTCCCAGATGTAGCATCATTGTTCGTGCAACATGTCTTCAAATTGCATGGCTTGCCGAAGACCATCATCTCTGACGGAGATCCCAAGTTCACTGGACATTTTTTGACGTCTTCGTTCAAATCTCTTGGCACGAATTTGTTGTTCAGTTCAGCCTATCATCCTCAAACAGATGGACAGACTGAAAGAGTCAATCAGATTTTGGAGGAAATGATTCGACATTACATTCAAGCCCGTTTGGCATCATGGGAAGATTATTTGCCACTCGTGGAATTTGCTTATAATAATTCCTATCATTCAGCAATTGGATTGACTCCATTTCATACTCCTCTTGTGCCTACAAACTTTGTTTTACAACACAAAGTGGCGTTGGCAGATCAGTTGGTTTAGGAGATGCAAGATGTGCTTGTACAAGTTCGAGATAAATTGGTCCATGTGCAACAAAAATATCAAAAACAGGCCAACAAGCATCGTCGACATGCAAATTTTCAAGGAGATTTGGTCTTGTTGTATGTGGCACCTCATCGCTACAAAACAGTGAAGTCAGTTTTTCCAAAGTTGCGACCTCGCTTCTATGGACCTTTCAAGATTCTTCAGAAAAATTTAATTGTCAGTTACAAGTTGGAACTTCCACCTTCATGGGGGAAGGTTCATCCGACTTTTCACATTTCTTGGCTCAAGCAGTATGTTCAAGGAGATTCGCCTGTTCCATACTTATCTTCATATGTACCAAAAATTAAAGATGACCATATTATCCTTGTTCCAGAAGTAATTCTTGACGTACGTCAAAAGGAAACAAGAAGAAAGTTGATTACAAAATTTCTTGTGAAGTGGATGGATTTGGATGAGTCTCATTCCACTTGGCAAACAGATGAAGACATGCAGCAGTACCCTAATCTTCTTCAGGAGTTCTTTGACAAATGAATGTCTATCATTTGACACATGGGTTTTATTTTAAATGGGAGGGAATGTCACGATTGTGACATACGTACATACCCTCAAGGAATGCTTCATCTAGCTTCTCCTATTGCCGACCACTCCATGTGCTACCCTGCTGCATTCTTGCTGGAACTGTGCACCTTCCTTGGGACAGTGCTTAGTGGGTTGAGCCTGAATGCTCTGAAACCAATGTTGCATGCACGGAAGCCTTGCTATACTGATCCATAGCCCTAAGCTTGATTAAGAACATTGATGCTGATTCCCACATGATTAAGACAAAGGAGAGAGAAGAAGACAGAGATTGGGTGTCAAGGTTTTCTTTTATTTATGTGGTACAAAAAGGTTGCAAAAATGCTTGTACATGCGTGGGCCTTGGTCAGCCCCAAGTATGATTACTGTTGTCCCTTATGACTGCTGGCCATTGCCTAAAGCTGCCAGCTGTCTGCCAAATGGGCAAGAGCCATTTGCTTCCCCATGGGCTGCCAACTGCAGGCTGAGTACCCTGATGGCTGCCGACAGGGTTCCCAAACCCTCTTGATGATGATGATGATGATGATTATCTGATGGTACTTAACTGCTGCCTAATCAGGGATTAAGAATGTTCATGCCAAAGATTAGCCATGCACATGACAATTCTCTAAAGCATACAGCTACTTTTGATACAAAGGGTTCTTAGGTTGTGATGGAGGCTAGAGGGCTTAAATCCCCTTTGGCTATTGTAAAGAAGTCCAAGATTTAGTTGCCACGATATGCATTGCCTTGTATTAGACAAGTCGGTAGCCTATCAATGCCCAATCTAGTCACCTTACATCACACTACATCCTCTTTTGCCTCTTCAGAGATTACAGATCTCAAAATGGGCTCATCATTTTGCTAAGCCGTGACCATTACTAATATAGTAGTAGCTGATTCATGTGACATGAAAAGAGCCTTTGGGGAAATGGTTTTCTTGCGAACAAAGTGTTGCTCTTTGTCCTTGCAGGTTTGTTGGTGCCTAGATTTGATGAAACTGCGCCATTTTCTAACTCGATGCCGTCCAACTTCATTAATCCATGTTGGCTCAGAGGTGTATTAAAAATCCCAGGCCTTCTACACTGTGAGCATGTGATTAAAGCACACTTATGTGGCCTGCGATCCCGACCTCAAGGGAGGTCACCAAGCTACAGACAATATCTAAGGATACGCATATCAAATGAATACATAGATCGACAGACCGACGGATGGAAGAGGACGAGAGTGACGATATCTTACAGTTTCTCGCGCAGTTCGGGCGTATCCTTGGGGGTGCCAAGGGTGTTGACGAGGCGCTTGAAGGTGGATACTGAGGTATTGATCTGGAAGATGCCTGCCGCCACGGCCTGGCTAGGCTCCTGCTTGCCGTCCAGTAGCGGAAGCGGCGCGCCCTTCTCCACGTCCTGGAAACTCATCCTCTCCCAAAGCTCTTCGATTAGCTTCCAATGGCCGATCCGCTGAAAACGATACGGGCAAATCTGCAGAAACACAACAGAAAAGAGCGGGGAAGGCAAGGGTTCTCTCTCTCTCTCTCTCTCTATCTCTGCGCACGCCACGCTTTGCAACCTCCGCCGTCCTGTCGTCCAGCTCAAGTCGCCTCTTTTGGGTCCCACTCAACTCCCCTTTAAATTTCACACATGTGACGCCACCACGAGTTCGGTAGCGTTCCTTGTCCCTTACAACATCCGGCGGACACAACCTCTCATAACACTTTTTTATTTCACACACTAGGCGGACAGGCAGAAGCACCGTAGTCACGGCCACCTTTTTCAAAATTCTCAATCATAGCCGTCTCTGTACACTCACAAGGACTATTAGCCTTCCATTCGTGCACGGCACACAAGCACAACATGAAGATGTCCATCGGAGTATCCTCCATTTTGCCCTAATCAAATGAACGTCCAAATCATGATCTATGGAGAATTCAGATCCATGCACCAATTCGGAGATCTTCACACAGAGGTTATTCAATCAACCGGGCTTTGCATCTCCCTCCAAGGCACAAAACTTGCCTACAAACGTGCTAATCAAGCGAGGAGATGGAGATACCCAAGAGGGAAAAGCAAAGCCACATGGTATTGTCCAACAATCCAAAATTTCAACCCCAAGCCACACGAGCTCTTCAATGCTTCACTTCTTTCCACCGACATTGATGTCCCATTTCAAAAAGAGACTCAAGAAGCACACGGATCCATTTGACCATGTCCGTCAAGCCACCCACAGCTCACGGTTAACCAAATCCAACCCACCAAGAGACGCTTTGGTACAACCCATCGCCCGAACTCCCATACCCAATGCATGCTATACAAGTTTTCCTAAATACTTCCATTTATCATGGACAACCTAACCTCATTCACAACTACTATAGTATCAGCCAACCTCGTTACAATTTACCTCTCAAACTCCTATCCTAGAGAGTTGAAAAAAGCATGAAAATGAGAGTCGAAGAAAGCGGTGTGTTGAAGTTTTCACCAGAAAGAACTTCTACATGCATGACACTTGCATACACATGGGCTCTGCATTAGTAGATAGGTCTAGCAGGAATAGGCACAAACAATCTCAAGTACTAAGCCTCATCGAAATGGTAGTGTGTGAGGGTACAACATGAGTAGAGCAAGGGGGAGAGCATGCATATTAGAAAGGAAGAAAGACTAAGGGTTCTAACTCAAAGGTTGATTTGTGGAGTTACTTGTAAAAGGTGAAGTCAATGGGTCAAAAAGGTAGCACATGGAAAAGCACAAGGAGGCACATGGAGTGTGGGCATTTATTGACACATGGATGCACTAGGGTGCATGTATCTTGTCATGATCCTACGAGGGCTCCTTGAGAGCTATAAAATCATGTAATTAGGTTCTCTCATTTTGAAAGCTACAAAATCATGTAATTAGGTTCTCTCATTTTGAGAGCTACAAAATCATGTAATTGGTTCTCTCATTTGAGAACAATGCAATGATATTATCTATTGGGTTCTCTCATTTAAGAGCTACAAAATCATGTAATTGCGTTCTCTCATTTGAGAGCTATAAAATCATGTAATTGGGTTCTCATTTGAGAGCAATGCAATGATATTATCTATTGTGTGATTAGTTTCTTCATTCTATATAAGTTTTCTTTACCTCTTAATCTTTAATTAGTTTTCTTAATAATGGATTTTATTGACTTTGATCCTCCATCCATGCTTTCTCCATGGTGGCGAGTACAATCCTGGCCCATGGTATGACCCATTCACTAGACCCTCCTTAAATCAATAAGAATCTCTGGTGACCTCTCCTTCAACCACACTAATCATTAATTCAAATAGCCTCTCTCTCAAGTGCTCGATAATGCCAAATTAACTAGGCATTAGAGGCCGCCCAGCTCCATTGAAGCTAGGAGCAAAAAAAGCACCTGAAACTAACCTTAACAATAACCCTCCAGGTATATCTCTAAATGGGCCACCAACGTATTAGCTGTGCAAAGAAGCCCAATATCTAAGCATCAAACTATGAGATCTGGGAATAATATTGTATCATGCCAAGAGGTCCGGACCACCATTTTCCCATGCATATCAGTCAATGGTGGTCCTAGCACTAATTCATGTTGGGTATTGCGAGTTACCCTCTTTGGGTATAAAAAACCCTTATTAGGTTTTGGTCAAAAGATAAGGCTTTTATAGGCTTAATAATTATAAATGCATGTCCTTTGTCCTTGGTTATATTAACATGGAGTATCATTTGTGCAATCTCTCTCTCTCTCTCATCCTCCATCCACCATAGCCTTTTAGTAAACCCTAATGTCTCTCTGCACATGCTCTATCTTGGCACCATGAATGCCGACAGAGTCTCATAGCCACCTTAGCTACCATGTCCATACTTCACATGTCCTATTTACCATTCTCATGAGAGCTACCACCATCATCCTAATGCTATGCTGTGTTTTTTTCCTATTTGAAACTATGTTTTTTCTTAATCAACCCCGCTTCATGTACCTCTCCATGAGGTGCATGTATAGACTACAACCATCTCTCAGCACATCTCTTCGCACTCTTGCTGCATACATACGTGGAGAATACTATATCTTCCACAACATTCAGCCATTTATGTAGGTCAAAATATTCCATGGAAAAAAATTCAAACACCTATTGTGTCTATCGATCAAAACACCACACATCCAGGGGTAAAATCAACAAAGCTCATCCCATCTTCTTAATGGAATAGGTGGCCTACTTGGACAGTTAGAAGCGGATCACGTCTCATGCCCCAAATCAATTTTGATTCAGCCCACAACAACGTTTATGAAAAAATGCACATCATCTTAACCTATAAATAAGAGAAAAACACAAAGCTCAGGATGTTGAGATATCGAGCTCAACTAGTGTTGCAAACATCGATGACCCACCTAGGTGATAGCTTCTGCACTTATGCTACTGGCATGGTTGGTGAGATTATGGTTGATATGTCGCTAGTGGATGACATGTTGTGTGACAGCCATATTTAGATTACTAGAGTATAGGATAGTTATAGTGCCAGCTCATATAGTTAGGCTCACACTATGGACTATGTACTCTTACCTCTTTTTGTTAATGGTTATAGAGAAGAGAAGAGTACTTTCCCTTATAGTATGTACTCTTATCTCTTTATGTTAATGGTTGTAGAGAAGATAAGATGGAAGAAAATTCACCCATCCATCTCTCTCTTGTATCTGTTAAAGTATGCATAGGCGGAAGTGTAGACAAAATAAGAGAGACAAGAGGAAGTAAAGGAGAGAGAGCTTGTGGACAAGATAACCTTTTATAATAGCATGAAGCTTTACTATGGCAATAGCCAATCAGAAAGTGTTTGCACTGTGATTGGAATGAACTAACTACAAGTGAATATGAGAAGCCCCTTTTATAGTGCAGTGTGGGAGCTAGCCGACAACTCCACGACCTATAGAAAAGAGACAAAAAGCATAAAAGCCCATAAAATAGGCAAAGTCCCATAACACTGAGATGCACAATTCTAACACCCCCTCTAGAACTCGTAGTGTGCAAGAGTCTGAAGAAGATAAGCTAATGAAGATGCAACCATGGACAAGCCATGGACCCTCTAGTACTGGAGATACCGAAATCACCTCGGCGTGAGCATCCTTCAACCTGTTTCCTTGAAACAAAATGCTAGCACGAAGAGCAAGGAACTTTGCTTGGCTCCGAATTCCGACACAAGTGTGCATTGAACTCCAAGAATAAGATGATGAGCTGCCGGACACACTGCGCCCATAATCCCCAACAGTGGACTGTGAACACATCATGTCCCAAAAGCCTCAAATAATGAACTCGGAATAGATCTAGTCCATAATCTCTGCTACAACAAAGATGACCTGCCAAATTTTAATGCTTGAAACTCCGACTCATGGTTCCCATGAGGTTCTCATGCACCAACAAATGGAGCTACTACCATCCCCCTCTCTCGCCCACAAGCCTTCTCTGGCTGGAAGCACATGGGGGAAACTGCATATATACTAGAGAAGTACACAATCTTGGTCCTCCCGAGTCGGAAGCGCCCTCGAAGCCCTAGATGTGTTACTGGAACTATCTGAGTCACTATCATGTGTCGTGTCTTTGCCCTTCTTTTGAGATGAAGACTTGCCTTTGGTCTTATCCTTCTTCTTAGACAAACAATCCCTGGACAGATGTCCTTTCTTTCCACATGAGAAGCAATGACTACGACCTTTCTTGTGAATTGAAGTAAGTGCCTGATCAGAACCGCTAAGAGACACCTTTATCTTACTCTGAGAAATGATAACATACTCTTCCACCAAAAGTAGCGAGCTAAGATCATCAAAATCCAACTGAGTGGTTGTGACCTAGCACCTCAAAGCTCGAGAAACCACATCATACTCCAGGGGAAGCTTGGTGAGGATAACTGCAACCAGTTAAGTAGAGGACAAAGCAGCACCCATGGCCAGTAATAATTGGTCATGGATAACCTTGGCCTTCATGGAGGAACAACTACATAAAATTGCCAGCAAGAAGTAACAAACTGTAGAGTTGCCCTTGCAAAGTAACTTCCCTCAATAACGAATCTCAAGCAAAGAGATCCTCCAATTTGGACCATACTTGATGAGCACTAGTAAGAGTTTTCACAACTGGTGAGACCTCCTTTGTGATGGTATGCACAGGCACTGAATGCGCCTTCGAATCACGATTTTCCCAGTCTTGTAATACTGCAAGGAATTCGTCCTCTTGATCTTGGGTACACCTCCGAGAGTTCTGAGGACGCTCAGGCTTCTTCTCACTACCCTGAACAATCTCCCACAAACCCTTGTGGATGAACCATATCTGCATATTTAGCTTCCAATGGGCATAGTTAGTTCCGTCCAACTTGTCATCCTTGTTCGTACAAGGGGGAACCATATCCACATCAACAAAGTACACAAATCTTAGCACTCTAAGACTATTACAGCATGGTAACCAGCATGGTAACCAACACAGGAGTAGGACAACCTGAAGAGCCGGGTACCTAAGTGATTGATACCATGTTGGAGTATGCATAGGCGAAAGCATAGACAAAACAAGAGAGAGAAGAGAGAGGAAAAGAGAGAGAGAATGTGGACAAGATCACCTTTTATAATAGCATGAAGCTTTACAATGGCAATAGCCAGCAAGAAAGTGTTGCAGTGTGCTTAGAATGAACTGACTACAAGTGAATATGAGAAGCCCCTTTTATAGTGCAGTGTGGGAGTTGGCCGACAACTCCACAACCTACAGAAAAGAGATCAAAAACATAAAAGCCCATAAAATAGGTAGAGTCCCATAACACTGAGATGCATAATTCTAACAGTATCTTACGCTCTCTTGTGTGTGTTTGCTTGCAAGGAACTCAATCTCTCTCTCTCTCTCTCTCTCTCTCTCTCTCTCTCTCTCTCTCTCTCTCTCTCTCTCTCTCTCTCTCTCTCTCTCTCTCTCTCTCTCTCTCTCCCCCCCCCCCACATTCTCTTTCTGGTATTAGAGCTTCGGTTTGTGTGAGAGGCAAGCAAGGAAGCAGTACACGGGTAAGGGTATTTCCATCTCTTTCTCTCTTTATTTTTGAAGCAACACCCTTAGTAATTGTGAGCTACAGGCAGACATGGAAGTCATTATCTTAGATTGAGACATCCTCCTTGATGAAGAAAGAAACCATATTGTGTAATTAACTATGTTAATTAAATATTTTTTGGGTTTTAGTACGATTTGAGTACGTTTCAGGCCTCGTTTTAGCTTTGCAAGTTTTTCGCAGGCACTGTGAAGTGTCGATTTTGATTGTGTGTGTCCAATTTTTTATTCGATTTAAAGTTACAACAAAATTTTGGTTACAAGACATGCAGAGAATCTAAGTGTTGCAAGTGTGCGGATGTGTATATGAATGGTTCACATATAGTGACATTATGATAGGTTTACATCACCACTATAAAGATTACAAATTTGATACAAGTGCAAAAGGTTCTTTACAAGCATGGTTTGGTAAGTTGCTGCAAGTAAACATGTTTGACAATCTATCACAAATTGTGAGTGAGAAGCTAGATAAGAATAACTTCCAAGCATAGAAGTTCAAGATAACCAATTTTCTTACGCGAAAAGGATATTAGGTGTTCATCACAAATTATGAAAGGAAACTGAAGATTGCTGAAGAAACTCGACCCTACAGTAAGTGTAAGCATATAAAGCATGGCATGAAATAGATAGAAAGGTGCCATACTAGTTGTCTGTTAGTGTGATAGATTTTATGATTGTGCATATACAAGATGCGCAAGTGCCTAAGGAGGCTTGGGATACCTTCGTGAAGGTGTATATCACAAACACCCAAGCCCGAAAAATGAACAACATACCCAAGCTCGAAAGATACAACTGAAGCAAGAGCTACATAATATGACCGGAGAAAAACTGAGTATAAATGATTACTCAATGAAAGTTGAAGGGCTTATAGATGCCTTTACTTCTATTGGATCACTAGATGGTGTCGGTGACCTTGAATGGTCTTGGCAAGGAATACATCTAGTTTTAAACCTCCATTAGATTTTGAGAGAACTCTAATCCTGATTTTCAAGGATTGATTGTTCTTCTCGTCCGTTTTAAAGATAAATATTGGGAGAAGGTTCATCCTTTGAAAATCCAAATAAGCGAGGTTTCTACTCATATACAGGTAGAGGCACAAGGAGTTAATCATCTGGGGGCCAAGGTGGAGGAGGCCGTTTTGGAAACAAAAATCACGAGCAACAACAACAATAAGAATCAAATATATAGACACGTGGAACAAGCCACTCTAGAAGCAAGGCGAGCTAAAGGGGCCGAGGCGGTTGACAAAGAAATCAAAATGCAAACAGCATAGAGTGCTATTACTATGGCAAACCAAGGCACATGGTAAAGGACTTTTATAAAAAGCAGAACGATGTCAAAAGTGAAAAGTTACAGAAACTATGCATCATTAAGTAAACAAGGTGATGAAGTGACCAGTTGTTTGTGATACAACACATGCTCAGTTTTACGATAGGAGATGTGTCAGGATTTGGAGATGTTTTTTTGGTGTCTCTAACCACATGACTAGTCATGGTGAGTGATTAGAGATATGTAAAAAATAAAAAACCCTAGTTATATAAAAATAGGTGATGATATTGCACGCCCTATTGTGCATGTCGATAAAGTGCCATTGTTTATGCAAGATGGCAAAACAAAGTACTTGGTAGATGTATTTCATGTTTTAAACATTACGAAGAACTTGGTTTCTATTAAATAGATGGTTGAGTAGGGTCAACAAGTGAGATTCAATCCTCAAGGGTATTTTGTGGAAGACTTTAAAAATCAATGCCACACTTGGTTGCAAAGGGTAACAAAAATGGCACGATGTTTACATTAGATGTGAACATGTATGAGGTGAAGGCAGCCATGTTTGCACATGGGATAGGTGTTATTACAAATATTGACATATGGCACAAGCGCATTGGTCATGTGAATATACATCAGTTGAAGTCTATGCAGGCCTAAAATACTATTGCAAGTTTGTCAAAGTTTAAGGTTAATGGTATGCATACACAGTATATGAAGCATGTCAGCTTGGAAAGTAGAGTAAACATGCTTTTCCACATGAAAAACACGTCAGTGCTGTAAGACAATTGGATATTATACATTCAAATAAATGGGGACCAACCAAGATTGCAACAGTTGAGGTTACAAATACTACATTTAATACTGATCACATTAGGAAAGTGGCTTTATTTCATGAAGGAGAAAAGTGAGATGTTTGCTCATTTTTTGCCTTGGTAGAAAAGAAAAAAATTTGATGTAAATGCAATATGCGAGTTAGTGCCTTGCCTAAGGAAACGAATGCAATTGGATGTAAGTGGGTGTATAAGGTTAAAAGCATGACTCAGATGGATCAGTGTGAGTAGAATTGATTGCTAAGGGTTATGCCTAAACTTATAGCATTGACTATGAGGAGTCATTCAGCCAATTGCTATGGCTGTAGAGCAACGAAGGATTGGTCTTTACATCATATGGATTTAAAGCAGAAGTTTGAGATGAATGATTTGACTGAGGTATGATATTTCTTGGACATAGAGGTGGTAAGATCACCTTATGGCATTTTGTTATTATAAAGGAAGAATGGAATGTTGTCCAAGTATAGTATAGCAATTTATAAGCCTATTTCAATGCCATTGTAGTAGAACACAAATCTTTCTATAAATACAAGTGAGCTTTTGGAGGACCCCACTATATACAGGTGCATATTGTGGGTAGCTTGATCTACATGACTATTACCAGGCTAGATTTGAGCTATGCTGTTAGACTAGTGAGTCAGTTTATGTAGGCTCCCAGGAAGCCACACTTGGATGTGGCTAGACTGATTCTCTGGTACATAAAGTCCATAGTTAATTGTGGACTTTTTTATGATGATGGCACAGAGATACAGTTACATGGGTACACTGATGCTAATTGGGCTGGTAGGGTCATAGATAGGAGATCTACTAGCAACCTTATGTTTTCTTTTGGGAGTGCTGCTATAAGTTAGAGCAATAAGAAACAGCTGACAATTGCCTTTTGGGAGAGTACAAGAGCACTGTTATCAAAGCTTGTGAGGTAGCTTGGTTTGAGAAGCTACTTGGGGATATAGGTGAGCTAGTAACCCAATATACCATGCTAGGATGAAGCACATTGAGATGCATTATCACTTTGTGAGGGATAAGATTGTAGTAGCAGGGGACATATATCAAGCACAAAGATGTGCACAAATGATATCAAAAAGTTTTAGGTTGCCATAATGATAATAAGTTTTACTATTCTGGAGAAGGTGGGTGGTTGCAAGATGAGGTTATCTAGTTTCATGTAGTGGGCGCCCTTGGCTTCAGCCGAAAAACAGGCATTTTTTCAAGAAGAATAGCCAATCTCTTCTAGTTAGCCAAGGAGTTTCACTTCAAGGTCTTCTAATGAAACATCATATCAAAAGTTGGGCACCTAAAACTATAATCTGATCAAACATCCAATAATTACAAAACCCCTTTTCTTTGGGAACCAAAATTGTATACACGCCCTGTCGGAGGTTTAGACAGGTACAGTGAATGTGAGTAAATTGCCTATAACTTTTACATTATTGCTCATATGATGTTACCACTTTGCATATCACAAATACAAATAACATAGATCTTAACTTGATTTATCGAGTAATTTTTGATGTGTTCTACTATTTTCTATATTATTTAAAATGTATTAGAATTGTTAAAAAACATACTATTTTGTTCTCCCACCA
This sequence comes from Cibotium barometz, assembly GCF_041138505.1. NCBI lineage: Eukaryota > Viridiplantae > Streptophyta > Polypodiopsida > Cyatheales > Cibotiaceae > Cibotium > Cibotium barometz. The sequence continues at coordinate 1,279,791 of NC_141093.1, read as the reverse complement.
TATCTACCATTTAAAATGCTCAAATTGTATGGATATAGTGATGATTAGATTGGGAAAGATTAATATAATGTGGGTATAAGGTAAAATTACAAATCTAATGGTTGGATTTTTGTAGATTTGCTTTGGAAAATTTATTATGACTGTTAGAGGTCCATTAAATCAATTGTAATTTAATTGTAGAAAATCAAATATTGAATCTTTCAATCTAAAAACTCTAGGGATCAATACGTTTGTTGCCATGAATTTAATAAAAAAAATTGGCTTAATTTGAGTATGGGAAGGTCCATTTTTGAATTCCCATATTGTGTCCACTCTCCCCTTTTCAAGTCTAAAACCAATCCTAGTTAGGTTTGGAAATCTAGGCTTGGTAAACTTCAAAGCTTAGATATCATTTCATGTGTGAGGCTTGGGTAGGCACAAATATTATATATGCATGCCACTTTATGTCCACATCAGCTTCGAGAGGATCCACATAAGCAGCTTGCCACCTCACCTTGCCACCTCTACCCTCCATGTCAACATGGTCAACCTAGTTGACTCCCCACCTCATCATCCTAGTCATCATTAATGCCACATCTTCTTGCCACCTCGCACTTGGTGACATGGCATGCCACATCATGGAATTGCCACATCAACCATAATAGTGCCACATGTCAAGAGAATGCCACATGTCATGCACGTATGTGACACGTGGCACCTCCTTCCCACCTCCCCTTTTTTTTCCAAAAACATATTTTTGAAAAAGTTAATTTAGTAATTTAGAGAAATAGAATATAGAATTTTAAATAATAAAATATATATAACTTATTAAATAAAAGAATTTAAAATCACTAATTTTAAAGGATTATATTTTGGAATTAGATCAATAATATTATTTTTAAAGTTCATGTTATTCAATTTAAAAAAAAAATTAAGTTTAATATTTCTTGAAAATATTTTGTGTAGAATAAACCTTTGAATAAAATTTTAAAAAAATGCATTATAAAAAAAATACAGTTATATAATTATAAAATAAAAGATAAATTTAAAGATATATTTATATATCTAGTAATGATAAATATTTAAACTTGTTAATAAATATTATTAATAATATTAAATTTTAAGTGGATAATAGATTATCTTTAATTATTTTTATGTTTATCTTAATTATCCAATCAATCTTAGATAGGAAATCCAATGAGATTTGAAGTGGATAACCTATTTTTTCTATATAATCACACATCTCTAGTACTATCCCACACTTATCTCTAGTACTATCCCATCATTGAGCCTTCATAATTTTTTATCTCTTAGCTTCCTTGAGAATGGGTTCTCAAGGTCGTAGGAGTCGGAAACGTGCCAGTGTTGTCTGATGAGCACATAGGGCCTGCGTTCATGGTCAGTTAATGACCTGACAGATTTGCTACAGGAGGGTGATGTATTTGCTGTTATTGTCGGTAAGGGAAATATCGAGGAAGTCGACTACTATCTAATGAGTTGCACTAGGCCAAAGTGCATCCTTGACCAGGATACAGTGGATGATCATGGGTTTTCTTTTGACGCCCATAGCATGATTGTGGCAGGCCGGTTCTACTAGCAGATTCGACTTCATTGGGGGAGTCTTGAGTTCCAGCAGTGGAAGTGGGAGTTAGAGGCATTTCAGTTCTCTCATCTAGTGGTTGCTACCAGGCTCACTCTTGATCGAGTAGTACAGAGCCGAAAACACAGTTCTCACCATCATTTTCGGCTTCGAGTGGATGACCGTGAGAGCATTCTAGAGTAGTTGAGAGCTAGAGAGGGTGCTGCTGATTAAACTCAGACTATCAGGGTTAGCTTACGTACATTGTACTTAGATTTTTTAGGAGTGACTAATCTCAGAATAGCTGGGGTAGCTCATTTTCAAAATACCTTGATCTTTTGAGTTAGTGGAAACCCAAAGTGGCTGTGTTAGCTCACATTCTAATGTACTTAGTTGATGTTTATATCATTATGAGTTTTCTCATTATTGAGGATCATTGCATTTTAGTTGATGTTCATGGTTTTCTGATTTTTTAACACTTTGGCTATCATATCGTTTGTTGAAAATCACCATCACCATATTGTTTGTTGAAAATCACCAAACTTTGCAAGCACTGGGCGCTAATTACTAAACCGAACATGCTCCGATCATGACCAAACTTTGCAAGCATGTGGGAGTGGCCCCCCCCCCACATGCTTGAAAAGGTTGGTCCCCATTAGAGCATGTTTGGGTACGATGGTATGGGGAAGGCCCGAATTTTCCATGGCCTCTAAAGCACCAAGAGACTTGAAAAATTCGCACTGGGCGCTAATTACTAACCCGAACATGCTCCGATCATGACCAAAGTTTGCAAGCATGTGGGAGGGGCCCACCCCCACATGCTTGCAAAGTTTGGTCCCCATCGGAGCATGTGTTGGGTACGATGGTATGGAAGGCCCGGATTTTCCATGGCCTCTTAAGCACCAAGAGACTTGAAAAATCCGCATTGGGCGCTAATTACTAATCCAAACATGCTCCGATTGTGACTAAACTTTGTAAGCATGTGGGGGTGGGTCCCCCCCACATTCTTGCAAAGTTTGGTCCCCATGGGAGCATGTTTGGGTATGATGGTATGGGGAAGGCCCGGATTTTCCATGGCACCAAGAGACTTGAAAAATCCGCACTGGACGCTAATTACTAATCCAAACATGCTCCGATTGTGACCAAACTTTGCAAGCATGTGGGGGTGGGATCCCCCCACATTCTTGCAAAGTTTGGTCCCCATCGGAGCATGTTTGGGTATGATGGTATGAGGAAGGCTCGGATTTTCCATGGCCTCTTAAGCACCAAGAGACTTGAAAAATCCGCATTGGGCGCTAATTACCAATTCAAACATGCTCCGATTGTGACCAAGCTTTGCAAGCATGTGGGGTGTGGGCCCCTCCCACATGCTTGCAAAGTTTGGTTCCCATCGGAGCATGTTTGGGTACGATGGTATGGGGAAGGCCCGGATTTTCCATGGCCTCTTAAGCACCAAGAGACTTGAAAAATCCACACTGGGTGCTAATTACTAATCCAAACATGCTCTGATCATGACCAAACTTTGCAAGCATGTGGGAGGGGCCCACCCCCACATGCTTGCAAAGTTGGTCCCCATCGGAGCATGTTTGGGTACGATGGTATGGGGAAGGCCCAGATTTTCCATGGCCTCTCAAGCACCAAGAGACTTGAAAAATTTGCACTGGGTGCTAATTACCAATTCAAACATGCTTCGATTGTGACTAAACTTCACAGGCATAACCAAAAAGCTTTGAATTACGGTCCCCTTGTCATAGGCAACCAGAGTGTGCAGAATTCCTGAGACAGGGGTTTTCTTCTTGTTGATTCCTTTAACTTGGATAGCACTCTTGGATAAAGGTGGTTTTCCAAGTTGACACCACACACCATATGATAGCAAATTGTGTTGAGCTCGTGTATCCAATAATGCATTATACAACACCTCCCGTAAGGACTCTGTAACTCAATTGGGTATCTTAGAGGCAGGTCAGATTCCAGTGAATCTTCCTCTGCCTCCTCGAAAAATACTTGTGTAATCCCCAAGTTGGCTTCTCGTTGGCACCTAGCGCGCTGTTGACGTTCTTTGGCTTCAACTCTCGCTTGTATCTTCTTAAGCTCAGCTTGTTCTTTAGCTGCCTTCTTTTGATGGATTGCATGTAACTCCTCTTGGCTCGGGGGGTCATAGTATCTTTTGAATTTACTCCCATTGAGGAATCCAATAGTTTCAACTCCATCGAGAGTCTCCACTCGGATGGTACCTTGCGGGGTAATTTCACATACTCTATACGGTCCCTTACTAGCATATTTGAGCTTCTTCTTTTCGTTACGCACTCTATACATCAGGACTTTATCCCCAACCTTGATGTCCTTGTCCTTTAGGTGGCGATCAAACCATTTTTTCCTTCTATTCTTCTCCACAAGGGCATTGTACACAGCCAATTGTCTTTCTTCGTTTAGCCGCTCAAGGATATATAGACGTTCTACTAAGGGGTTACCATCCCAACCCTCTTGAGTAGCAACACAAAGACTAGGAATGACAAATTCCCACGGCATGACTGCTTCTTGGCCATATACCATTTTGAATGGTGTGCAATTAATAGCCACTTTGTACGCAGTACGATAGGCCCATAAAGCTGTCGTAAGCTTTAGATCCCAATCCATGCGATGAGCTTCAAATGTCTTTGTCAAAACAGAGATTAAGGTCTTGTTGGTACTCTCGGCTTGGCCATTCGCTTGTGGATAATAAGGGGTAGATTTATGATGGGATATCATGAAATTTGTTGTGAGCTCCTTAATCACTTCATTTATAAATGCGTACCATTGTCGCTCACAAGTTCAAAAGGACAACCGAAGCGTGTGATTATATTTTCAAAGAGGAACTTGGCTGTTGTCCTTGCGTCTGCCTTACGTGTCGCTTTCGCTTCAGCCCATTTGGTCATATAGTCAGTGGCCACAATAATATAGCGAGATTGTGTGTTGCGGGCCGCTGGGCTAATTGGACCTACAAAGTCTAAACCCCACTTTTCAAATGGTTGGTTTACTTTGATCGGATGTATGGGCATCTGATCTTTCCACTGGGGTTTCTTGTATCGTTGGCATTCATCTCGCAACCCTTCACAAAGAGTGATGCATCTTGGAACATAGTGGGCCACCAATACCCTGATTGTAAGATCTTTTGCGCAGTTAAGTCTCCTGAGAAGTGACCACCGGCTACGCCCATATGTGCCTCTTGCAAAATGTATAGATACTCATCCTCTCAGGCACAACGCCTAAGAACGTCATCCTTTCCTCTTTTATAAAGAGTCCCCGCTATCAGGTTATAGGGTTCACATTCCTTGATCAGCTTTCGAGCTAGATCTTTACGAAGCTCCTTGGGTGGAAAACCATTAACCAAAAAGTTAACAATCTTCTCACTCCATTCAGGCATTGTCTCCACCATGAACAGGGAAGTGTCAGGTAAGTCATCATCAACTCCCGTAGAAGCCTCACCATTAGGTATGCGAGACAAATGATCAGCCATGACATGTTTTTTGCCAGATCTTACAACAACAATGAAATCAAACTCAAGAAGAATCAATAGCCATCGTGTGATTCTTCCTGTGGAGCATGGTTTGTTTACCAGATACAACAATGCTTGATGATCCACATAGAAAACAAACTTGGTGGCAAGGAGGTAATAACGAAATTTCCTTACTGCATATATCATTGCTAACCCTTCTCGCTCCGTAGTGGTGTAGTTCATCTCAGCGTCGTTCAACTGGCGACTGGCAAAGCTAATGGGGTAGTCTAGTTTGTGTTCTCCAGGTTGAGTTAACACACACCCAATAGCAAAGTTTGATGCATCAATATGCACATGGAAGATTATATCCCAGTTAGGCATTCTCAAGATTGGAGTACTCACCGCCAAGGCCTTCTTTAATAGCTCATATGCACGGTCACAATCTTCAGTCCAAATAAACTCGATGAGAAGCTTATACAACGGTTGAGCTATCTCCGCAAAGAATAGAATAAACCTTCAATAATAACCAACATGGCCCATAAAGCGTTGGACTCCCTTATAGTTGGTGGGTGGGGGCAATTCCAGAATGACCTTGATTTTACTCTCGTCAGTGGAAATCCCATTTTTGGACACTATATGCCCTAAGATAACTCCATGTTTAACCCAGAATTGGCATTTGAAAGGATTCAATGAGATGCGATATAATCTACACCTTTCAAATATTTTTCGTAAACACATCAAGTGCTCGTCCCAAGAGGAATAAACACAAAGATCATCTAAGAAAGCTTCACCAAAGTCCCTTAGATATTCCTTAAAGGTTGTTGGAATGTTGCGGGTGCATTGGTCAAGCCAAAAGCCATGACGCGAAAGGTAAACACTCCAAACTCTGTGATAAATGCTGTTTTAGCTTGGTCCTCTACTGCAATTGTGATCTGATTGTAACCCGAGTACCCATCTAAAAAGCTATATGCTTCCTTGCTTGCAACTCTTTCAAGCACAATAGGGTATATGAATCCGCATTTTACAAGCTTTTCAATTTCCTCTTGTACAATCCTTGCATATTTAGGATTCATTGGGTAGGGACATTGCTGGACTGGTTTAGCAGTACTAATCATTGGAATCGTGTGTTGCACCACAGAGGGTGGAACACCCTTCATATCATGATATGTCCAGGCAAATATGTCCTTGAATTCTTTAAGAAGCTTTATAAGTGCAGCTTCTTCCGCCTTGGTGAGGTCTTGAGCAATAAAAACTGGTTTAGACTCCTCACCCGGATCTGCTAAGTCTATCTCCTTAACTACCGCAGGGCCATCGTAGACACCGCTACTCCCATTGGTAGGCATTCGTTGGGCTTTTGTGTAGACCACTTTACGTTTCCCTGTGGTAAATGATTTGAAATGCTCGGGTGCGGGGTGTAAGTCTACTGGTTCTTGTTGTGCCCGGCTTTTTTCTTTTAATTCCGCCTCCTTTTGTTGTGCTCAGCTAACTCTTGGTTTTGCCGCCTTCTTGCAGTACGACTTAGTTTTGGCTTCTCTTTGATTTCTAATTGGGCGACATCATGAGGTTGCGGAATACACCACATGACACTTTGGAGGTATTGTCCCCAATTATCGCTAACTTCCGATGAGCGTCAATAGCTCCTACATAACTAAGCCATTTTGCAGTGGATCTCTCTTTGTTTATTGGCAGTTCCTACATTAGCTCGATAGCGTTGTCGCTTATGTCTCGTTTTCTTCTTACCAAGTTTTTGATTTTTGTTTCTGTCAGATTCGGACTCACTTGGTCGATCTTCACTTGTGTCACTTTCGGATGAACTGCAGGAGGTCACCGTCCCAGGCCTTGAGCACATTGCTTCCACATTTGGGTGAATATTTGATTCATCCCCCCCATCAGGGTCAGAGTCAGTTTCTTCTTGAGATTCATACTCAGAGTTGCATTGGTGAGAGTCTTCGCTACTTTCAGTGTCAGTGGAGTTTGCAGCTTTCTCGCCATCAGGAGTCAAGTGCATAACACCTATCATGTTTATTGGCACTAATGGTGGCATATCTTGCCCCTCAGGTGTTACCCAGCTTGTGCCTCTATTTTCCCATGTGTCTATGGTTGCCGCTAGGTGTACCCAATCCACGTTATCCGACTCAGTCATACCCGGTAGGACATCCATATAAGGAGAATCTTTTCCATCATCAGTCTCTTTTTTGCATGTATAGCAATACCTTAATGGGGCGGAGTGAATAGTGGTATCCGATCGATTATCGATGATAACCTTGCTTCCTAAAGGATGCGCGCGACCATTCTCAAGATCAACTCGAATGACAGAGTCCTAGAATTGTAGGTAGACAAGGACGTCCTAAGATCATTTGATATGACATAGGATGCTTGGAGAAATCCATTACAATGAAGGTTTGTCTTACCTTGTATCCCAGAACCTTGATCTTAAGGTCCCTTAGCATTCCAATAGGTTTAGCAATAGTTCCATTTGCCATCTTAACCACTATGTTTGTGACTTCGAGGTGAGGTCTTCCCATAGATTCCCAACAATTTTTAGTCACAATGCTCACTCCAGCACCACCATCAAGGATTCCCTTTAGAGTTAATCCCTTGGTAGTAATGGGGAGGGTCGCATTGGATTCGTCACCTTCAAAGTACTGTCCCAACTTGTTAACAGGTATTTTAACGACCGAGTCTTCATCTAGGTCGGGTTGTAGATCCCAATGTTCCCCTTCATCTTGAAGCGTGTCGGGTCTATCCATATTTGCAAATTGTGGTAACCCCGCCTTTAGTTCTCCATTGAGAAATGCCCGAAGAGCTAAGAATAGCTCAGAATCTCCGTATAATTTGGATATGATCGTGGTTCTGATTTCAGAGGACATGAAATCCATTAACTTGGACACATTTAACGGTACTTTTTGAGATATCGCCCCTTGACTAGGGACTGGCGAAGATGGAATCACTTCCTCTTCGATGGGGTTAGGCATTCCCTCACCAAACATTCTTTCTAGCAAGAAGGGTGTTTGCCCACTTCCGGATGTCCTATCCTCACTTTCTTCCCGAATGATACTAGGTATAGCTAACGGTTTATGGCTCCTATGAGGATGAACTTGTGTAGGAAACACTGTGTCTGGAATTTTGATTTTTCTCGGGTTTGGCTCTAGTTCTCTTTGTGTTTCTTCCACCAAACCCCTTCAGTGTTGCACTTGTTCAATCTCCTCAACTGGGTTTGGGTAAGTTCCAATCTTTTTCTTGAGGGTTTCTGGCCCACGTGGCTTGTCTTGGGGAGTCTCAGTCAGTTTGGGTGGCCGAGAGGGCATTAACTGACTTGGTTGTGGGACCGAGGAAGTTTCCTTCTCTTTCCCCTTATTTATGTATTCACTTGATTCTCCCGAGTGGGTTCCTCCCTTAAGGTAGTGGCTTTGGTCCCCATGGTTTCTATTGAATCAGAATCATCTTCAGGATCATTCATATACACGGGGTCGTCTCCTGTCCCTATGTTAGTCTTTGAACTAGGCTTGGAGCTCGTGGCATTAAGCGATCTCTTCCGCCGTGTTTTCTTTTTCTTTCCCTGAGCAATTGATGCAGTATTCCTTTCTTCAAGAATGTAGTTTTGATTTTGAAGCATTGACCGTGTAACTACATTCGCGGGTACAATAGGTATGGTTCCTCGTTGCCTGGTTGGTGACCTCAGCGTAATCTTGGGTGCATTAGGATTATGTGGACATTGAGCAATCAAATGATCTATGCCACAACGATTACATGTAAGTACCGGCATTCCCGATGTGCTCCCTTGATTTGGTTGCATTTGAGTAGCGATCTTCTGTAGCCTATTAGGGCACTCCGCTACATGATGCGGTCCACCACAATCGTAGCATTGAAGAGGTGGTCTCCTTGCCAAAGTATTAAGGTTTTGCCCTCTTGTGGCGAGAGCAGCCGCTTGATATACAGGCTTGACTTGCCCAAAATGATCCTCCATGTAGTACTGGGGAGTCATTTCAAACGTATCAATCCCATATGAAACAGTGGGGTCTATCTCCTCTTCATAATCCCCACACGCACTATGTGACTCACAACCCATCTGGTTTACAGGGGCAATCCTTGGGTGGATGTGGAGATTGTGGTCCTAGCACTGGCGGTGGTAACGGCACAGACTGGACTACATTTAGGTTCCTTGGAACTATGTGCTGTGATGGTTGCACAGGTGGTGCAGGCATCAGCGCGGGTACTTGAGGTGTGTTTGACCAGGCTAGTGGTGCCTGATTTGCCAACATTCGCTTAAGTACTAGGCAATTCTTAGATTGATGGCCATACTTACCACATGCATTGCAATATGGGATTTTATTTCTGGCATATCACTATCATACTTGTGGGTTCGATCTTTGGATTGGGAATCCGACCCACCAGGTGTGCCAAGTGTTAGTGGGCACATTACTTTAACATTAGTTTAGGAACCATAGTATGGACATTTACATTTATATGGTGTGAACCCTTAGTCAAAGAAGGCACCCATTCAGTTACACCTTTTCATATCACAACTCCCACCTTGTCTTGTACGGTTGGGTAGATATAATGTATTATGAAGAATTCATAAAATACAATAGGCTATGGTGATTCTCTATGTGTGACAATATTCTGACAACACTCAAATCTACACACTATACTCCAAGTAAGCTCCTAAACTTGTGGAGCTTCTCTATACCCAATGCCTTTGTGAAGATGTTAGCCATCTGATCTTCTATGCTGACATATATCATATCTACATCACATGCTAGAACTTTCTCTCTCACAAAGTGATGATGCACCTTAATATACTTCGTTCTAGCGTGATATGGACACAACTGCTGTTACTCATGTTGTCATAATAAATGACAATGACTCTATCCATCATCTCACCCATATCACCAAGTATGTTGTGAAACCAAGATACCTCACAAGCTACCCATAGTAGCAACCCTGTACTCGATAAGGCAATGTTCTAACTCATATCAACACTCCCAAAAGAAAACACAAAGCCGTTGGGCAGATCTCCTATTCACTGTGTACCCATGTAGCTATCTGTCTCTGCTAGCCTCACATACCGGTACATAATCAACTGTGGACTTCATGTACTTGAGAATCCATCTAGCCACATCTAGGTGTGACTTCTTGGAGGCGTGCATAAATTGACTCACAAGTATAATAACATAGCTCAAGTATGGCCTAGTAATGATCATATGCATTAAGCTACTCATTATATATTCCTGCATACATAGTGGGATCATCCACCAAAAGCTCTCTTGTATGTGTGCAAAGCTGTGTTATGATCCAATGGCACTAAAATAGGTTTATAGCTTGTCATACCATACTTGGACATGATGTCTAAGATACTACCTCTGTAACAACAAAATGCCATGAGCTGATCTCACCACCTCTATGAAAAGATGCAGGGGAGAAGAGAGCTTGAGCTCTTGCAAGCACACACACACTCACAAAACCCTAAAAGAGAACACACAAGGTGAGAGGTTGAAAATCTTCTTCTTCTTCACACAACACTCAACACACCATATACAAAGATAAGAGTACACACAATATGAAAAGGTACTCAACCAAATACATACTAGGGTTCTCTATAGTGTGAACCCAACTAAATGAGCTGGCGCTATGACTATTCCAGTCTCTAGAATGGCTGTCACACAGCCTGTCATCCCACTGGCCGCATATCACCCATGATCTCACCAACCATGCCAGTGTTGTAAGTGTGGGGCAGCCTATCCCCCAGGTGGGTCATCAGCAGTGTCCACCGCCTCACTAGATGAGCTTGATATCTCAACACTCTATGCCTAAGAAATAATGTAGCTCACCCAAATCCTTCATCCCAAACTTTTTTTTAAAACATACTGACATCATGTATGTCAGCATCACTATCACCAGAGATAATCAAGTCATTCACATAAATGACTAACAACACAGTCCCTTTATCTGATCCTAGCTCAAAAGGCACCAATCAGCTTATACTCTTTCCTCTAACTTCTAGTTGACAACACAAATGGACACCTCTACACCTTCCAATCTGACCTCGTTGTTACTATCCTCTTTGGTCACATCAAATCACCGAGACTTCAAATATTTAGCCTAAATGCATCAGCTGACAAGAAGCTGACCTTAATATTTCCCAGCTCTGCTGATGTATACAGATAAGATATTGACTATCTTCCGAATCAGACACTAGGTGATGATCCCAAGCAAAAACTGTACGCCAATATCGGCACACTTCAAAACCTTGCTTCAGAATTCCATAACACTTGTCAACATTCCTTTGTTGACACGCCCGCTTGACTTTCAGAGTGTCCTCCATGGCAGGCAACTACAAACACTTGATCCTAAACTTCTTAACACCTATCAGCTCTCCTCTGTTGTGATGCGGTGTCGACACTAGTCTACCCTAGCTGCCTGTAAACTAGCTCAAATGTCTGACGTAGAACCCGACCCCAATATGCATCCTCCTTGTTCTCTTATTGTCCTCCCAGTCTAGTTAGCCTCAATTTCTCAACCCCAAAACCACGCTAAACATCCCCTTATGCTCTACGAAACTTTTGCCGACATTAATCTAAATGGGCTTGACTATTATCGATTCTACTTTTAGAAGATAGAACCAACCAACTAAGAAGTCCTACCTAGATCAAGAACTTTCTCTTTTATGTCCGAAGAATCCTCCTAGCCCTTAGGCTATCCTAATTTCATGAAGATATGACTCCAAAGACTCTCTGCTGCCCACAACTGAAAGATCCCTGCCCCCCCTCCGCGCAACGGATTCGGGGGTGCTAGTAGCGGAAGTAGCACTCCTTGTGCGGGGTAGGAACCCTCACTCGGGGCCTCGCCAACGGATATTCGGACAAGAGACTAATCCCTTGGTTCTTCAAAAACCAAACCCGAAAAACTTCCCTCGCCCAGAAAGCACGGGCGATTCCTCCAGGATATGCTCTAACGTAGTCAGGGTCATTACTGACCAAACTGATCCGACTGAACCTGTGAGTCTCTTGGTCAGATCAAGGAAGAAACTTGCACTTGGATCATAGAAACCAACGCTTTTTCCCCCATCGAGAGGCACATCCGTGGATTCTTTTTCCATAGAACAATTACTATTTGGGATTTACTTCATCTATCGTACTATAACAGAATTAAGTCTCATTTTATGGATCCATCAGTCCAGCTTAACCCCATCCAGTCCCATGGGTTAGCGAACCGTCCAACCACTATAGTGATGGGATCCAATTAGGAATTTGGTTAGGGTTTGTCCTGGGTACCAGGGAAAAGAGTTCCTAGGCCCCCTAGCCGGATATTCATGCAAATTTAACGCCAGTCACACCACTTACACACCCAATATGAAATTGCCTTTTTCACACATTCAGTTATCTTTAAAACAATCATTTAATGAAACCATAGTGTCACTGATCATAAGCCTCCAAAATATCCGGTTGAATCCTAATTTCGAATCATTCCTTCATCGGTGTATCTATGGCATCATTGGCAACCAGAACGTTCACCACCTGTCCCTCAGGGGCCTTTTCGTTCCTAGCTCATAGTACCCGACAATATAATTACTTATAAAAATCAAGATGGAATCTCTGTTGAAGATCAGCAAAATCAACCAACAGCTCCATATAAAAAAGCCATGGACTCATCCGCCGTTTTGAGGACCAGCAAGGTCAATCAACCAGATCCATGCCCGGTTTTAGAAAACAACTTACTCCTTGTTCCAATATCTTCCCCAACGCACGTGTGGGTATCTTCGGCAACCGAGAGCCCGAGCATCGTATGGTCTCAGCACCCTCTAGGATCCTTCGCAGGCGACCTAGCGCTTCACTCATAGGCCGCTTCCTTGGTCCCTCATCCACCGTACACTGTTGGAAGCTCACCATTTAAATCGAACCAAGGTTGGTCAAGACCTCGACTGACCTTGCTACGCGAGAGATCCTCCGTTGACTCTCCGTCAGCTATTGTAACTTTATCAATTAGGTCACCCCACGACCTCATTCACAAGACGGTCAAAATGCTTCCCCAGCATATTTGACATAAAACAGTCATTTAAAAACAGGTCATAAATACAGTTCCTATAATAAACTCTCGTCTTTCACATTCTTTCACATTGTTTCACATCCGTCCACATTACTTAATCCATATCCAATTCATATGTATACCCATTCTCATCCAATCACATCATTTTCCATCTCATCACATCTTTCCTCATTTATTCTCATCACATCTCATCCACTCGCATCAACCCATATTCACATCCCATCACACCTCATCCACTCGCATCAACCCATATTCACATCCCATCACACCTCATTCATTTCACATCTGTCTCAATTTACATCACATCTCATCTCATTCATTTCACATCTGTCTCAATTTACATCACATCTCATCTCATTCATTTCACATCTCATCTCATTCATTCTTGTCCCGATTCACATCACATCATCATCCATTCACATCCCATATCATACATTTATATCTGATTCGCATGACATCACATCTCAGAATTACTAGAAATTTCTCTTTTGCTAATTACTATTTATGCATAAACATAAAAATCAAAATTTCCATGATTATAATGAGAATCATTTAATTAATCTAGAATGATTAATCCTAGAATATGGTAGGATGTCCTCTTTTCATAATATAAATGAAAATGATTTATGTGTTTATTTTTTAAAAATTTTACCATAGCTCCGTTGCTATTACTAATAATTCTCAATAAATTTGAAAGAATAAAGTTTAGTATTATTCATGTGACTAGAATAACCACTAATTGGATCATTATCCAATTATGGATTGATTCTTAATTTTACCATAAATTAAATAGCATAAAAGTATTAAAAGCCATTATTTTGGCCTCCAATTAGACAAGCAGAGATATTACTTTTAGATTAGAGAAATGCTTCATGAGAAGCTTCATTTGAATTGAGATTAGGTCATAGGAATGACCATTCTTTGGGGGAGAGAGAGAAATGCTTAAAAACCATTATAAATTAAGCATAGATGGAAATTTATTTATTTCTTCATTACAATACATTAAAGAACTTCAATAGTATTCAAAAGCCATTCAAATTAATGCTTCTCAAGCTTGAGAGGGGTTGAGAAGAGAAACATTTGGAGATTTAAGAAAAAGAAGACAATAATCCACACTTTACCTCCTAAATTACTTGATTCTTTGATCACAGTAGAGGCCCCCAACCAATTAATCAATTGGTTTGGTATGTTGTTGGAGTCACCAAGGAAGATTGAAGAGAGAGAGAAGCTCCAATCTCTTCAATTTGTAGAGGATTTTTACAAGATAATAGAAAATATCATTATTTCAGTATAATACTGGCATAATATAGTTCTCATATTTTTTTAGAGGATTTTTAGAGGATAATAGAAAATATCATTATTTCAGTATAATACTGGCATGGTATAGTTCTCATATTTTTTTACAAAGGGAAGGATCTATTTATAGGTGAGGGAGGGCTCTAACCAAGTCCAACTAGTTTCTAGAATTTTCCAGGTTCAGTTTGGCTGAATTTGGACAAGATTTGGACCCTTTTGATTTGGTTTGATCTAAGAGAGAGGAGAGATAAAAATATCACAATATTTTTGAGTTTAAAACTCCACCACATAAGTGAATAGGTTCCTTCTTGAAGAGCTCCCAAGGTGTCAAAATTGAATCATTATACCCAAAATATCTCATTTTTTTTAGTAATACTCATAGTTTTTTTTACTAATAAACCTTGTCCTTAGTCAACTCTTCATCTTATGTGAGCATTTACTCATTTTTGGGGTTTTTTCTTTTATAAATTAGATTTATCTCCTCCCCACACTTGGATTGATCCTATTGGCCCATAGGAACCTTAATTGGACCATAATCCAAAAATTTCTGAAAATCTAGACCCTTAGGCTGTGGTCCTTTATACTTCTTTTCAATTAATTCCAAATGCACATTGGAAAGTTCTTTTCGAATTTCTGTTTCAAAGGAAACCATTTTAGACACTAGGAGGATTTTAATATCCAAAAATATCTCAATTTTGGATTACCTCTCTCTAGACATTTTCTCTCTCTAGGCTAAAACAGGCTAAAACAGAATCTTTCTTTTATTTCCAAAAGGGAAATAATTACAAGATCAGAAGGGGAGTTTCTTACACCTGTACACCTCAAAAGCTGGAGGGAGGAATCTTACATCCTACCCCACTTAAAAAACGCGAGATGTCCTCATCTTGTAGGTGGAGTATGATCTCTTTCATCCTCTTCTTCTTCTTCAATCACTTCCAGCGTTACTGCCTTGGAGGTGGACGGCCGATTTGGGTACATCTCTCCTTGACTTCCTCTATTCTAAGGCGGAGGTCTCGCATTACTTTGGATTAAAATTGCAGGTTGGTTAGACGGTCTACCTTTGGGATTTCTTTGATTTTGGCGGAAAGAAACCTGATTACTCAAGAAGGAAGGAAAATCGCGGGTTGCTTAGACGGTCTACCTTTGGGATTTCTTTGATTTTGGCGGAAAGAAACCTGATTACTCTGGAAGGAAGGAAAATTGCGGGTTGGTTAGATGGTCTACCTCTGGGATTTCTCTGATTTTGGCAAAAAGAAACCTGGAAGGAACTGGAGTCTCGAATCTTGATTCCTAATTTTTTCGCCCTGAAAACCTTGTTCCAAAAGGTGCTGGGAAATCCATACTGCGATGTCCAAATTCTTGACAGTTATAGCATTTCACTCCCTTGTTCAAGGGTGGAACTTCTGAAGTTGAATTCCAAGGGATTGAGTTCCGGGAAAAGGACATTTCTTCCATTCTGGAACTTCCCATATCCTGGGCTTGACCCTTATATCTCTTAGACAGTGGAAGGTTGGAATCACCTTCTGGGGCTAAAAACTTTTTGAAAGGTGATGGTGCTGGCTTTGGCGGGACCTTGACATCAAAGGCCTTGGCAAAATCCTTTGCCATCCGCACTGCTTCGGCCATGGAAACTGGCTTCTTGGCATTCTTCATTAGGATATTCAAAGGTTCGTTCAGTCCCCGAATGAACCTGGCCATCAGCTGTTCTTCATCCAACGGTGGTGAGTACTTGAGGAGGAGAGCGAACGCTTGGTGATATACTTCAATAGTTCTGCTCCCCTGGGTTAACTCTAAGAATTCGTTCATCTTTGTTTCCAAAAAGTTGGGAGGATAGAATCTCTTCCTTAGGTGAATTTTGAGATCATTCCATGTCTGAGTGTTTCGATCCACACGATTTGTCTCGTAGTGGTTTCTCCATGCTACTCTGGCTGTTTCTACTATCTTTAGCCTTGCAAGAGCCATTTTGCTCTTCTCATTGTACCCGGTGACATCGAAGTACTCTTCCATTGCTTCGATCCACTTCTGCACAGTCTCGCCTAAGTTTTTCCCTTCACCCTTGAAAGGTCCAGCAGGCTGCGATCTAAGAAGAGTTTGACGAACATCCAAGTCGAGCTTTCATCGAGTTGGGGTTATCATTCCTACCACGATGACCTCGATCCATGATCCTATCAATACAAAAATTCTTGTTAAGTCCTTTTATTCACAATTCAAATCCGACTTTAGATCCAACTGATTCTTGGGCTCTGATACTAGCTGAAAGATCCCTTATATAGAACTCATTAAATTAGATAACAATTCATTCAGAACACGTCATTCATATTCTTAACACAATAATGGTCCATTAGACCGAAAATTCCATCTGAACATTCCTCCATGGAAGTTTCAGTTATGCAGGTTTTTAATTTGTTATCCCTTAACTGGATCCACTAGGTCAAGTGTTAACAGTAGTAATCTGTCAGCACAATCCACTAATCTCATAGTGATTTGGTGGTCCTTATCGTCATTCTAGTTATGAACATCATCACAGGGACTCTTCCCATTCATCCTCATTGTGGCTTTGTTCAATTGATCGCTTTTCAACTAAAATTCAGGAATCATCTCAACCAGAATCCAAATCAACTCATCAATTCTCAACCAGAATCTTAAAATCATATCCACATTCGAATTCATCATCTAGATGGCATTTTTACTTATAATTTTAAGGTCTTAGATTTACTCGTATATACTGCCAGTAAAGAGCTGCAGTTATATCCTCGGTATATACGGGTAGTCACGGTCCTTGGAATTATAAGGTAAATACCATCATGACTAGGCCTCAAGCAAGTCAGAGATTTCCATACAATTGCGGTACTTCATCTGAAGACCCACTTTCAATTTTATGAATCTTCATTCTGAATATCAATTTGTATGAATTTTATCACACAATTACAACCTTTTACAATTACTTCACAAATTTTTTTAATCATTTTTTGCTTTTTAGTTGATCCACTTTAGTCAATTCGCTCTGATACCAGCTGAAAGATCCCTGCCCCTCCTCCGCGCAACGGATTCGGGGGTGCTAGTAGCAGAAGTAGCACTCCTTGTGCGGGGCAGGAACCCTCACTCGGGGCCTTGCCCACCACGGATATCTGGACAAGAGACTAATCCCTCGGTTCTTCAAAAACTGAACCCAAAAAACTTCCCTCGCCCAGAAAGCACGTGCGATTCCTCCAGGATATTTTTACTCTAACGTAGTCACGGTCATTACTGACCAAACTGATCCGACTGAACTTGTGAGTCTCTTGGTCAGATCAAGGAAGAAACTTGCACTTGGATCATAGAAACCAACGCTGATTCTTTTTCCATAGAACAATTACTATTTGGGATTTACTTCATCTATCGTACTATAACAGAATTGAGTCTAATTTTACGGATCCATCAGTCCCATGGGTTAGCCAACCGCCCAACCTTTGTAGTGATGGGATCCAATTAGGAATTTGGTTAGGTTTTGTTCTGGGTACTAGGGAAAAGAGTTCCCCGGCTCCCTAGCCGGATATTCATGCAAATTTACCGCCAGTCACACCACTTACACACCCAATATGAAATTGCCTTTTTCACAGATTCAGTTATCTGTAAAACAATCATTTAATGAAACCATAGTGTCACTGATCATAATCCTCCAAAATATCCGGTTGAATCCTAATTTCGAATCATTCCTTCATCGGTGTATCTATGGCATCATTGGCAAGCAGAACGCTCACCACCTGTCCCTCACAGGGGCCTTTTCGATAGTTCCTAGCTCATAGTACCCGACAATATAATCACTTATAAAAATCAAGATGGAATCTCCGTTGAAGATCAGCAAGATCAACCAACAGCTCCATATAAAAGAGCCATGGACTCATCCGTTGGAGGACCAGCAAGGTCAATCAACCAGATCTATGCCTGGTTTCAGAAAACAACTCTTACTCCTTGTTCCAATATCTTCCCCGATGCACGTGTGGGTACCTTCGGTGACCCAGAGCCCGAGCACCGTATGTATGGTCAGCACCCTCTAGGATCCTTCACACGTGATCTAGCGCTTCACTCCTCATAGGCCACTTTCTTGGTCCCTCATCCACCGTACCGGAAGCCCACCATTTAAATCGAACCGAGGCTGGTAAGGAACTCGGCCGACCTTGCTACACGGGAGACGTCCTTCGTTGACTCTCCATCAGCTATTGTAACTTTATCAGTTAGTTAGGTCACCAACGACCTCATTCACAAGATGGTGAAAATGCTTCCCTAGCATTTTTGATATAAAATAGTCATTTAAAAACAGGTCATAAATACAGTTCCTATAATAAACTCTCGTCTTTCACATTGTTTCACATCCGTCCATATTACTCACATTGTTTCACATCCGTCCACATTACTTAATCCATATCCAATTCATATGTATACCCATTCTCATCCAATCACAACATTTTCCATCTCATCACATCTTTCCTCATTTATTCTCATCCACTCGCATCAACCCATATTCACATCCCATCACACCTCATTCATTTCACATCTGTCTCAATTTACATCACATCTCATCTCATTCATTCTTATCCCGATACACATCACATCGTCATCCATTCACATCCCATATCATACATTTACATCCGATTCGCATGACATCACATCTCATTCATTCACATCCCGATTCACATCACATCACATCTCATTCATTCACTCACATTGATATCACATCCTTTCACATACACATCCACATCTATTCTTTCACATATACATCCATATCCATATCCATTCTTTCACATACACATCCATATCCATTCTTCCACATACACATCCACATCCATTCTTCCACATACATATCCACATCCATTCTTCCACATACATATCCACATTTATACTTCCACATACACATACACATACACATACACATACACATACACATACACATCCATATTCATTCTTCCACATACACATCCACATCCATACATACACATCCACATCCATTCTTCCACATACACATCCACATTAAATCTTCCACATACACATCCACATCCATACATACACATCCACATCCATTCTTTCACATACACATCCACATTCATACTTCCACATACACATCCATATCCATTCTTCCACATACACATCCACATCCATACTTCCACATACATATCCACATTCATTCTCCCACATACACATACACATCCATACTTCCACATACATATCCACATTCATTCTCCCACATACACATCCCCATTCATATTTCTACATACACATCCACATTCATTCTTCCACATGCACATCCACATCCATACATACACATCCACATCCATTCTCATTACATCACATCTTATCATATCCTATGTTCATCTATTTTCATCTTATCACATCCTATCACATGCTATTCCCATTTAATAGCTTTTTCTAGGTTGATCCCGATAATGAAACTTTTTTTAAATTTCTGCCAATTGCTTGGCCTAATTAAAGGTTCTTTTTCTCGACGATTAGTTCCATATTCATTCTCAATTTCTCAAATGAATTATATTCAATATTCCTCTTTTGGAATAGAAGAATTCATGGGATTTACAGAAATCAATTCTACCCATATTTTCACTTTTGATAAGTAATCAAAAAAAATTAAATTATACTAAAATTTTCTCTTATTCCCATTTAATTTCTTGGATCTCAAATACCATGGGAATTCCTCTTTTTGCATTCCAATGTCATGGGTATCCCTCTTTTATTCATAAAGTAATTTTATCTAAAATAAAATACCCATAAATTCAATATGCTAGGAATTTCTCTTTTCCCATCTAAATGATGGAATTCCAAATGCCATAGTATTTCCTCTTTTAACATTTAAATATTTCTCATAGATAAAATAAATTTATCAAAATTTCATCTTTGAATTTAATTAAAATACTCATTAATTCCAATATGCTAGGAATTTCTCTTTTCCCAGCTCAATGATGGAATTCCAAATGTCATAGGAATTCCTCTTTTAACATTTAAATATTTTTTATAGATAAAATAAATTTATCTAAATTTTATCTTTGAATTTAATTAAAATACTATTAATTTCAATATGCTAGGAGTTTCTCTTTTTCCATCTCAATGATGGAATTTCAAATGTCTAGGAATTCCTCTTTTAATATTTAAATATTTCTTATAGATAAAATAAATTTATCTAAATTTCATCTTTGAATTTAGTTAAAATACTCATTAATTCCAATATGCTAGGAATTTCTCTTTTCCCATCTCAAGGATGGAATTCCAAATGTCATAGGAATTCCTATTTTAACATTAAAAATGAATTACTAGAAATTCCTCTTTTGCTAATTACTATTTATGCATAAACATAAAAATCAAATTTTCCATGATTATAATGAGAATCATTCAATTAACCTAGAATGATTAATCCTAGAATATGGTAGGAAGTCCTCTTTTCATAATATAAATGAAAATGATTTATGTGTTTATTTTTCAAAAATTTTACCATAGCTTCGCTGCTATTACTGATAATTCTCAATAAATTTGAAAAAATAAAGTTTAGTATTATTCATGTGACTAGATTAACCACTAATTGGATCATTATCCAATTATGGATTGATTCTTAATTTTACCATAAATTAAATAGCATAAAAGTATTAAAAGCCATTATTTTGGCCTCCAATCAGACAAGCATAGAAATTACTTTTAGATTAGAGAAATGCTTCATGAGAAGCTTCATTTGAATTGAGATTAGGTCATAGGAATGACCATTCTTTGGGGGAGAGAGAGAAATGCTTAAAAACCATTATAAATTAAGCATAGATAGAAATTTATGTATTTCTTCATTACAATACATTAAAGAACTTCAATAGTATTCAAAAGCCATTCAAATTAATGCTTCTCAAGCTTGAGAGGGGTTGAGAAGAGAAAAATTTGGAGATTTAAGAAAAAGAAGACAATAATCCACACTTTACCTCCTAAATTACTTGATTCTTTGATCACAGTAGATCAATCAATTGGTTTGGTATGTTGTTGGAGTCACCAAGGAAGATTGAAGAGAGAGAGAAGCTCCAATCTCTTCAATTTGTAGAGGATTTTTAGAGGATAATAGAAAATATCATTATTTCACTATTATACTGGCATGGTATAGTTCTTTGGAAGGAAGGAAAATTGCGGGTTGGTTAGATGGTCTACCTCTGGGATTTCTCTGATTTTGGCAAAAAGAAACCTGGAAGGAGCTGGAGTCTCGAATCTTGATCCCTAATTTTCCCACCCTGAAAACCTTGTTCCAAAAGGTGTTGGGAAATCCATACTGCGATGTCCAAATCCTTTGATAGTTACATCATTTCACTCCCTTGTTCAAGGGTAAAACTTCTGAAGTTGAATTCCAAGGGATTGAGTTTTGGGAAAAGGACATTTCTTCCATTCTGGAACTTCCCATATCCTGGGCTTGACCCTTATATCTCTTAGACGGTGGAAGGTTGGAATCACCTTCTAGGACTAAAAACCTTTTGAAAGGTGATGGTGCTGGCTTCGGCGGGACCTTGACATCAAAGGCCTTGGAAAAATCCTTCGCCATCCGCACTGCTTCGGCCATGGAAACTGGCTTGGCATTCTTCATTAGGATCTTCAATGGTTCGTTCAATCGCCGAATGAACCTGGCCATCAGCTGTTCTTCATCCAATGGTGGCGAGTACTTGAGGAGGAGAGCGAATGCTTGGTGATATACTTCAATAGTTCTGCTCCCCTGGGTTAACTCTAAGAATTCGTTCATCTTTGTTTCCAAAAAGCTGGGAGGATAGAATCTCTTCCTTAGGTAAATTTTGAGATCATTCCATGTCTGAGTGTTTCGATCCACACGGTTTGTCTCGCAGTGGTTTCTCCATGCTACTCTGGCTGTTTCTACTATCTTTAGCCTTGCAAGAGCCATTTTGCTCTTCTCATTGTACCCGGTGACATCGAAGTACTCTTCCATTGCTTCGATCCACTTCTGCACAGTCTCGCCTAAGTTTTTCCCTTCACCCTTGAAAGGTCCAGCAGGCTGCGATCTAAGAAGAGTTTGACGAACATCCAAGTCGAGCTTTCATCGAGTTGGGGTTATCATTCCTACCACGATGACCTCGATCCATGATCCTATCAATACAAAAATTCTTGTTAAGTCCTTTTATTCACAATTCAAATCCGACTTTAGATCCAACTGATTCTTGGGCTCTGATACTAGCTGAAAGATCCCTTATATAGAACTCATTAAATTAGATAACAATTCATTCAGAACACGTCATTCATATTCTTAACACAATAATGGTCCATTAGACCGAAAATTCCATCTGAACATTCCTCCATGGAAGTTTCAGTTATGCAGGTTTTTAATTTGTTATCCCTTAACTGGATCCACTAGGTCAAGTGTTAACAGTAGTAATCTGTCAGCACAATCCACTAATCTCATAGTGATTTGGTGGTCCTTATCGTCATTCTAGTTATGAACATCATCACAGGGACTCTTCCCATTCATCCTCATTGTGGCTTTATTCAATTGATTACTTTTTAACAAAAATTCAGGAATCATCTCAATCAGAATCCAAATCAACTCATCAATTCTCAACCAGAATCTTAAAATCATATCCACATTCGAATTCATCATCTAGATGGTATTTTTACTTATAATTTCAAGGTCTTAGATTTACTCGTATATACTACTAGTAAAGAGCTGTAGTTATAACCTCGGTATATACGGGTAGTCACGGTCCTTGGAATTATAAGGTAAACACCATCATGACTAGGCCTCAAGCAAGTCAGGGATTTCCATACAATTGCGGTACTTCATCTGAAGACCCACTTTCAATTTTATGAATCTTCATTCTGAATATCAATTTGTATGAATTTTATCACACAATTACAACCTTTTACAATTACTTCACAATTTTTTTTATCATTTTTCGCTTTTTAGTTTATCCACTTTAGTCAATTCGCTCTGATACCAGCTGAAAGATCCCTGTCCCTCCTCTGCGCAACGGATTCGGGGGTGCTAGCAGCAGAAGTAGCACTCCTTGTGCGGGGCAGGAACCCTCACTCGGGGCCTTGCCCACCCACGGATATCTGGACAAGAGACTAATCCCTCGGTTCTTCAAAAACTGAACCCGAAAAGCTTCCCTCGCCCAGAAAGCACGGGTGATTCCTCCAGGATATTTTTACTCTAACGTAGTCAAGGTCATTACTGACCAAACTGATCCGACTGAACCTGTGAGTCTCTTGGTCAGATCAAGGAAGAAACTTGCACTTGGATCATAGAAACCAACGCTTTTTTCCCCATCGAGAGACACAACCGTTGATTCTTTTTCCATAGAACAATTACTATTTGGGATTTACTTCATCTATCGTACTATAACAGAATTGAGTCTAATTTTACGGATCCATCAGTCCCATGGGTTAGCCAACCGCCCAACCTTTGTAGTGATGGGATCCAATTAGGAATTTGGTTAGGTTTTGTTCTGGGTACTAGGGAAAAGAGTTCCCTGGCCCCGTAGCCGAATATTCATGCAAATTTACCGCCAGTCACACCACTTACACACCCAATATGAAATTACCTTTTTCACAGATTCAGTTATCTGTAAAACAATCATTTAATGAAACCATAGTGTCACTGATTATAATCCTCCAAAGTATTCGGTTGAATCCTAATTTCTAATCCTTCCTTCATTAGTGTATTTATGGCATCATTGGCAAACTAGAATGCTCACCACCTGTCCCTCCAGGGGCCTTTTTGAGAGTTCCTAGCTCATAGTACCTGACAATATAATCACTTATAAAAATCAAGATGGACTCTCCGTTGAAGATCAGCAAGATCAACCAACAGCTCCATATAAAAGATCAACCAACAGCTCCATATAAAAGATCAACCAACAGCTCCATATAAAAGATCAACCAATAGCTCCATATAAAAGAGCCATGGACTCATCCGTTGAGGACCAGCAAGGTCAATCAACCAGATCCATATAAAAGAGCCTTGGACTCATCCGTTGAGGACCAGCAAGGTCAATCAACAACCAGATCCATGCCCGGTTTCAGAAAATAACTCTTACTCCTTGTTCCAATATCTTCCCCGACGCACGTGTGGGTACCTTCAGCGACCCAGAGCCCGAGCAACGTATGGTCAGCACCCTCTAGGATCCTTCACAGGTGACCTAGCACTTCACTCATAGGCCGCTTCCTTGGTCCCTCATCCACCGTACCGAAAGAGCTCAATCCAATGGGATTTGCATCCCTTTCGGAGCTAGGGATTCAACCCGTACCGGTGCACAAAAGCTTATCCATTTGATGGAAAGAATGCTAAGAATACTACTACCATTGACATAGACTTAACACCCACACAAGCTCAATCTTGCTATTGCTCACTCACTCCTCATCCCACTCATTCATGCATCCAAACAAGAAAAAAGCTTAGCTATTGCATACACAAGATCAAAGCATTCTTCATTCTCAAATACTCATTTCCCTAGCATGCACACAAACCTTGAAGCTATCAATAAGAAACATGCACACTAGAGAATTGACATGAGAAGAGAGACAAAAATCAACTCATTGCATTGAATTAACAAAAATAGAACTTACAACAATGTATATGGGGAGAGAGAAGAGCTTGCACCTCTATGGGAAAAGAGGGAGAGCTAGTCTCAAGAGAGCTCAAACATGAGTTTGCCCAATGTGTCCAGCTCTCAAATGAGCCACTTTTTATACAAAAACTCTAAAACTCCCAAAAGTTCCCATGTGGGATTATTGTCAAGTCCACTCCCACACTCATCTACAACTTGGAACTCTTTACAAGAGCCCTAAGTATCTTTTTGTTGCATCCTTGCATTGATCTTCACTCGTCACGCAACACTCTCCCCTTCCTATTTTGCACACGTCCTCGAGCGCGGTAGAAGCAAGAGCTGCAAAAAACAATGGATACAAGTAAAGCCTTTTATTGAAAAAAAGAAAAGAAAAGGAAAGAAAAAAAAACCAGCAATGACAATTTCACACGTGAGCATACAAGTGAAAGGCTGATTAGAGTTTTAAAGAGTGCTAAAATAGGTGAGTAAAGACTAGTCAAAGTGAGACTAAGTGGTAGATAGTGCTATGCAAAGGCAAGTGTGCTTGCACACCACAGGTTATGACCGCAGTCTCAATGTCCTACAAGTATTTAAGTTATTCCTAAGTGGCAAACCTACTCCTAAATATGAGCAATGGTGATTGGACCTCTTCTTCTTATCTCCTTTTGTGTGTGTGTGTGTAAAAGATGAATAAAGAGGAAGGTTCCATCCCAATGAGACCCAAGTAATGGCCAAGAGAATCTAGAGGCCTCTAAGTATCTCAAAGGCGACAGACCCTTTTCTTTCTTTTTGTCATAAGGAGTATCCCATGAAGATGAGGGCATCGGTCTCGAGGGCCCATAATGTACCCCAGAGTCCTACCAACATCTATCAAGGCGATAGAGTCCTTGAAGGTCTTTTTCCGAAGCTTTTAGACGTCAGTGTTCACCCCATGGAAACCAAGGCATTGGCCCCAAGGTGCTAAGACAACCCCAGGTCCTACCAAGCATTCCACATGGCTGTAGACATGTCATGTCTCGATTCACTTGTATATATTTTTAAGGGCATATTTTTCGTAAATTTTTTTTTATTAATCCTAGCACCTAGCCCATACCTAAGAGGTAGCTACCACTAAGGATAACTAATATACTTCTAGAGCATAAGAAATTGGCATACTCCGTTGGTATATATCCTACACTGTCTTCAAATAGAAATACCTTCTACTAAGTCCTCTAAGAATCTAGAAATTACTCACCACATTTTAACAACTAATATAAAACTTAAACCAGCCAACTGTGTGTGAACATGCAAACAATATATCCAAAAGTTAAAAGCACATAAATAACAAAAGATTATGATTTGAATACACCTGTTGTAGTGCTCGTTGATGTTGTTCGTTTGCATTGATGCATTGCTGATGTTGTGCAGATTGCTTCTCTTTGCTCTTTATAGGCATTGTATGTCTCCCCCCTTCCTAATTTGTTTGCACAGTAGGTGGACTATTGGGGCGTGGTTGTATGCTCTTGTTTAGCTGAGATCTTTGCAAAATGTTTATTAACAAACAAGAAAAGAAAAGAAAGGAATAAAATTTGTTATTGGTACCAATCACCGAATATAGGCGAGGGGAAAAACCTAGTGGGAGAAAAGTGCCCTGGCTTGTTGATCTTATTGTGGAGTCGATGAGCTTACCCTTGCACTGGTAGTGGAGATCATCTCAAAAAGAACACAACCCTCTAAAGGTATAAGGAACCACACTATTCAAACATTGATCTACCAAAGAGCTTCAATTGTAGTGTTAATGCCTTATCTTTGGTTGTGGGTATGTCCTTCTTAAGATGTGGGAAGGTTAGCAATTGTCGAGGAATTTGAGCAAGATAAGAGGATTTAGGCATTGAAGTGCTAGAATCTATACTCAAAGGAGACTCATGTAAAGTTTGATTTGTCTTAGGTACACATGTTGATGGTGGAAATGTGTAACAAGGAGAAATTGGGGCAACTGGTGATTTAATACATGTTTTGGGAAGGTCAACACAAGAAGATTTGTAGGTGCTATCACAACCACCTATCCTATCTTGAAGAGGTTGTGTTGATTTCTTCTGTACCCACACTGATATGGAAAACCAAGGGTGGCTTTTGGAATCTTATTGATACACTCTTTTATCCCTAGCAAACCATGGCACTTGGGAAGCCAAAGTGCTGTTGCACCCTCATAATAGCCTTGTGCTTTAAGAACATGCTTTGGGACCGGAGGTTTAGGCTTGGAAAAGATGTGCTTTTTAGGAGGCTTAGCAACTAGGCTAGATGGTACAAGTTTGTACGCATCTTTGGGTAGCCAAATTGATAATTCCTTCTTGCCTGGCCTTCTTTGAGCAGTGACTAAAGTAATTGGAACATGCCAGCCATGGCCCTCACTTGAGGACTCATCGATTATCCACATCATTTGTGTTGGAGCTTCAAGAGCAGATTT
The DNA here is from genome assembly GCF_041138505.1 of Cibotium barometz. Classification (NCBI taxonomy): domain Eukaryota; kingdom Viridiplantae; phylum Streptophyta; class Polypodiopsida; order Cyatheales; family Cibotiaceae; genus Cibotium; species Cibotium barometz. The sequence goes on along the minus strand of NC_141093.1, from coordinate 1,252,411 downwards.
TGAAAGTGGGTTGTGTAAGGTAGAAACACCACCCTTTTGATCAGCATCATTAACAGATTCGAGTGTTAAATCCTCCACTGAGACTTCCTCTACATGCAGTGCTGTTGTGGATGCATCCCCATAGTACAAAATATCTAGAAGGTCATGTGGTTGTACCATTCGTATAGGAATAATGTCATATCCATCTGAGTCACAAAATTAAATTGGCTTAGGTAAAGCACATGTCGATAATGTTGCAAGGACATGACTCCATTCTAGTGGGTCAATTAAGTGCTCAGGGAAGGGTTGTGGAATGTATGCCTCATCTGATACACTTCGATTACCCTTAAGTCTCTCAGTGTTGAAATCCCTACATGAGGCTCCACACATCCACAGATCTTCTCGCCTGTTTGACAATGTAACTCTTGAGCCCTCGGATGAAGCAGAATCAAACTCATCTATTGGAGACCTTGTTACATCACGATATGAGTGATTCTTTAGGTTGACCCTTGTGATGACAGAATCATGTCGGAGGTACAAATAATTGTATCCCCAGTCTTGAATCATTTGAAATTGTCGCATGAATGGTCTACCCAATATCACTTCATAGTTTGGATGTTTTCCAAAATCCAAAGGTGTGCTCATATTCAATCCCACATGTGGTGACCAATATGTTCTCAAGCAGCCCAAGGGGATGTTCTAAGCTTCCATCTGCTAGCTGCAAGCGCATCCTGGTACTCCTGATAGCTGGTTTGCCCCACTTTTCCCAAATGGACCTTGTCACAGTGCCCACTCCTGCACCACTATCAAGTATTGCAGTTGAAGCTACTTTTCGCACTTCTAATGGGAGGGTAGCATTTCCCTGATCGTCCTCACAAAATTTTCCTACTTTGTTGATAGGAACTGGCATAACATGCTTTGTCTCAGGGTGTATAGTACAATGATGGTGACCCTTTTGTAGCAATACCTGCTCTGACAAACATGTGGCAATATCATTCCATAACTCAGGTCGAAGCTTTATCAAATCAAGCAAAGGTAAGGTACAAGCCACTGGTGCTGACAAAATAGCTTGCACGATACCCATATCCATCTCCTTTGTCAACCTTCTACGCATTGAGGGTATCCTCAAGGTTTGAGAATAGTTCTCATATTCTCCCAAATATGATGGTAAGGTTTTCATTGTATGCTTACTCCTAGGAGAAACAATTGTTTGAACTTCCTCCTGGATGCTTGGGCGTCTAAAGTTGTTTTCTGTGCCCCTGGTAAAATCTACCTCAGAGAATGGAGGTGAACTAATAGAGGACATGTTCTCATTAACTTTCTCATGAACTACTGCCCACATCTCATTTGCCATGTCCTCGTTAGCATCAATAACTTCATCATTGCATGGGAAGGCAAGGCTAGATGGTTGCAGAATACCTTCTTTCAATGGGGTGTCAATTGGTGCAGACTTCTCGCTATGAGATTGTGAGATGAGCTCACTTTTCCTTTCCCGACTTGATGACACTTCTGGTATGGTTTCTAATGTTGGCTTAAGAGAGGTTGGGCCCCGAGGAATAGGTGGAGGTGGTCCCTCAAGTATTGATTGAGCTTCCCTAATGAGTTGCTGATGTACAGCTAGATTGATCTTCTCCTCACGAGGGTTTGGGTATTCTTGAAGCTTCTTGGGTAGCGCAGATAAAGTTGCAATTCGACTTCTATGAGCATCTATGATGGCATCTAGAGTCTCGTTCACCTTATCCACAAAAACAGAACCCCCAGAACTATCCTCGGTCGTACTAGCCTCATCTTGTTTAGCACTAAGCCCAGGTTGAGGTTGATGCTTCTCGTGCACTTCTTGGGATGTAAAAGCTTGATTCCTCATGTTTTGTTTAGGGACTTCTTGAGAACTAGTGGATGCACTCTTAGTTCGTTTGTTGCAGTTCTTTTTCCTCCGAGTGGTCTTTTTTCTATTGGAATGTAGGGTCTTGTCCACTAGATTTGCCTTTGCATCCCTAGTTCGAGGTGTCTCATCAGTTTGCATTTTGGCATTTCGTGTCTGTGATCTAGTCATGACTCTTAGTGGCACGACATCCTCATTCTCTGATGAAGGTGGTGATGGAACTGCCCCTACAAGGTTGAGTGAGATCTTTGGTTGAGAGGTGCCTTCCTCATGTGGTTTCAGCAAACAATCCTTTGGGAAGTGTTCTACACAACACCCTAGACAATATCTTTCAATTGGTGGAAACTGTGGTACTGTTGTATTGGATCGAGCTGCTTGCCTTGAGCGATGTGGACAATCACGAGCCCAATGGGGTTCTCCGCACTCATAACAGGGGCCCATTAGTTTGGCTTCTACTTTCCTTTGCTGCCATTGACCTGAGGGGCCTGGAGTCCTAGGTTGGTAGCCGCCTAGCAACATCAAAGAATTTTGTTCCCCTGGTTGAGCCTCCACAGTGCTTGGCTTGGATATGCGGGACTTTCAAAGAGATTTTCCTTGGATGAATATGATGCATATTCCTCCTCCACATAGCCTGGGTTTACCAAGTCTCTACACATATTTGAATTGTCGTAGTCAATAACCCTCACAGGAGCAGTCCCAGGAGCAGGAGGTTGAGCACCAAGACCAGGTCGTGCTTGCTCTTGTGCCATCGGTGGCTTACGTTCAAAATTAGTATATTGTTGATGCATTTGTGGAGCCACTCCACCCCTTTGCTGCTCACTCTCCTGTCTCATTCTTGCAATGCGAGTACATTCCTGTGTGGTGTGGGTAAAGTTCCAAGCACAGGCTTGGCACCACTTCTTTGTGGGTTGGTTTGTGACCAGAGGAGAAAAGGTATTACATTCTTCGGTTTTATGGTTACCGCCACATGCTCCACAAAGATAAGGACCTGTAGGTAGTACACTCCTCATTCGCTACTGCTGCTATTGTTGTGGCTGCATGGGTGGGCGATAGGTTTGTCCCAATCTCCTTAGTACTAGGTTAGCTATCTGGTCTGGATTTACTAGCGCACTAGATCCTGAACTTTGGTCATCACCCCACTGATCTCTAGGTTTCACCTCAGGACATACACATCCACATTCATTCTTCCACATACACATCCACATTCAATCTTCCACATACACATCCACATCCATACATACACATCCACATCCATTCTTCCACATACACATCCACATCCATACATACACATCCACATCCATTCTTCCACATACACATCCATATTCATACTTCCACATACACATCCATGTCCATTCTTCCACATACACATCCACATCCATACATACACATACACATACACATACACATCCACATCCATACATACACATCCACATCCATTCTTTCACATATACATCCACATTCATACTTCCACATATACATCCACATTCATTCTCCCACATACACATCCCCATTCATACTTCCACATACACATCCACATTCATTCTTCCACATGCACATCCACATCCATACATACACATCCACATTCATTCTTCCACATGCACATCCCCATCCATACATACACATCCACATCCATACATATACATACACATCCACATCCATTCATTCTCATTACATCACATCTTATCATATCCTATTTTCATCTATTTTTATCTTATCACATCCTATCATATGCTATTCCCATTTAATAGCTTTTTCTAGGTTGATCCCGATAATGAAACTTTTTTTAAATTTCTGCCAATTGCTTGGTCTAATTAAAGGTTCTTTTTCTCAACGATTAGTTCCATATTTATTCTCAATTTCTCAAATTAATTATATTCAATATTCCTCTTTTGGAATAGAAGAATTCATGGGATTTACAGAAATCAATTCTACCCATATTTCCACTTTTGATAAGTAATCAAAAAAATTAAATTATACTAAAATTTCCTCTTCTTCCCATTTAATTTCTTGGATCTCAAATACCATGGGAATTCCTCTTTTTGCATTCCAATGTCATGGGTATCCCTCTTTTATTCATAAAGTAATTTTATCTAAAATAAAATACCCATAAATTCAATATGCTAGGAATTTCTCTTTTCCCATCTAAATGATGGAATTCCAAATGCCATAGTATTTCCTCTTTTAACATTTAAATATTTCTCATAGATAAAAAAAATCTATCTAAATTTCATCTTTGAATTTAATTAAAATACTCATTAATTCCAATATGCTAGGAATTTCTCTTTTCCCAGCTCAATGATGGAATTCCAAATGTCATAGGAACCTCTTTTAACATTTAAATATTTCTTATAGATAAAATAAATTTATCTAAATTTCATCTTTGAATTTAATTAAAATACTATTAATTTCAATATGCTAGGAATTTCTCTTTTTCCATCTCAATGATGGAATTTCAAATGTCTAAGAATTTCTCTTTTAACATTTAAATATATCTTATAGATAAAATAAATTTATCTAAATTTCATCTTTGAATTTAGTTAAAATACTCATTAATTCCAATATGCTAGGAATTTCTCTTTTCCCATCTCAATGATGGAATTCCAAATGTCATAGGAATTCCTGTTTTAACATTAAAAATGAATTACTAAAAATTCCTCTTTTGCTAATTACTATTTATGCATAAACATAAAAATCAAATTTTCCATGATTATAATGAGAATCATTCAATTAACCTAGAATGATTAATCCTAGAATATGGTAGGAAGTCCTCTTTTCATAATATAAATGAAAATGATTTATGTGTTTATTTTTCAAAAATTTTACCATAGCTCCGCTGCTATTACTGATAATTCTCAATAAATTTGAAAGAATAAAGTTTAGTATTATTCATGTGACTAGAATAACCACTAATTGGATCATTATCCAATTATGGATTGATTCTTAATTTTACCATAAATTAAATAGCATAAAAGTATTAAAAGCCATTATTTTGGCCTCCAATCAGACAAGCATAGAAATTACTTTTAGATTAGAGAAATGCTTCATGAGAAGCTTCATTTAAATTGAGATTAGGTCATAGGAATGACCATTCTTTGGGGGAGAGAGAGAAATGCTTAAAAACTATTATAAATTAAGCATAGATGAAAATTTATGTATTTCTTCATTACAATACATTAAAGAACTTCAATAGTATTCAAAAGCCATTCAAATTAATGCTTCTCAAGCTTGAGAGGGGTTGAGAAGTGAAACATTTGGAGATTTAAGAAAAAGAAGACAATAATCCACACTTTACCTCCTAAATTACTTGATTCTTTGATCACAGTAGAGGCCCCCAACCAATCAATTGGTTTGGTATGTTGTTGGAGTCACCAAGGAATATTGAAGAGAGAGAGAAGCTCCAATCTCTTCAATTTATAGAGAGAGGATAATACAAAATATCATTATTTCAGTATAATACTGGCATGGTATAGTTCTCATATTTTTTTACAAAGGGAAGGATCTATTTATAGGTGAGGGAGGCCTCTAACCAAGTCCAACTAGTTTCTAGAATTTTCTAGGTTCAGTTTGGCTAAACTTGGATCTATTTATAGATGAGGGAGGCCTCTAACCAAGTCCAACTAGTTTCTAGAATTTTCTAGGTTCAGTTTGGCTAAATTTGGACAAGATTTGGACCTAGTTTGGCTCCCTTTTGATTTGGTTTGATCCAAGAGAGAGGAGAGATAAGAATATCACAATATTTTTGAGTTTAAAACTCCACCACACAAGTGAAATAGACGCCTTTTTGAAGATCTCCCTTCTCCTTATCAAGGTGTCAAAATTGAATCATTATACCCAAAATTGAATCATTATACCCAAAATATCTCATTTTTTTTTAGTAATACTCATAGTTTTTTACTAATAAACCTTGTCCTTAGTCAACTCTTCATCTTGTGTGAGCATTTACTCATTTTTGGGGGTTTTTCTTTTATAAATTGGATTTATCTCCTCGCCACACTTGGATTGATCCTATTGGCCCATAGGAACCTTAATTGGACCATAATCCAAATTTTTTTGAAAATCTAGACCCTTAGGCTGTGGTCCTTTATACTTCTTTTCAATTAATTCCAAATGCACATTGGAAAGTTCTTTTTGAATTCTGTTTCAGGGAAAACCTTTTTAGACACTAGGAGGATTTTTATATCCAAAAATATCTCAATTTTGGATTATCTCTCTCTAGACATTTTCTCTCTCTAGGCTAAAACAGGGTAAAACAGAATCTTTCTTTTATTTCAAAGAGGGAAATAATTACAAGATCAGAAGGGGAGGTTCTTACACCTATACACCTCAAAAGCTGGAGGAAGGAATCTTACATCCTACCCCACTTAAAAAATGCGAGATGTCCTCATCTCGTAGGTGGAGTATGATCTCTTTCATCCTCTTCTTCTTCTTCAATCACTTCTAGCGTTATTGCCTTGGAAGTGAATGGCCGATTTGGGAACATCTCTCCTTGACTTCCTCTATTCTGAGGTGGCAGAGGTCTTGCATTACTTTGGATTAAAATTGTGGGTTGGTTAAACGGTCTACCTTTGGGATTTCTCTGATTTTGGCGAAAGAAACCTGATTACTCTGGAGAAGGAAGGAGCTGGAGTCTCGAATCTTGTTCCCTGATTTTCCCGCCCTGAAAACCTTGTTTCAAAAGGTGTTGGGCAATCCATACTGCGATGTCCAAATCCTTGACAGTTATAGCATTTCACTCCCTTGTTCAAGGGTGGAACTTCTGAAGTTGAATTCCAAGGGATTGACTTCCGGGAAAAGGACATTTCACTCCCTTGTTCAAGGGTGGAACTTCTGAAGTTGAATTCCAAGGGATTGACTTCCGGGAAAAGGACATTTCACTCCCTTGTTCAAGGGTGGAACTTCTGAAGTTGAATTCCAAGGGATTGACTTCCGGGAAAAGGACATTTCTTCCATTCTGGAACTTCCCATATCCTGGGCTTGACCCTTATATCTCTTAGACGATGGAAGGTTGGAATCACCTTCTGGAGCTAAAAACCTTTTGAAAGGTGATGGTGCTGGCTTCGGCGGGACCTTGACATCGGACCTTGACATCAAAGGCCTTGGCAAAATCCTTCGCCATCCGCACTGCTTCGGCCATGGAAACTGGCTTGGCATTCTTCATTAGGATATTCAAAGGTCCGAATGAACCTGGCAATCAGCTGTTCTTCATCCAACGGTGGCGAGTACTTGAGGAGGAGAGCGAACGCTTGGTGATATACTTCAATAGTTCTGCTCCCTTGGGTTAACTCTAAGAATTCGTTCATCTTTGTTTCCAAAAAGCTGAGAGGATAGAATCTCTTCCTTAGGTAAATTTTGAGATCATTCCATGTCTGAGTGTTTCGATCCACATGGTTTGTCTCGCAGTGGTTTCTCCATGCTACTTTGGCTGTTTCTACTATCTTTAGCCTTGCAAGAGCCATTTTGCTCTTCTCATTGTACCCGGTAACATCGAAGTACTCTTCCATTGCTTCGATCCACTTCTCCACAATCTCGCCCAAGTTTTTCCCTTCACCCTTGAAAGGTCCAGGCTGCGATCTATGAAGAGTTTTACGAACAAGTCGAGCTATTCCTCATCGAGTTGGGGGTTATCATTCCTACCACGACGACCTCGATCCATGATCCTATCAATACAAAAATTCTTGTTAAGTCCTTTTATTTACAATTCAAATTCGACTTTAGATCCAAATGATTCTGGGGCTCTGATACCAGCTGAAAGATCCCTTATATAGAACTCATTATCAGATAACAATTCATTTAGAACATATCATTCATATTCCTAACACAATAATGGTCCATCAGACCGAAAATTCCATCTGAACATTCCTCCATGGAAGTTTCAGTTATGCAGGTTTTTAATTTGTCATCCCTTAACTGGATCCACTAGGTCAAGTGTTAATTTGTCATCCCTTAATTGGATCCACTAGGTCAAGTGTTAACAGTAGTAATCTGTCAGCACAATCCACTAATCTCGTAGTGATTTTCTGAAGTCCTTATCGTCATTCTAGTTATGAACATCATCACAGGGACTCGTCCCATTCATCCTCATTGTGGCTTTGTTCAATTGATCGCTTTTCAACCAAAATTCAGGAATCATCTCAATGAGAATCCAAATCAACTCATCAATTCTCAACCAGAATCTTAAAATCATATCAACCACATTCGAATTCATCATCTGGATAGCATTTTTACTTATAATTTCAATTGATCACTTTTCAACCAAAATTCAGGAATCATCTCAAAGAGAATCCAAATCAACTCGTCAATTCTCAACCAGAATCTTAAAATCATATCAACCACATTTGAATTCATCATCTGGATAGCATTTTTACTTATAATTTCAAGGTCTTAGATTTACTCGTATTATATATACTGCCAATAAAGAGCTGCAGTTATACCTTCGGTATATACGGGTAGTCCCTCATAGTCCTTCGAATTATAAGGTAAATACCATCATGACTAGGCCTCAAGTAAGTTAGGGATTTCCATATACAATTACGGTACTTCATCTGAAGACCCACTTTCAATTTTATGAATCTTCATTCTGAATATCAATTTGTATGAATTTTATCACACAATTATATCCTTTTACTATTACTTCACAATTTCTTTTTTTTTTTGTCATTTTTTGGCTTTTTAGTCATCCACTTTAGTCAATTTGCTCTGATACCAGCTGAAAGATCCCTGCACCCCCCTCCGCGCAACAGATTCGGGGGGTGCTAGCAGTGGAAGTAGCACTCCTTGTGCGAGGCAGGAACCCTCACTCGGGGCCTCACCCACGGATATCCGGACAAGAGACTAATCCCTCGATTCTTCAAAAATTGAACCTGAAAACTTCCCTCGCCTAGAAAGCACGGGCGATTCCTCCAGGATATTTTTACTCTAACGTAGTCAGGGTCATTACTGACCAAACTGATCCGACCGAACCTGTGAGTCTCTTGGTCACATCAAGGAAGAAACTTGCACTTGGATCATAGAAACCAACGCTTTTTTCCCCATCGAGAGGCACAGCCGTTGATTCTTTTTCTATAGAACAATTACTATCCGGGATTTACTTCATCTATTGTACTATAACAGAATTGAGTCTCATTTTATGGATCCATCAGTCCAACCTAACCCCATCCAGCCCTATGGGTTAGCCAACCGTCCAACCACTGTAGTGATGGGATGCAATTAGGAATTTGGTTAGGTTTTGTTCCGGGTACGAGGGAAAAAAGTTCCGAGGCCCCCTAGCTGGATATTCATGCAAATTTAACGCCAGTCACACCACTTACACACCCATCCAATACGAAATTGCCTTTTTCACAGATTCAGTTATCTTTAAAATAATCATTTAATGAAACCATAGTGTCACTGATCATAATCCTCCAAAATATCCGGTTGAATCCTAATTTCGAATCATTCCTTCATCGGTGTATCTATGGCATCATTGGCAAACCAGAACGCTCACCACCTGTCCCTCAGCCAGGGGCCTTTTCGATAGTTCCTAGCTCATAGTACCCGACAATATAATCACTTATAAAAATCAAGATGGAATCTCTGTTAAAGATCAGCAAGATCAACCAACAGCTCCATATAAAAGAGCCATGGACTCATCCGTTGGAGGACCAGCAAGGTCAATCAACCAGATCCATGCCCGGTTTCAGAAAACAACTCTTACTCCTTGTTCCAATATCTTCCCCGACGCACGTGTGGGTATCTTCGGCGACCCAGAGCCCGAGCACCGTATGGTCAGCACCCTCTAGGATCCTTCACAGGTGACCTAGTGCTTCACTCATAGGCTGCTTCCTTGGTCCCTCATCCACCATACTAGAAGCTCACCATTTAAATCGAACCGAGGTTGGTTAAGACCTCGGCCGACCTTGCTACGCGAGACGTTCTCCGTTGACTCTTTATCAGCTATTGTAACTTTATCAGTAAGGTCACCATGACCTCATTCACAAGATGGTCAAAATGCTTCCCTAGCATTTTTGACATAAAATAGTCATTTAAAAACATGTCATAAATACAGTTCCTATAATAAACTCTCGTCTTTCACATTGTTTCACATCCGTCCACATTACTTAATCCATATCCAATTCATATGTATACCCATTCTCATCCAATCACAGCATTTTCCATCCGTCCACATTACTTAATCCATATCCAATTCATATGTATACCCATTCTCATCCAATCACAGCATTTTTCATCCGTCCACATTACTTAATCCATATCCAATTCATATGTATACCCATTCTCATCCAATCATAGCATTTTCCATCTCATCACATCTTTCCTCATTTATTCTCATCACATCTCATCCACTCGCATCAACCCATATTCACATCCCATCACACCTCATTCATCTCACATCTGCCTCATTCATTTCACATTTGTCTCAATTTACATCACATCTCATCTCATTCATTCTTATCCCGATTCACATCACATCATCATCCATTCACATCCCATATCACATTTACATCCACGCATGACATCACATCTCATTCATTCACATCCCGAATCACATCACATCACATCTCATTCATTCACTCACATTGATATCACATCCTTTCACATACATATCCATATCCATTCTTCCACATACACATCCATATCCATTCTTCCACATAGACATCTACATCCATACACATCCATTCTTCCACATACATATCCACATTTATACTTCCACATACACATCCACATTCATTCTTCCACATACACATCCACATCCATACATACACATCCACATCCATTCTTCCACATACACATCCACATTCATTCTTCCACATACACATCCACATTCAATCTTCCACATACACATCCACATCCATTCTTCCACATACACATCCACATCCATACATACACATCCACATCCATTCTTCCACATACACATCCACATTCATACTTCCACATACACATCCACATTCATACTTCCACATACACATCCATATCCATTCTTCCACATACACATCCATACCCATACATACACATCCACATCCATTCTTCCACATACACATCCACATTCATACTTCCACATACACATCCCCATTCATACTTCCACATACACATCCACATTCATTCTTCCACATGCACATCCACATCCATACATACACATCCACATCCATACATACATACACATCCACATCCATACATTCATTCTTCCACATACACATCCACATTCATTCTTCCACATGCACATCCACATCCATACATACACATCCACATCCATTCTCATTACATCACATCTTATCATATCCTATTTTCATCTTATCACATCCTATCACATGCTATTCGCATTTAATAGCTTTATCTAGGTTGATCTTGATAATGGGACTTTTTTTAAATTTCTGCCAATTACTTGGCCTAATTAAAGGTTTTTTTTCTCGACAATTAGTTCCATATTCATTCTCAATTTCTCAAATGAATTATATTCAATATTCCTCTTTTGGAATAGAAGAATTCATGGGACTTACAGAAATCAATTCTACCCATATTTCCACTTTTGATAAGTAATCAAAAAAATTAAATTATACTAAAAATTCCTCTTCTTCCCATTTAATTTCTTGGATCTCAAATACCATGGGAATTCCTCTTTTGCATTTAACTAATTGCATTCCAATGTCATGGGTATTCCTCTTTTATTCATAAAGTAATTTCATCTAAAATAAAATACCCATAAATTCAATATGCTAGGAATTTCTCTTTTCCCATCTAAATGTTGGAATTTCTCTTTTAATATTTGAATATTTCTCATAGATAAAATAAATTTATCTAAATTTTATCTTTAAATTTAAATAAAATACTCATTAATTCCAATATGCTAGGAATTTCTCTTTTCCCATCTTAATGATGGAATTCCAAATGTCATAGGAATTCCTCTTTTAACATTTTAATATTTCTTATAGATAAAATAAATTTATCTAAATTTTATCTTTGAATTTAATTAAAATACTCATTAATTTTAATATGCTAGGAATTTCTCTTTTTCCATCTCAATGATGGAATTTCAAATGTATAGGAATTTCTCTTTTAACATTTAAATATATCTTATAGATAAAATAAATTTATCTAAATTTTATCTTTGAATTTAATTAAAATACTCATTAATTCCAATATGCTAGGAATTTCTCTTTTTCCATCTCAACGATGGAATTCCAAATGTCATAGGAATTCCTCTTTTAACATTAAAAATGAATTACTAGAAATTTCTCTTTTGCTAATTCCTATTTATGCATAAACATAAAAATTAAATTTTCCATGATTATAATGAGAATCATTCAATTAATCTAGAATGATTAATCCTAGAATATGGTAGGAATTCCTCTTTTCATAATATAAATGAAAATGATTTATGTGTTTATTTTTTAAAAATTTTACCATAGCTCCGTTGCTATTACTGATAATTCTCAATAAATTTGAAAGAATAAAGTTTAGTATTATTCATGTGACTAGAATAACCACTAATTGGATCATTATCCAATTATGGATCGATTCTTAATTTTTTCATGAATTAAATAGCATAAAAGTATTAAAAGCTATTATTTTGGCCTCCAATTAGACAAGCATAGAAATTACTTTTAGATTAGAGAAAAATGCTTCATGAGAAGCTTCATTTGAATTGAGAAATGGTCATAAGAATGACCATTCTTTGCGGGAGAGAGAGAAATGCTTAAAGACCATTATAAAGTAAGCATAGATGAAAATTTATGTATTTCTTCATTACAATACATTAAAGAACTTCAATAGTATTCAAAAGCCATTCAAATTAATGCTTCTCAAGCTTGAGAGGGGTTGAGAAGAGAAACATTTGGAGATTTAAGAAAAAGAAGACAATAATCCACACTTTACCTCCTAAATTACTTGATTCTTTGATCACAGTAGAGGCCCCCAACCAATCAATCAATTGGTTTGGTATGTTGTTGGAGTCACCAAGGAAGATTGAAGAGAGAGAGAAGCTCCAATCTCTTCAATTTGTAGAGGATTTTTAGAGGATAATAGAAAATACCATTATTTCACTATAATACTGGCATGGTATAGTTATCATATTTTTTTACAAAGGGAAGGATCTATTTCTAGGTGAGGGAGGCCTCTAACCAAGTCCAACTAGTTTTTAGAATTTTCCAGGTTCAGTTTGGCTGATTTTGGACAAGATTTGGACCTAGTTTGGCTCCCTTTTGATTTGGTTTGATCTAAGAGAGAGGAGAGATAAACATATCACAATATTTTTGAGTTTAAAACTCCACCACACAAGTGAAATAGGCGCCTCCTTGAAGAGCTCCCTTCTCCTTACCAAGGTGTCAAAATTGAATCATTATACTCAAAATATCTTATTTTTTAGTAATACTCATAGTTTTTTACTAATAAACCTTGTCCTTAGTCAACTCTTCATCTTATGTGAGCATTTACTTATTTTTGGGGAGTTTTTCTTTTATAAATTGGATTTATCTCCTCCCCACACCTGGATTGATTCTATTGGCCCATAGGAACCTTAATTGGACCATAAGCCAAAAATTTCTAAAAATCTAGACCCTTAGGCTAAGGTCCTTTATACTTCTTTTCAATTAATTCCAAATGCACATTGGAAAGTTCTTTTTGAATTTTTGTTTCAGGGGAAACCATTTTAGACACTAGGAGGATTTTAATATCCAAAAATATCTCAATTTTAGATTATCTCTCTAGACGTTTTCTCTCTCTAGGCTAAGTCAGGGTAAAATAGAATCTTTCTTTTATTTCAAAGAGGGGAATAATTACAAGATCTGAAGGGGAGGTTCTTACACCTGTACACCTCAAAAGCTGGAGGGAGGAATCTTACATCCTACCCCACTTAAAAAACGCGAGATGTCCTCATCTCATAGGTGGAGTATGATCTCTTTCATCCTCTTCTTCTTCTTCAATAACTTCTAGCGTTATTGCCTTGGTAGTGGATGGTCGATTTGGAAACATCTCTCCTTGACTTCCTCTATTCTGAGGCGGAGGTCTTGCATTACTTTGGATTAAAACTGCGGGTTGGTTAGACGGTCTACCTCTAGGATTTCTCTGATTTTGGCAGAAAGAAACCTGATTACTCTGGAAGGAGATGGAGTCTCGAATCTTGATCCCAATTTTCCCACCCTGAAATCCTTGTTTCAAAAGGTGTTGGGAAATCCATACTGCGATGTCCAAATCCTTGACAGTTATAGCATTTCACTCCCTTGTTCAAGGGTGGAACTTCTTAAGTTGAATTCCAAGGGATTGAGTTTCGGGAAAAGGACATTTCTTCCATTCTAGAACTTCCCATATCCTAGGCTTGACCCTTATATCTCTTAGAGGGTAGAAGGTTGGAATCACCTTCTGGGGCTAAAAACCTTTTGAAAGGTGATGGTACTGGCTTCGGCGGGACCTTGACATCAAAGGCCTTGGCAAAATCCTTCTCCATCTACACTGCTTCGGCCATGGAAAATGGCTTGGCATTCTTCATTATGATATTCAAAGGTTTGTTCAGTCCCCGAATGAACCTGGCCATCAACTCTTCCGGTGTGGCGAGTATTTGAGGAGGAGAGCGAACGCTTGGTGATATACTTCAATAGTTCTGCTCCCCTGGGTTAACTCTAAGAATTCGTTCATCTTTGTTTCCAAAAAGCTGAGAGGACAGAATCTCTTCCTTAGGTAAATTTTGAGATCATTCCATGTTTGAGTGTTTCGATCCACACAGTTTGTCTCGTAGCAGTGGTTTCTCCATGCTACTCCGGCTATTTCTACTATCTTCGGCCGTGTAAGAGCCATTTTGCTCTTCTCATTGTACCCGGTGACATCGAAGTACTCTTCCACCACTTCTCCACACTCTTGCCTAAGTTTTTCCCTTCACCCTTGAAAGGTCCAGGCTGCGATCTAAGAAGAGTTTTACGAACATCCAAGTCGAGCTCTCTCTCATTGAGTGGTCTTAGATTTACTCGTATATAGTGCCAGTAACGAGCTGCAGTTATACCCTCGATATATATGGGTAGTCACGGTCCTTGGAACTATAAGGTAAATACCATCATGACTAGGCCTCAAGCAACTCAGGGATTTCCATACAATTACGGTACTTCATCTGAAGACCCACTTTCAATTTTATGAATCTTCATTCTGAATATCAATTTGTAGGAATTTTATCACACAATTATAACCTTTTACTGTTACTTCACAATTTCTTTTGTCATTTTTGGCTTTTCAGTCGATCCACTTTAGTCAATTCACTGTGATACCAACTGAAAGATCCCCGCCCCCCACTCCGCGCAACGGATTCAGGGGTGGTAGCAGCGGAAGTAGCACTCCTTGTACGGGGCAGGAACCCTCACTCGGGACCTCATTCATTTCACATCTGTCCCAATTTACATCACATCTCATCTCATTCATTTCACATCTCATCTCATTCATTCTTATCCCGATTCACATCACATCATCATCCATTCACATCCCATATCATACATTTACATCCGATTCGCATGACATCACATCTCATTCATTCACATCACATCACATATCACATTCTTTCACATACACATCCACATCTATTCTTTCACATACACATCCATATCCATTCTTCCACATGCACATCCATATCCATTCTTTCACATACACATCCACATCCATACATACACATCCACATCCATTCTTCCACATACACATCCACATCCATTCTTCCACATACATATCCACATTTATACTTCCACATTCATTCTTCACATACACATCCACATCCACATCCATACATATACATCCACTTTCATTCTTCCACATACACATCCACATTCATTCTTCCACATACACATCCACATTCAATCTTCCACATACATATCCACATCCATACATACACATCGACATCCATTCTTCCACATACACATCCACATTCATACTCCCACATATACATCCATATCCATTCTTCCACATACATATCCACATCCATACATACACATCCACATCCATTCTTCCACATACATATCCACATTCATACTTCCACATACATATCCACATTCATTCTCCCACATACACATCCCCATTCATACTTCCACATACACATCCACATGCATTCTTCCACATGCACATCCACATCCATTCTCATTACATCACATCTTATCATATCCTATTTTCATCTTATCACATCCTATCACATGCTATTCCCATTTAATAGCTTTTTCTAGGTTGATCTCAATAATGGGACTTTTTTTAAATTTCTGCCAATTGCTTGGCCTAATTAAAGGTTCTTTTTCTCGACGATTAGTTCCATATTCATTCTCAATTTCTCAAATGAATTATATTCAATATTCCTCTTTTGGAATAGAAGAATTCTTGGGATTTACAGAAATCAATTCTACCCATATTTTCACTTTTGGATAAGTAATCAAAAAAATTGAATTATACTAAAAATTTCTCTTCTTCCCATTTAATTTCTTGGATCTCAAATACCATGGGAATTCCTCTTTTTGCATTTAATTAATTGCATTCCAATGTCATGGGTATTCCTCTTTTATTCATAAAGCAATTTCATCTAAAATAAAATACCCATAAATTCAATATGCTAGGAATTTCTCTTTTCCCATCTAAATGATGGAATTCCAAATGTCATAGGAAATTCTCTTTTAACATTTAAATATTTCTCATAGATAAAATAAATTTATCTAAATTTTATCTTTGAATTTAATTAAAATAATCATTAATTCCAATATGCTAGGAATTTCTCTTTTCCCATCTCAATGATGGAATTCCAAATGCCATAGGAATTCCTCTTTTAACATTGGAGACCCAAGCTCTTTGATGCTTATAGGATCTCAGCCAACCAAGACTCAAGGTTATCCAGGACCATATCCTACAAAGAGACTATACCCCACACAACAAACAGGACCATGCTATGAATGTGGTGGACCACATTGGGCGAGAGAATGTCCAAACAAGAAACGACCCCTCTTAGCTAACATAGGTACAACATCTACGTTTCCACCTATAGAGAGGTTTTGCCAAGGGTGTAGCATTGACCATCTACCAAAGGATTGCTTGTTGAAGCCTGCGGATCCGACAGCACAAAAAGCTAAAGCGCCACTTCAACTATGTTGAAGTGATTCCATCACCCACGATATCTGAGGAGGAGAACGAACTAGTGTCGCTAAGAGTAGTGACTAGAGCCCAAGCGCAAAAGAATGTCAAAGAGGTTGTTGAGAAACCCTCTGAGATTAAGGTTCTATCCAAAGATGGAAAAGAGAGAAAGAAATCAACTCGACGTAAACCACGCAGCAAGGGGAGTAAGAAGTCGAAGGAGCAGAAGAGCTCTGATGGAGGAAACTCTATCCCAAAAGAGCTATAAGGAATGTTGAAAACGAAACAAATAGGAGAGAAAACTCAAAATGAGCAAAAGGGAAAAGCATTCGAGTCTGAGGAAAGCTCAGGAGGATTAGTCCTTGTGGACAAGGTGTACGAGCCTTTAGATGCAGCGCTTCAAGTGTATAATAGTAGGATCACAGCTCTGACCAAGCTGCCTAAGAAGTTGCAAGAATATCCCAACCCTCGTGAAGAGACAATCAACTTGGCTATCCATAAGCAGTTGATTAGGGATACTCAGACTCTAATAGACGGCCCACCACCTATGTACGCAAGAGGACTTGCTTCTCTGAAGCCTAACTTAAAGACGATACCAGAAGCCACACCAAGAATGGAAAAGGGAAGTGAAGTTGTATCTCTACATTTCCCAGAAATGCCTGAAGGAGATGATTTACCTCATACCAATGCAGACGAGTCAAAACCATTGACTACCGTATATTTTGGAGATGAAATTCCTGAAATAGAGGAAGCAGTAGCAAGGGAGATGTGGGAAGCGGTGCAAAAACAAGTTGAGGATCTTGCATCTTCTGACAAGTCACCACCGTTCTCTATAGTAGAATTCTCGAATCAAAGGGTTCAAGAATTAGATGCTTTATCTCTACCAGATGATGCTCAGACTGTTGTCTCAGCTCGGAGCAACAAGCTCACATGCAAGACACTGCCCTCATATTTAGGACTGTACGAAGCACATAGCTAAATCATGCGAGTACCATCAATGACACGACAACCTCAGCAAGAACGAGACATAGGGAGTTTGCAAGCTTTAATGTCGGCACCAGTTACGTGTACCATTCCGCTTGCAGAGTTCTTAAAGCTTAGGCCAAGATTGTGGGGAGAAGTGGCTACACAATTAACTGAGCAAGGATTGTGGAACCAGAACATCCAGGTTAAGGAGTTGTTGAAGGCAAAGGCTTCTGAGCTAATGCTTAAGCAAACAATTCCGGTTCCTGTGAACAAAGTTGGCAAGCATTGTGAAGACGATGAAGGAAATACTACGCTTCCTGTGGAGATCAACAAGATTGAATCTATAGCTATTTTAGATAGCGGAGCAGGGGTGAGTATAGCAACTAAAACTGTATGGGAAATGTGGGAAAAACCTGCAGTTAGAAGTACAAGGATGAGTTTGCAATTGGCAGATGGAAATCTAGAGATTCCCATAGGATTGCTTGAGAACGTTATAGTCAAGTCATGTGGCATTGAGTACGGACATACCTTTGCTATTGTAGACTTTGGCAAGAACACAAATTACGAAGTGATCCTAGGAAGGCCATTCATGCGCCAATTCAAAATGATTCAAGACTAGGGTTACAATTACTTGTACCTCAGACATGAGAATGTAACCACCACGAGGGTGAATCTGAAAAACCATGCTTATCGAGATGTGACGCACTCTCCTGTGGATGAGTTTGATTCCGCTTCTTCAGAAGCATCGGGAGCAACTATGTCTGAAGGAAGAGCTGATCTATGGATCTGTGGAGCATCTTGTCGAGACTTGCAACCTGGAAATGTTACCATAGATAGAAGTGTGATGGATGAGGCGTATATCCCTATACCTTTTCCTGAGAACTTGATAGATCCCTTAGAATGGAACCATGTTTTAGCTACCATAGACACTTGTGCATTACCAAGGCAAACACAGTTCTGTGATCCAGATGGTTATGACATTATTCGCGTAAGAATGCTAAGACCGATCTATGCAGAGGAACCTCAAGAAGCACCTAGGTATGAAGCAAACAAATCATTATTACTAGGAGATATGGTATCTATAGAGGAAGTATCCCCTCTTGAGTACAGCTCAGCTGACGAAGGAAATGAGGATAGGTGCTTAGAATCCTCTCATGGGAAGGATTCTGATGATGATGCCAGAGTCCCTGAATCAGAGTTAGAGAAGATAAGATTGTTGTTGTTAAAGGGCAGAGAGGTCTTGCTGAGTATTCCTAGTGACAAACCGAAACGTAAGTTTTGCAAGAGTCACCGAAAGTTTCGCAAACAGAAAGTCAAGGAAAAGAGACAACAACAACAAAAAGAAAGAGAAGATGTGGATAAAGAAGACTTTATTCCACCTCCAACCTTTGTAGGGAAGAACGAGTACTTGTACTACTTGGGAGCTGATGATTGTATCAAAGACGAGATGAAATGGAGATACGGCTTTCAATTAGTGCAAAAGCTAAATGAGAAGGAGAGTGACAACCCAAAGAAGAAGAGGAAATGGAAACTGAAGCTAAAATCTGAGGCTTCAGTGCATTCAGTCACAAGACTGAACAAAGCACCATGACGAAAGTGGAGCGTAAAGCTCTAGTGCAAGAACAGAAGAGAATGCTAAAAGCAGCATGGTCTTCCATGAGTGATGACTCAAAGGAAGAAGAGGATACCACAAATATCCCCTCAAACTTCAAGAAATTCACCATACAAGATCAAAAAATAGTCTTGCAACAACCTATTCGACAGAAACCTGAGGAACCAGGAGTTTCTTATGATGGCCCTGAGGACGCCAAGAAAATAGACCTGGCAGAACCAAGCGAAGAGCCACATAACGTGTGGATTGCCACAGACTTAACCCAAGCGGAGGAAGAATTGCTAATCTCTACTCTGAGAGAGTATCGAGATATATTTGCTTGGAGTTACAAAGACCTTAAAGGGGTAGATCCAAAGATCTGCCAGCATACAATTCCCATGCGAGAAGATGCCAAGCCGTCCAAGCAGCGTCCTTATACGTATAACGATAATTTTGACAAAAAGATCAAAGAAGAGATTGACAAGCTGTTAGCGGCTGAATTTATTTATGAGATTGAACATACAAAATGGGTTTCACTGATTGTGGTAGTACCTAAGAAGAATGGAAAACTACGAGTATGTGTCAATCTAAAGAAAGTAAATGCTGCGGGACCACTATCCGTTTCCACTCACTGATCATGTATTGGAGAGGGTAGCTGGTAAGAAGGCATACAGTTTTCTTGATAGATTTTCGGGCTACAACCAGGTATCTATTGATCCCAAGGATCAACACAAAACCGCATTTGCTACAGAATGGGGAATGTTTGCATATAAAGTCATGCCTTTTGGTTTGACTAACGCTCCAGCCACCTTTCAGAGGCTGATGAGCCATGCGTTCAAAGAATACCTGCGATTATTTCTTGAAATATTCATGGATGACTTGTGTGTGCATTCCATCGATAGAGAAGAACACATAGAGCATCTCAAAAAAATCTTTGAGAAATGCAGAGTGTATCGCATATGCCTTAACCCTGATAAATGCAAGTTTATGGTTAGGCAAGGGAAGATTCTAGGCCACATTGTGTCTAGGAATGGTATATCCACAGATGCAGAAAAGATAGCTATTATTGTTGAGCTACCTAGACCTTAGAATGCAAAAGGGGTACAAGTTTTCATGGGTCATTGCGGCTACTATCGTAGATTTATCTACATGTACGTTGAAATAGCACGGCCATTGTACGCACTCCTTGCTGTATTTGAATGGACAGAGGATTGTGAAGAAGCCTTTGAAAAGCTGAAGAAAGCATTAGTGACGGCACCTATTCTCAGGTCGCCAGATTGGGATAATTTATTCCACGTACATATAGATGCTTCGGCTTTTGCAATTGGCTATATTTTAGCTCAACCAGGCGAGAACAAAATGGACTTTCCAGTCTCATATGCTAGCCGCCAGTTGAATAGTGCTGAAAATAATTACACCACCACAGAAAGAGAAGGCTTAGCTATGATCTATGCTGTGAAGAAGTTTCGGCATTACCTTTTGGCCAACAAATTTAAATTCTTCATAGATCATCAAGCTTTGCTTTACCTTGTGAACAAGCCATGTGCAACCGGAAGGATTGTACGCTGGTTTGTTATTCTACTTGAATTTGAATTTGAAGTAGCGGTAAAGAAGGGAAAATGCATCAGCGGGCTGATCATCTTTCCAGGATAACTTCAAGAGAAGCACCCATTGGTATAGATGATGATATTCCTGACGCTACTCTATTCTTGGTTGAGACAGCACCAAGATGGGCAGAACCCATCATTCAAGTTTTAATGACAGGATTTGTTAACTCCATTAGTCCCACCAATGAAAAGATAATGACCTTAGAGCATCGTGCTCCTTATAAGCTTCTTTCTGGACGATTGTATAAATTGGGAAAAGATGGAATACTCCGTATATGCCCTGACCTTGATCAATATGATGAGATTATCTCATGTGTCCACGTGAGCTTAGGAGGCAGACATGTCTCTGGAAAGGATACGGTTAAAAGAGTTTTGTGGGAAGGATATTGGTGGCCAACACTTCATGCTGATACAGAAGAGTACGTACGGAATTGTAAAATTTGTCAACAAAGGAAACCCATTCCTCATGTGACTCTATTTTATATTTCAACAACACCCAATTGGAGTTCGTACATTGTGAAGTATTTGATGCAGGGTCATACGGACGATAAGATGCCTAGGCATAGAAAGAGAGCCATAGAGGTAGAAGCAACGAGTTTTCTGATTATTGAAGGCCAGCTGTACAAAAGGGGCAAAGATGGAAACCTACGGACTTGTGTTTGTGAGAGTGACTACCTTAGCGTATTGACTCATGCACATTCAGGAGTTGGGGGTGGACATTTCTGTGGAGAAACAACTGCCAAACTTATATTATGGTCAGGACTATGGTGGCCTATGCTTTTTCATGATGCAACAGAGTATGTCAAACGATGTGATCAATGTCAAAGAACCAAACCTCCTACCAAGTATAAGGACATGCCATTGAGACCAATTATGGGGGTTAGAGCTTTTGCAAAATGGGGAATTGATTTTGTGGGACCGATTAAACCACCAGCACGCCATACACATGCTGAGTATATCATTGTAGCCATAGATTATCTTACGAAGTGGGTAGAAGCAAAAGCCACAGTAAAAAACGATGCTAGGACCACTGCAAAGTTTTTATACGAACATGTGTTTACACGCTTGCTACGGTTTACCTATTGAGATTGTGAGTGACCAAGGTGTGCATTTTATCAATGAAGTCATTACCTTTCTTTTGGAAGACTTTATGGTCATCCATAAGAGGTCAGCGCCTTATCACCCGCAAGCAAATGGTCAAGCTGAGAGCACAAACAAGAATCTTTGCACTGCGCTTACAAAGATTGTTGAGGGACATAGAACAGATTGGGAACAGAAACTTCACTCAGTTCTATGGGCTTACCGAATTGCTTACAAAACGTCCATAGGCACGACACCTTTCAATCTAGTTTTTGGATTGGACGCTATCCTTCAGATAGAATTTATTATACCTACACTTCGAGTTGCAAAACAACTTGAGTGGACGGATCATGAATTCTCTACACGGATCGATGAATTGGATGAAGACAGGCTATTGGCAGTCATTGGCATGTATGCTGAAAAACGACGCCAAAAGCGTTGGCATGATACACGTGAAGAAAGGTCGCTTTAGGAGAGGTGATCTAGTGTTGCTTTACACATTGAAGAAACAAAAACGCAAGCTGAAAATGCGAGGACTTGGTCCATTTGTGATCAACGAGCTTAGTGCGAGTGGTGCAGTAAGGTTGGAAACCTTAGATGGAGAGCCAATGACTAACTTCATCAATGGTAGCCGCTTGAAGCGCTATGAAGAAGAATCTCTAACAGATGATATGCTGATACGCATACATGCTAGTCAGACACGTAAAAAATCTCAAGCTTTGTTACAAAGTCAAGCAAAAGAAGAAGCTAAGGCTAGAGTAGCACTAGCACAAGAGCGCCGCAAGGCAGCTATCATGGCCATCCACTTGAATGATGATGAAGACTTTGTAGACCCCTTTCATATTGAAGTAAGGATCCCTACTCAAAGAGCAATCTTTGCAGCGTCTGCACTTATAGATTCGGGAGCCGACTTATAGATTCGGGAGCCGACTGCAATGTTTTGTCTTATGAAGCGTGGACATCATTAGGCCAACCTTTGCTCACCAATGCATCATTGAACTTCCAGAGTTTCTCTAGTGATGAAACCCTAGCCCTAGGCAAGTGCTGTATTAATATATCCATTCAGGATCAATCTATGCACGTGACTTTTTATGTTGCTAACAAGAGCCAAGCAGTCGTGGATGTTGTTTTAGGCAGATCATAAATTAGAACCACCAGATGCGGTATGGACTGGAACTCACGACAATACACCTTGTTGGTAAATTCTACTCACCTTACAGGATCAAGTGCTTCGGCACACCCATCTTTTCAAAAGGTGGAAACCATCACTATTGTGATAGAGACAACCTCAAAAGATCCAATGATTTGGGTGAATAATGACAATGACAATACTCAAGGATGGCATGTGCCAACATCTCTCTTATATGCACAAGGCTACGGAAGGGGGGAAGCACTTAGAATTCAAATCTGGTTACCTAAAGCAGCTCGCAAGACAAGACCCAATGCTGCCAAGGAACATCCAAGGAATACAAAGCTAAAGAGGAGGTTCACCAAAACCAACAGTTCCACCTCCAACAAGACCACTCAACAACGGTGGATCCCAAAGAAGGTTCTGCAAGCACGAGGCTACTACGAGGGTGCTACTACCTTGTGGCTACCAAAAAAAAATGCAGGGACTACTGCAGCACTTAGAATTCAAATCTGGTTACCTAAAGCAGCTCGCAAGCCAAGACCCAATGCTGCCAAGGAACATCCAAGGAATACAAAGCTAAAGAGAAGGTTCACCAAAACCAACAGTTCCACCTCCAACAAGACCACTCAACAACGGTGGATCCCAAAGAAGGTTCTGCAAGCACAAGGCTACTACGAGGGTGCTACTACCTTGTGGCTACCAAAAAAAAATGCAGGGACTACTGCAGCAAAACATAATTATGTTCCTGAATCTACTCAAGAACAAAAGCAGTCAATACCACCTCACTTACAGAAACCAAATCAATACTAGAAACCATGCCTTACCAAGCCTGAAAGAGTCCAGGTGGAAACACAAGCTGACGCGTCAATCGGACATCATCAGAAGGTCTCGAACAGGAAGGGATACTCCAAACTGACATGGGAAGAAAAAGGCAAGTGGGTACCTTTACTCACTTCTATCTCAAAGGCAACCCATCAGAAGGAGGATATTGCAACCGAATCAAGTTCAGAGTTTATTCCTCAAAACACAAGCAATGTCAAAGTTTGTCTTACAAAGCCGACAACTTTCAATCAGGCTCCTACACAAGTAGACTCCCTGACTATCAAGGAAAGAGCGTTCTTCCTACAACTCCAACTATTTGGAATGTCGTCGGTATTCTACTCTTTCCCTAATCAAATTACATTACCAGCCATAAGTCTACAGGCATAGGTGTTAGAGTTGGGCACTCTGAAGACCCAAGAAAATTTGGAAAGCCCAATGGGATGGCAAGAACACAGCTGCCATATGGTTGCCAAAGCTCAGAAGTGTTCAAACATCTCCATTCACACCTCCTCCTATTTGTCCCAATGCATTTCCTATGCCTATCGCTAAAATCTCACCACCGACTAAACTTCAATCTCTTGCACGTACTCTGAAAGGGGTACCAAAAAGAGTCCAACAAAAAGGAACATGTGCCATACGTGATAGCACTCACCCTGACCATCAAGGGGGCTACAGCATTGCACCTTTTCAGATGCACTCCCGATATTTTTATGCCCCAGTGGGTGAGGATTGCTGTGGAAGACAATTTGTGGAGTTATACTACCAGCAACATCATCCGTTTCCACACTACTGCCGCGACTGTGCTCGTATGGTATTGGGGAATGCTTCCCATATATGTTGGCAGTGTCGCACATATTTCCGTCGCTATGGCACTGGTATGATGCAGCAGATCATGGGGGTCACACCTCAACGACATAATCTCTGGGCAATTATGATGCCGCAACGTGGACCCAACCAACAAAGACTCTCGGAAGAGGAAAGAGCTCAAACATGGCGCGAGGACACCCTTCGTTTGCTAACCCCTCCCATTTTGTAGGTTCTTCTTCCCCATGAATCTACATGTCAGTTTTGGCTCAATGTGAGTGAGTGAGTCTTTAGAACGGTTTCAAAACCATAGGTGCCTCTTTAGCCTTCCTACTGTGTCCATACCATATGTTAGTGAAGATGCACTTCTTCCCTTGCCATCTACTCCATGGGTAGGATTACGTTCTGGGTTATCTTTACATCCTGAATCTATGGATGTCCACCCACTTGAGAATGTAGACATACATCCACCCCCAGTGCAAGACTCTAGCACTTGTACTCTCTTAATAAGAACTAGAAGCCAGGGCACTTTTTCCCATTGGGTTTTTCTCCTCGGCCAAATCCGGTGTTTAGCACTAATGTTTCTTATTTTTTGTCTTTTTAATTTTCTTTCTCTTTAGTTTGTTTTGTCCGAATAAAACAGATACAAGCACCAAACTACATCTTCCGCTTCAGTACTGCAAACTGACAGTCATACAATTAAGTGCAAACAATTCTTCACCAACCAGCGCTTTAACAGAAACAGGTGAACTCATGCCAATCTCTAATGTTTTCTGTATTTTTCTTATTGCTGATTGTTTATTAATTTCACTTTACTAAGCATGGCAATATGCATCTCCTTTGGTCTAGAGTAGGGATAGCATTCTAGTGGCTTTAGACTTGATAGTGTAAGTTTGACCGTAATTGTTTTTACCCGTTTAGCAATACAAAGTAATTAGTGTTTTGTGCTAAAGGTAGAGTTCTAGACCTAGGACAAAGAGACTAAATTAATTATAGGACCGTCAGTGGATATCTTGCCCTTACTAGGACATTGCTTAGGGACAATCTAATAAACATTCCATAACAAAAATTGGCATGACAAAAATAAAAGAAAAGTGTATATGTTTGTGGCCTATTGCCTTGTTATTCATGGTAGGCGAGGGAGGTCTATACCTTTCCCAGACCAATGCCTTGTGTAGTAAGGAATAGCAATACCGTAGGTGCGCAAACATACTCTTGAAGAGAGCCCTCTCCAAATAAGTGAGAAAAAAAAAGGACAAAAAGGCACCAAGAGAAATGCTTGTCTAATCCAAGATGGTCGCCGTTGTGCTTAAAATATTAAACCAAAACACTAAGCAATATCAAGAGTCTGCCACTACATAATTATGTTAGATTTATTAGTGTTGAACCGATATCTTTGACTTAGCATAGGCTTAGTATACCACTTAATAGTCCCTCGATTAACTGTTGTCTTTTGCCTTCTAGGAAAAGAACAATACATTTGGCATAAAACATTCTTTACTTTAGTTAGCTTCTGCAGGTAGTAATTATTAAGGCTTGAACTAACCTATTCAATCTCTCCACTGCTTCAATGTTTCCTTCCTCTAGCTAATTAGACGTTTATTGCCATGTCTTATTCAGTAAAATTGCTTGTTTTGTTATTGTCTGTCAGTACTTTTGCTTTCAAAAAAAAAGGGAAACACACAAACCACCTATCGTTTTGCTTGCAGGTACACACTGGAGATGCTACTCTTCCTTGGCATCTACGTGCTCGAGGACGTGCGCAAAATAGGAAGGGGGGAATGTTGCGTGACGAGTGGTGATCAATGCAAGGATGCAACACAAAGATGGAAGCAGGAAAACAAGAGACTTGACATTCTTATTTAGGGCTCTTGTAGAGAGTTCCAAGTTGTAGGTGAGTGTGGGAGTGAGCTTGAGAATAATCCCACATAGGAAGTTTTGGGAGTTTTAGGAGTTTTAGTATAAATAGTGGCTCATTTGAGAGCTCACAGACACATTGGGCTGAACTCATGCTTGAGCTCTCTTGAGACTAGCTCTCCCTCTTGTTCATAGAGGTGCAAGCTCTTCTCTCTCCCCATCTACACTATTGTATGAGCAATGCTCTTCTAATTCAATGCAATGAGATGATGTTTTTCTCTCTTCTCATCTCTATTCTCTAGTGTGCATGCTTCATTGTTTATGCTTGTGGGTTCTCTATTAGGCTTTGTGTGCTAGTGGATTCAAGCTTAAGCTTCTCCAAAGCTTGTAGCTTATCCATGGGCAAGGCATTGCTTGAGTAGTGAATGAGAATGCATGTTTATTTCAAGTTCCATTAAGCTTCAAGGTTTGTGTGCATGCTAGGGAAGTAGGTGCTTGAGAATGAAGTGTGCTTTGAGCTTGTGTGCTTATTATGAGTGAGCTTGTGTATGCATTAGCTTAGCTTTCTTCTTGTATTGGATGCATGAATGAGTGGGTTGATGAGTGAATGAGCTATGGCAAGATTGAGCTTGTGTGTGTAAAGTCTATGTCAAGGTAGTGGTGTTCATAGCATTCTCTCCCGAAAGGGATAAGCTTCCATGCACCTAACCGGGTTGAGTCCCCTAGCAATGAAAGGAGTGTTTATCATTCCATTGGTGAGCTAGGAGCGTAGCCTACTTGCCCATATTGCATATGTAGGGAGACGACCGTCTTTCCAAAGCTGCATGACCAGATGGCCACCAATGAAGATGTCCGACAAAGACCAAAGCACCAGCGGTACACAAACGATAGTGGGAAGATGTAAGCTCACATCGACAAGCTCAAGACCAAGGTCACCGTGTGAAGAGGCCCATCACTTACTAAAGGAAGCCAAACGAGACCCACAAAGACATCCATCTAGCATCGCCATCATCGAAGAGGCCAAGAATGTGACCCTCCGTGTGCCGAACTCGCCTCTACTCGCCGAACGCAGATCACGGACCTACAGCGAGAATTGTTGGCTTGGGAATCCAACCTACCAAGAGTGCCAAGTGTTGGGCCGCAAGACAGACAACTACCAAATCGGACAAATGCCGCCGGAACGTCAAAGCCAACACACTTAACACCAATTATTTAGGTCAAATCAACCGTGCTCAGAGCACGAGGGTATCTTTGTGCCACTCTATAAACTTGCGTTAAGAAGTATAAAAGATGTAATCAGAACTCTGTACAAAGGCTGTATTATTTCTCTTTTTGAATCAAAGGAGATCATTCTGTATCATTTTTATATATTCATCGTGTCTGTCTGCCTTCTCTGTATATCCGTCTTGTCTATTATTTCCTGTGAAATCCATTTGCGGATGAATCCCAACTATGCAAAAAAGAGTCAAAGAGGAACAAGATAAACTGTTGCACATCGGATTTATATATCTGATCTATAGGGCGACATGGTTGTCCCCCCAATCATGATCGTTCCCAAGAAAAATCAGAAGCTAAAGGTTTGTGTGGATTACAAGAAGCTGAATGCTGCTACAATATGAGACCCCTTCCCTTTGTTGTTTCATACACTCCCATGAGATGGATTCATTCTTGGATGGATTTAGTGGCTACAATCAAATCCAAATGGCATTGGAAGATTGGGAAAAGACAGACTTCATCACCAAATGGGGAGCCTTTGCATCCAATGTCACGACCTTCGAGCTCAAGAATGCTCCCGCCACATTCTCGTGGATGGTTCAGGAGATTTTTACCAAATTTTTGACCAGCTTTACGTGGGTGTTCATCGATGACTTCAGTGTCTTTGGGAAATCATGCAAACATCTAACGCACTTGCAGCTGTGCTTGGCCAAATGCTGAGGTTCCAAACTGAGCCTGAATCCCATTAAAGGTGCCTTTGCCATCCAAAGCGGTATGCTCCTTGGCCACATAGTATCCCAATAAGACCCAACCAAGGTGGAGGTGATTCAAAAATCTCCAATCCCAACCAGTGTAAAGGAACTAAGAAGGTTCTTGGGGCAAGTCAGATGGCATAGCCGAATGCTCCGCCATCTAGCACACATAGTAGTTCCCGTGAACCATCAAATTGCACAAATAAAAATGCCATTGAACTAGTAGTGGAGGCAAGCCAATCTTGAATGGATGGAGGAATGCGATATTGCATTCAGGCAACTCAAGCCGATACTGTCTGAGGCACCTGTAGTCCAAACACTTAATTGGGAATTGCCATTCCATGTCTTCGTGGGTGCCTCAAATGTGGCAATAGGGACTGTCCTTATACTAGAGGCCAAAAAAAATGGTTCCGACCTATCTACTACGCCAATCAGAGATTATCACATGTCGAGTGAAATTACTCCACCACTCATAGAGAAGCGCTTGGCATGAAATTACTCCACCACTCATAGAGAAGCGCTTGGCATGATCTACTCAATCAACAAGTTTTGCCACTATTTGTAGGGTAACAAGTTCACCTTCCATGTGGATCATTCCGCCATGCTTTATCTTGTGGATAAGCAGAGGTTGGCACAGGCAAGATGGCTCGATGGATGCTGATAAGTTTAGCATTGTGCATACCCCAGGAGCAAGCCATACAGTGGCGGACTACTTGTCTCAACTGGAGTCTGAAGCCCTAATCGGAGTAGCGGATGATCTACCCGATGCGGGGTTGTTCATAGAGCAGAAACAGCCATGCGGATTCCTCCGACTAGGTATGATGAAATGTTGGAATTTTGGCCACAAGTCTAATGGAGGATAACCTTTCTTGAGATGAAAGAAAGCGGATAGCTTTCCGAAGCCGGTCTTTCCAAGTAATAGCCAGACAGCTATATAAGAAGGGCATTGATTAGATCCTCCGAAGTTGCATTCCACCTCATGAACAAGAAACTGTCCTAAGAGAAGCCCATCGGGTGATCACTTTGCAGGCAAAGTAACAAGGAGGAAGATCCTCCATGGCGGTCTTTGGTGGTCGTCTATACTCGGCAATGCCTACAAATGGGCCAAACAATGTGATGTGTGCCAGCGCCTCGGGATGCCTCACAATCCGATCCTTCCCTTGGAACTATTCTAGAAATGGGGCCTTGACTTCATGGGTCCATTCAAGCTGCGATCTCGCGATTCACCGATAACAAATATATCCTAGTGGAAATCGACTATAGCACCAAATGGGTGGAAGCCAGAGCCCTTCGAGATAACACGGCCAAGTCCACTACAAAATTCCTTTATGAGATAATCATTAGCCGGTTCAACTACCCGCCCTGATAGAGCTAATGATCAATGACTATGGAAAACACTTTGTGAATGATGTCTTCCGACCTGCTGGTCACTTAGCACCTCATCATCCATAAGGGATCCACAATCTTTAATCCACATGCCAATGGTCACGCGGAGTCCACCAACAAGATATTGCAACGCATCCTCAAGAAGCTGGTAAATGCGAATCATATCGATTAGGATGAGAAGTTGTACTCAGTGCTATGGGCATTTGGCATAGCCTATAAGTTCTCCACAAGGATGCTCCCCTGAAGCTATCGTGCCCATGGAGTTCTTAGTGCTGAGTCTTCGGAAACGGTTCAAGATAAACATCCATATGCTTGACTTTATGTTTCCCTGGAATTAGAAGGGATAACATAAGATGTCTCTTCTTGATCGCCATTGATGGTGGAAGGTTGTAATTCACCAACACAACTGGCCACACGCTGTATGCGATGCTTTTGAAACCAAATGGATTCACTCCATCCATACCTAGGCCAAGTCTCAAGTTTCTGGGCTAGCTGTTCACCACGTTGTTCCCATTTTCGGCCAGTGCTGAACCCCACGGCTCTACCACCGAAGTACCGCGCCCGCCCTCGCCTCTGGAAGTGAAAAACGCTCCAGAAACTTAGCTAAACGTCTCAACTGTGCCACTCCCCATTGAGGTGGTCAACTCGGAGCCATAAGCCTCAACACCGAAATGGGATGCACATGGTCCTCGCCCATGATCCTCGCCCATGGCATCCCAATTTAAATGCAAGCTGGTGCTGGCCTCCCAACTCTCCAAAGAAAAGAAACAGCGCGTCTTGATGGAGATGCTGTCTAGCGAACCAGCCGAGAGACCCCCAATAGCCCTAGTCGCCCTGGCCCAGTCGATGGTGGTCTCCAGCCCAACAGGACCCTCCACCCAATGGCCGCCCATAGACATCTCCATGGCCAGACAGTACGCCGAGTACCTGGCCTAGAGCTTCCAAGGCGAAGATCAGTTCGGTACCCGTACCCACCAAGCTAAGCAGACGCTCCGCCTACAAGACACCGTCAATAAACTCGAGTAGGAGAACACTACCCTTAAAGAGCAGGTGGCAGATACCCGAAGGGAGCTAACCATGGCGAGGGAAGCCCAAGCCCAAGCTGCCATCCAATTCATTGGCTTCCTCAACTCGGTCAAAGCCCAAACCCTCAAAGATAAATCCCAAATCAGCTTCCTGGACGCTCAGCTCAAGGCCCATACCAACCCTCCCATCCAGATTGACGCTAAAGTCTTGGCTGAGCTCTTTGATACTCTGTA
The DNA here is from genome assembly GCF_041138505.1 of Cibotium barometz. Taxonomy (NCBI): domain Eukaryota; kingdom Viridiplantae; phylum Streptophyta; class Polypodiopsida; order Cyatheales; family Cibotiaceae; genus Cibotium; species Cibotium barometz. Next base: position 1,221,013 of record NC_141093.1, on the reverse strand, counting down.
GGATGACCTAAGCCGTCTTTGGGACCAGCTCATGGATGAGCTCCACTTGCTCCTCACCTGCCAATGCAAGTAGCCAGACATCCAGCAAAAGGAGGACACCGACTTGGATGATGAAGGAGCAACGCTCAATCCGGAGCGTTGAGCCGAACACCTGCCCCATAATAGTCAGCTATATCGAGAGCTCCGACACAGTCCCCACCCCCAAAAACCTCAACCTCTGCTGCCCATGATGACCTTCTCATGAAGATGGGCCAGCTGGAACAAGAGGTTGGCCAATGCAAAGCATAGAATGCCAAACTCACTGCCCTGGGCAAGAAGCCGATCCAGGAGCCCGAGCTGATGAACCCGGAGGAGCCGATTGACATGGAGAACCTGCGATGGTGCCCTACTCCGAGGGAGCCACATCTAAAGAAGATTCTCCCATGGCCCTCCTGAAAGACCATGCAGCGGCCCTCTAGAAGAACTACGACGAGCTGCATGACCAGATGGCCACCAATGAAGATGTCCTACAAAGACCAAGCACTAGCGGTACACAAACGATAACGGGAAGATGCAAGGTCACATCAACAAGCTCAAGACCAAGGTCACCGTGAAGAGGCCCATCACTTACTGAAGGAAGCCAAGCGAGACCACAAAGACATCCATCTGGCATCGCCATCATCGAAGAGGCCAAGAATGTGACCCTCTGTGTGCCGAACTCGCCTCTACGTCGTCGAACGCAAATCACGGACCTGCAGCGAGAAGTAATCCGGCAAATTGGGCAACTCCATCCAAATAATCTACCAAGCCTGTTACTACATGTAGATCCTCGTAGAGCTGCCATTGTGGCAGCCAACCTACCAAACCTTGAGCCTGGAGAAGGATGGACACCTTTTTGTAGCAGCACGCCCTCAACCCAAAGCACCTACCCAACCTCGTCCCCGCTCCACCCAACCCGAACAATCCAGACCCACTTTCTCCTAGCAATGATGATGATGAGATGGGTGGAGTCAAAGGCTAAAGCTTCAAGACCCGAGGAATCAGGAATGTTCCCAAGCATGTCAGGGTTAGGATTTCTTCGAACAGTAATGTGGAGGCCAGTCTATGTCTACCATGGAGGGCATGGTGACTGATTTGACTATGCCTGATGATCAAGAGCAGAGTATCCTCACAAAACTAGAACATCAATGTGGAGGAAGATGGCAACAAGGATATGTACTCCTATGTCGCTATCGCAGATGTGCTTGTCTCACTAGGTTTAGGAGTCTGGGCACTGAGGTTGCAGAGAGGAGGCTTCACCAGCATTTCCATCTACAGTCTACAATCAGAACTCCCCCAGGCTGAGGAAGATGCTAAGGAGCATCTTACATGATCCCTATCTCCTCCAAATGATTGACAACATCAAGGAAGACTGGAAGACTAAGGGTTTGAGTTGTTGGCTTGGGAATCCGACCCACCAAGCATGCCAAGTGTTGGGTCGCAGGACAGACAACTGCCAAACCAGACAAATGCCGTCGGAACGTCAGAGCCGATGCACTTAACACCAATTAATTAGGTCAGTACTTCTATAAATCAACCGTGCTCAGAGCACAAGGGTATCTTTGCGCCACTCTATAACCCCGCGTTAAGAAGTATAAAAGATGTAATCAGAACTCTGTGTACAAAGGCTGTATTATTTCTCTTTTTAAATCAAAAGAGATCATTTTGTATCATTTTTATATATTCATCGTGTATGTCTGTCTTTTCTGTATATCCGTCTTGTCTATTATTTCCTGTGAAATCCATTTGTTAAGTCTTTTGTATCAAATGTTGCAATCCAGATTATACGCACGAGACGATCAGTCTTAAGTAACTGTGTCTGCTTACGCAATCGTTTGTAACCGATAAGCTATTTCTATGTCTTGTGCATGTCTCATATATCAAACTGGTGTATTGCTGAGCACATAACTAAAGACACTCAGTAGGTTGATCGAGGTAGCAGTCAACCCCGACAATATTGTTGATGTAGCACAGCCACTGTACAACCTCACAAAGAAGGGGCCATAATTCCTCTAGACAAAAGAGCGGACACCTTCCAAAATCTGAAAAAGAATGCTTGCTAGTGCACTAATCATCCAACCACCAGAATGGAACAAGATGTTCCATGTTTTCATGGATGCATCAGATACATAAATTGGAAGTGTGTTGATGTAGCGCAGACAGAAGAAGGGTGGTACATACCCATTTACTATGCTAGTCGAATGTTATCAAATGCCAATCAAAATTATAGCACCACTAAGAGGGAAGCCCTCAAACTGAATTACTCAGTCCAACAAATTCCATCATCATCTCTTAGGAAATCACTTTATGTTCCATGTAGATCATCAAACCCTACTCTATTGGTGAATAAGCCAGATTTGACTGAGAAGCTAGCAAGGTGGATGCTTCTACTTAGTGCAAGAATTTCTGTTCACCATCATGCACACCCCTCGGCAACCAAAATGCGGTAGCAAATTTCCTCAGTAGAATAGACATAGGAGAGCAACCTATAGGGGTGGCTGATCAGTTTGTGGATGTAAGCCTGTTTACTGTTCAGTCTGCACCCATGCAAAGAAATTGGTACTTTGGCATGCTCTAGTTCATCATAGAAGGCACATTGCCCGCTGACATGAGAAGAGATCATCCGCAAAGAAACTGGCTCTCCGAAGCAAGCATTACCTTGAGATTACAGGAGCTCTATTTAAGAAAGGCATTCACCAATAGGTGGTTTAGATGTGTGCCACACCATGAAACAAATAGCTGTGCTGATAGAAGCACATCAAGGAGTGTTAGGTAGACATTACTCTGGAGAAACAACAAGCAAACAATTCTTGCAATCAGGCTTATGGTGGTCCACCAGTGTACTTAAAGATGCATGGGATCATGCCAGGTAATGTGATGTGTGTCAGTGGATCGGACAGCCATCAGCTAATCGGATTCCTCATCAGCTAGTCCTACCACTTGAGCCCTTTCAAAAGTTGGGAATGGATTTTGTGAGACCATTAAAACCTTCAACAAGAAGGATTGGTAACAAATATATCCTTTTGGCAACTCACTACTGCACTAAATGGGTGGAAGCAAAGGCCCTCAAGGATAATTTAGCTGCAGCAGTAAGCCAAGTTTATGTACGAGAACATCATGACGAGGTTTGGATGTCTAGTGGACACTACAAGGGATCAAGCTCATACCCGTGCTCCTAGCCACAGAAAATGACTTGTGGAAAAAAAGTAGCGGGCCCGTGTATCATCGCGTGTATCATCGCGACCAGAGACATGCATGTAAAAGCGCATGTATAGACGCAGTCAGACGCGCTGATACGAGGGCTTATACACGCGTTTTGTCAGTTTAGCTATGCTGATACGAGGGCTTATACACGCTCATTTCACAGAGTATCCGCGTATATACACACAACTTTTACAGAGTTGACGCGTCTATACATGCGAACAGAGCGCCAAAAAAAAAAATCCAGAGAGTGCTATTTGGTACCTAAATGTTGTTCCAGCATTCCTGCACCCAATAGCAACTCTCTGGATTTTTTTTTGGGTGCATTGCACCATCCACGAGGAAGATTTAGTGCATTGTCATTACATGATTCAAGAACGACATGAATGCATACATTGTCAATACACGATTCAAGACAGACATGAATGTAATACTATCAATTCACGATTCAATATTACTATCAAAATTTTATGTGTACACATATATACAAGGGAGTCCATATGTCAAAGTAGCCCATGGCTTCAATTATAAACAAATATATACAAAATCAAATTGGTTTGTCTAAAAAAGCCCATGGCTTCAGTTACAAAAATATATATACAACCACATCCTCAATATGGAATGTGATACTATAAGTCTGATTACTACTCAGACCCAGATGATGACCCGCTACTCCCTCCATGATCAGATGAGCTCACATCGGTATACATGTCCGATGAGTAGTGCTCATGTCCAGTAGGAGCAGTGGCGGCGAGTGGATTATCAGTGGGGCGGCAGGAGCATCAGCAGGTGTAGCAGCAGCTGCCTGTTCAAGTAATATATCGTATATAAGTATATATATATGTAATTCAATAAACCAAAATCATTCGTTTAGAGTTTTCAAGTACCTGGCGACCGTATGGTCTCATGGCCATCTCAAACTGTGCGTCCGTAATATATCCCTTGGCTCTGAAGAGGGCCCACATGTCACGTCTGCTATGGCGGCGAGCATACCCAGTATCGTGGGTGTGGGCTTCCTCTCCATAACCCGTCGTGCTGTATCATAATCAACACAATTTGTAAGATTAAAACAATCATAGAATCAATGAATTAAGTAAACAATCAAATAAAGTGGCAAGATACGAACTCTGCCTCCCATGACTCGACGCCGCCAGATCCGAAATGCGAAGATCCAATGGTCTCCATCTAGATCCGTCGTGCGAAGATCCAATGGTCTCCATCTAGATCCGTCGTGCCTCCACATGCTGCCTGCTCTTCACGCCACACTATGCTCGTTTCTTTGCCTCCTTCCACTCGCGTTTGTGCGCGGTGGCAGGTTTCTCGACAGGATAGCCACCCGCAGCTACATTTAGCCCATCATCGTACGCGAGTTTCTTAAGGTGAGATCTTTTATTACTTAAGATCTCCCTTATTCGCGTCCTTCCCCATACATCCGAGAATGTCGCATGTGGGGGATTAGGGTATCGACTATGTACAGCATCTATCACCTCCCCAACTAATCGACTATTTTGATCTTTAAATTTAATAAAATAATTTCTGTATAAGTTTGAAACTACCCCACGCATGTACTCCATTATTGCTTTCACCCTCGCATCCATCAGGGTGAAATAAGTGTGTTATTTCTCATTTATAGTGTTATTGTTGTGTTGGGTAAAATAAGTGTGTTATTTTGATTACAAGTTATGATTTAGTTTTAAATTATATTGAAGTTATATCTGGTTAACGTTGTGTTCAATAATGTTATTTCTAGTTATATTTTTGAGTTGTACAAATGTATAAAAGCTACTTGTACAAATGTATAAAAGCTACTTTTTTGTTAATAGTTGTATTTTGTTCAAAGCTGGTTAATATTTGTGTTTTGTCCAAATGTTAATTTTAGGATGCAGGTCAGAACAAGAAGAAAGACATTCACTTCGGTTGAGTATGCACCGCTAGAAAAGAGAATGGCAACAAGCTAATTTTTGGTTAATATTTGTGTTTTGTCCAAATGTTAATTTTAGGATGCAGGTCAGAACAAGAAGAAAGACATTCACTTCCAATTGGAGGTTGAGTATGCACCGCTAGAAAAGAGAATGGCAACAAGTAGAAAGCAACCAGAGATAATGCAACAAGAAAGAAATGCAAGGAAAAAACATGTCGATCTTTAGGTGGAGGGGTGTATTTATTCACCCGATCTAATTACCCAAACACCTCCACAATTTAGTGGGCTTACATCTTTCATTAAGTATGTATGTGAAGGTAATGCAGGGTTATTGGGATACACTAGGAGGCTAGTAATGCTTCCTCAAGAAGCAGCTGAGGCATATTCGTCGGTGGACCTCATGCATGATGGTCAGTTGGCAGCTATTCATCTCGTGAAGCGCATCACTCTTATGAACAAGGATTTGAGACTTGGAATAATACCTTCAGTTTGAATATGGATAATATGATTTGAGTAAATCATATGATGCGTTGTAAACGTGTGTTTCAATGTACTTGTAATCTATGAGAAGTGTCTTTAATACAAGTATAATTTGATGTTTCTTTCTCAATATCTTGGGTGTTATTATCTTTTTCTCTCGTATAGTTTTTCAAGTTTATCGAAAGCATTATTTTTTTGTTCACGGGCCTCATATGGATTTAGAATTTTTCACACATGTATGCATGAAAGACTATAAGTGTATAAAATTTCAATGAATTTAGAAGTTTTGAAAATTTTATCTTTACTAAAAAAATATAATAAAAATTATTCTAAAATTTAGATTACTTTAAACATGGAACAAAGTTCTAGAAACCCTAGGGAATTAGTGAGATGTTGCGTTAGAGGGGATCTTATAAATAAGGAAATTACTAAATATAATAAAAATTACTAAAAATTTTAAGAGTTATTTATTTTCATTCTATAAAAATATAAATATAAGTTATATTTTCAGTTTTGGAAGTTATAAATATAAGTTTAGAGTCTTTCGTTTTCATTCTATTCTTGTTTTATCTTCTTCAAGAACATGGCTCGCATGAAGCAGACTGCCAAGAGGGTTGATCTCGAGAAGGTTAGTAGGCCCCCACCACTGCTCACACATCACAAACATCGATGGAGACCCGACACCGTCGCTCTTCGGGAAATCAAAAAGTATCAGAAGACGACAGACCTTCTGATCCGAGGAGGCCTTTTCATCGCCTCGTTAGGGAGATTATGGATGATTTGAACGCGAGCCAGCTATCTCAATGGCATCGTCGGGTTAACAATAGTGAGGCTCCCACACGATGGATAGCAGTAGCTTTGGAAGCTCTTCAAGAGGCTGCTGAAGCTTTTTTGGTGGACATATATGGTGACACACTGTACGCAGCAGTCCATGCCAAGAGAGTCACCATCACTGACAAAGATATGCGGCTAGTTCTACGCATGTGGAAGTGGAGGGAAGATTATGGTGATGATGAGCCACAATTTAGGGTTTAGGATAATCTCATGTATATTTCACAACGTAATCTCATATGATCATGATGTAAATGCTTTACTTAATGAAAATATATTTTTTTGATCCTTGCCAAGTGTCTACTTGTATTGTGATTTCAATTTCAAATTAATGATTAAATATTATTTGTTGATTGCACAAATACAACAAAACTTCAAAAATATATTTTTATTAATATAGAAACTGTTACATAATGACATAGAAGCAAGTACAAAAACCCTAAACTATGCGCCTCTTAGAACTAGGCTCAGCAGAGTCAGTAGTAGGAGGTTTAAGCAAAGGAATTACAACAAAATTTCCTTCGAGCTCGAGCTGGATAGCATGAAGATCAATCTTCCCTCCACGCTGAGCTTCGAACAAGTATAGGAGCTTGCAGCGCTTCACAAGCGCCACCTTCTCTAAGCTTGATTTCACATGCATGGACTTGAATGTAGCACCCTTTGTTAAAGCCTTGATCTTCATGAGAGAGACTTGTCCATCAAGGAAGCATACTTTGTGAAAGACAATAATGTCTTGGAAGATTTTGCTAATGTTCTCCTTCAAAGTTGCATCATGGACTCTTCCTCTGTCGCCCCTTGTTCCACCAGCTCTAGATGCAAACTCATCGACATAGACAATTTCTTGAAGAAAATATTTGTATGCAAAAATAAAATATCAAAAATTATTCCAAAATACAATTGCATGAAAAAAATTATTTTCAAAATGAGATGAAATTGTCTGTGTGGGGTCTCAGGGACCTGGGGACTCCACACATGTAATCTGGGATGCATCAGGGCTCTCCACCACCAGGCATGCCACGCGAGGATGGCCCTGAAATCAAAGCCATCCTCGGCAGCCTTTGGTTGGCATGCCTGGAGGGCCTCAAGGACCTAGGGACTCCACACATGTAATCTAGGATGCATCAGGGCCCTCCAGGCATGCCAACCGAAGGCTGGCGAGGATGGCCCTGAAATCAGGGCCATCCTTGCCACCTTCGGTTGGCATGCCTGAAGGGCCCTGATGCATCCCAGATTACATGCGTGGAGTCCCCACACCCCTGAGGCCCCACACGAAAATTTTCAGGAAGATTTAAAAAAAATTTCAAACCTTCTTAGCCGCCTCATCATTCTGTTTCCCATCTGATGCATCTAGGTTTGCCCCAGGGATCGCTCTATCACCATGTACAGGGTCCGAGAGGTCAATGCGTGGTCGAGGTCCAAAGAGCTCCTCCTACAACCTCTCAAATTTTGCATCTGAGATATCATACTCAGGAGCAGCTTCTGCAGCACTTCTTTGGATGTGGATGATTGCAGAGACAAGGCCATGCTCAGGCCATCGTATCGGCCAATCTCAGTTACTTGTGGAGGGACATCCACAGTGTCAAAGTTAATGAGGTCTTCATCAACATCCTGGACAAGGTGGCAGTAGAGCTCTTCCTCCCTCAAATCCAAGGCCTCAAGGACATCCTGCATGAGCAAGTCCAAAGACAAGCTACGTGCCTCCTCTTCTCGCTTGTCTAGGACTATCTCCTCTGGCTCCTTCTCTTCATAAGTGAGAAGAGGCACCACTGGCTCCTCATCATTCTCCTCTTCAAAATTAGAGCATAATATATAAATAGCAAAGGCAATATCCCGTCAATGAGATCAATCGGGTTTGCCTCCTCAAAAGTGAGGGGCACAGAGTTAGATCGGAAGGGGGGGAGGGGGACATGTGGAAGTGCTCTTTGCACAACCTTTCTATGGTTGTCACCACTCTTCATTGGAGAGGAGGAACTCTAGGGGTATCCACCGAGCAGCAATGGAGTCAGATAAAAAATGTGATATCATCACATCCCGCATTAAAAAATGCAAGCACTGAGCTATCGGGCTCTAGAGTCCTAAATATATTCTCCAGCTCAACACTCTGACAAAACCTAGGGTAAATCTGGTCCCACATCTAACCGAACGGGTTTCACTCATCCACTGTGTGAACGCATCATGAATGAGAAGCCATGGTGAAGGCATAAAGGGAGCAACAAGCAAGGTGGATATAAAGTGAGTGATAGAGAATGCAATAGAAGTGAATGAAAATAACCCCTACTTATACTTATAAATATAAGTTTATATATTATTTCATTAAAACTTTAATAAAGTAATATATATTTTATTAAAATTTTAATGGAGTAATATTTATTTCATTAAAACTCATGAGGAGGTGATGGCACTCAATGAAGCTAGTGGTGGGTCATGACTTTGGGTTTCGTAAGACTGGATGGATGCAATTTATACTTATGTTTATTATTGTACTTAAAATATCTATAAAGTTATATTTATTTTAATACCTTATGTTTATACTTTAGTAAATAAAGGACACTTCAATAAAATATAATAAATAAAAAATCATACTTCTATTTCTTGTTACATATTATTATTATTATTATTATTATTTACAAAGTTATTTATATTATTATTTACACTTAAATATATACTTAAAGTTATATTTATTTTTATACTTATATCCATAGACTTAAAATTAATGACACTTCATTAAAATATAAAAAATCATAAATCATATTTATATTTCTAGGATAATTAATTGTATTATTATTTACACTTAAATATATATTTATACTTATATTTACAATTGTACTTACTTATACTTATCTTTATTTTCTTACATATAATGGGTTCGAAACACAGTAGAGTTAAAAAAAACCACTACAATTTATGAAAATGAAATAAAATAAAATTTACAACACTTTTAGAGAAACATTTTTTGGTATTCACTTGAAAAAATAAAAATTACATAGACTCTACAATTTCAAGGATGTGTGGAGCAACACACTGCTTGCATGTTTTGCAATGTTCACTTCGACCCCCAACCTTCCTACCATCCAACTTAAAATAAAAATTACAAGGGGGATCACTGGACATGAGTTGGATTTCCTGCCTCAGAAAACTAAGGGGTCAATGACTTTCTACATTAACGCTAAAAGGGTCATAACCCTCCCAAAGAATACTCACATCAATGAGTGTTGAATGCGTGCCATCTCGCATGTCTTGGTCCAAGCTAAGCCACTCCCCCTCGTAGAAGTCGCCACCTCCTATACTTGAAAAGCGAATGCACAAAGTTTGTCTTGCAATGAAGTACCAGTCAAAAACAAACAACCAACATAAAAACATAAAATCAACAATTAACATTCAACAATCAACAATCAGTATCTTGCAATGAAATACTTATGAATAAAAACCATCAACAATCAACAGACACGGTAATTCTGTAATCTTACCTAAATGTAACATCTGACACAGTAATTATGCACTCAATGATATCATCATGGTGAGTTCTCTTGAGATGCCATGACTCACCCAGTAACTGAGTCATCCAATCCTCAGATAGGCACTTGCATATAAGTAATCTTAGTTTTCTTAACTACTTCACAGGATCCAAACAAAGGTGCAAACAAACCAAATGAATAAATATTGTAAGATATATATATGTTAGATTATAAGCAACAAATAAATATAATAAATATATATGTTAGATTGTAAGCATCAAATAAAGATTAAAACAAAAAGAAATAAACATCAACTTGCTGCTTTGATTTACACAACCTTGTTGCTTTGATTTACACAACCTTGTTGCTCCTATGAAAATAAACATAAACACATCGAGACAAAACATTAACAAATCCTAAATCTATGATCATTACTCGCATTAAGATAAAACATAGACAAACATCAAAACACTTAGTCACATCAATTTTTTGATCAATTGGAGAAATTTGACTCTCTTTGCTTAATTTTACCTTAAAGAGGAGACTATAATTAAGAGTCTAATTGATTTTCTAATTTAGATTAATTTACACAATGGTTGATGCACAAAGATTAGTTTTTCCTTGCTCTATCCAATAGTATACTCAATTGTTTGAATTAATTAGGGATTAATGATTAATTAGAGTCTTTGATTAGTATAAAAGAGGTAAATATTAGTGAGAAAAGATTAATCTTAGGTTAATCTTTAAACACTTTTTTACATAACTCATTAAGGCTAATGAGCATTCAATGAGAAGATGCTCATGAATTGTCAATTTGTCCATTTTGGGGGTCATTTATGAAGGGTGTAAGGTGTGTCATTTTAAAGGGTTGACTTTTTTGATTCCACTTACCTTTTTTGGAAAAATGCCCATATCCCTTTCATCCTAAATTCAAAAAATATTCTCCCCGAAAAGGAAAATTCATATTTTTCACTAGACTCCCAAAAAAAAAACTACGTGAACGAAAATACCACGTGAACGGAAAAATGACATGAACGAAAAAATTACGTGAACGAATAAATGACGTGAACGAAAAAATGACATGAACGAAAATCCCACGTGAACGGAAAAATCACGAACGAAAATCCGACGTGAAAAAAAATAAAATTAAATATCCACGTGAAGTCCGGTTCACGTGCATGAAAAGTGTTTCACGGTGTGAAAAACCAGTTCATGCGAAAATAATAATAATATCCACGTAAAGTCCAATTCACGTATGAAAAACCAGTTCACGCAAAAAAAAATATATATCCGCGTGAAGTCCGGTTCACGCGTGAAAAGTGTTTCACGACGTGAAAAACCAGTTCACGCAAAAAAAAAATTAATCCCCACATGAAATCCGGTTCATGCAAGAAGAACATGCTTTAAAACAGAACCCAAAAGAAGGAGCAAAACCTTCTAAAACCAAGAAAAACAAAGGACAAAAAACTATTGAAACCAAGGTCGAGTCAAAAGACAGGGAAAAGGAGTCTGTGTGACGGACATAAATTCAAATAGGGTCATAAACACAAAAGTGCCAAAAGCTATACGTGATGCAGAAGCATCCATATCAAAAGATACAACACAAACCACAACACCCATATGTACGACACATGATACAAAAACCCAAAAGAAAATTCGATCTCGTCACATGGGTAAACAGTGAAAAACTGACAAACCAAAGAAATTCAGAGAACGAAACAAGTTCTAGTACATCACTAAGTGAGGATGAGACAAGTTCTTACTCTTCGCTTAGTGCACCATATAGACCAATCAAGAAACTAGAACCCACCCAACCACCCCAAATGGATAATAATCATCACATGACATATGTAGAACGCAAAAAATGAGCTCAAGAGTGCATGCTTAGCATGGTTGAATGTCTTACAGGGTCACCGATTGTGATTGAGCCTTATAATTCCAATCCTAAAACAGCAACCAAGATTCAAAGCCTAGAAAGAGTACCGCTTTCCCTTTCAAGAGAAAGACATACTCTCTACAGAAGAGTCATTTGAGACAAATTGTACGAACTATAGGCTTCAAAAAGCACATGAGGAATTCAATAATTCCCTTACAAGATTAAAACAATCTCTCAAAACCTCATTCGGAGGAATGCTCCTCTCATGATAAAGCCAGCATCATATCAACACTTGCACCTTTGATGGCTCAACCTGAGTTATACAAGGACATAATGAACTACATAAAACAGGACTGTCAGGATTCACAAGTTTCCAAGCAACCCTCATTAAGAATTGTCTGTCAGAGGGCCAAGTATGCCATTGTATGCATTGGGTACTTTTGAAAAAGCGGAGACCCAAACAGAGAATGAAAGTGAATGGGAATATGAAACAGACATAGGATCTGAAGTTTAAACAATAACCGAAACACCTAAGGTTCCTTTGGAAGACTCCATCACGGTATGGTTGGAGTTTCCTATAGGCAATGATGTTCAACGCAAGCGCGCATTGATTAGCCCTCGAGTTATAACATCATGACAATAGACACTTGGGTGTTATTGGGACAACCTAACCTCACCACCCTGACAAGCAATAGTCTTGCAAAAGGAACCAATGAACAAAACATTGAAGTTCCAGGTTACTTTAGATACACTACTCGAACAATCGATGGCGATATGGAATTTACATTTCATGTCACCCTAGATTCCTTTGAGTATGATGTCATCATTGGCGGACCTTAGATAAGTGAATCATTGTATTCACTAGATGAATCCATGCAAACAGTCACCTTGAACACTCCTACATGTAATGTACAATTGCTTACAGGAGGAAGAAACCTTGCACGATCTGGAACTTCCAACATATCTTACTGAAAAGATCCCTAGGATTTTGGTTGGATTGGAAATTGCAAATGAAATCACCACAACTCAAGCACAACTTTATCCAACACAAGAATACAATCTCCTGACCCTAGAGCTATGGGATTTGTTAGGTCAACCAACACTCACGGCCCATCTTGAAAGGATTACCTTTACACAAGACTTGAACATGCCATGTCTAGGGTACTTTGAACATACAATGTATATTGAAACTAGCCCTCTCACTTGCAAGTTTTTTGTGGTTGAGTATGTATTGGAAGCAGATTTAATCTTGGGGCATAAATGGACTGTTGCTGCCCAAGCATCACTATGCTTTGGTAGCAATAGAGTCATCATGACGGTCAACGACAAAAAGTTGACAGTACCATACTGCAAGGAAGAGGATCCAACTTTTATGGATATCTATGATGATGAACGCGCAAAAGGATACAAGCCTCTTCCACAAAAGCCCCTCTACACCATGACCTACCATCTGCGTCAATCACCGACTCCAATAAAGCCTCCTTCAATCCCATCCTCACCTACGAAGTTCGATGCCAAGATCTCGCAATCGACATCTATTCCTGAAGAACCGGATCCTATGCATCTTCATCAACAAACCTCATCGAATGAGACAACCACATGCTCAAAGGCCTCGTCATCGTCGACAGCCACTCAACAAGACTCTCTAACCTCAACATCATCAACAATGCCCATGAGTCTCAAACCTGCAGCCTCAATGCCAACCAAAGTCAAGGAGGGCCCCAAACCTTCCACATCACCCCAAAAGAGAACACCACCACAACCACAATAAAGATATCTTAATAGTATCAAAATGTGGAGGGAAAAGAAGCTACTTGTAGCTCAAGGCTACTATGAAGGTGCCAATCAAATTTGGGTGCCTCGACAGTCAAACCTCTTTCTCAACATAGCACTCAAAAGCCAAGGAAGAAGAAATATAATCCACAATAGCGTCCACAAAAGCCTATGCAAGTTCCTCAAAGAACTCCACCAATGCAATAAGTGTGGGTACCAAAAACACTGCTGCAAGCACAAGGGTACTACCAAAGAAATACTAAAGCTTGGGTCCTCAAGCGTATCAAGCTTGCACAAAGAAAGCCTCAACACCAAGTACATTGGCAACCAAATTACAGTGTTCGTCAAAGATGGGTATATGGTTGCCAAAATTGAACAATGTGAAGAAAACCTCACCACCGACTTCAACTCCAACAACTTCACCTATAGTTCGACAAGAATGGAGGCCCCCTCAACCACTCTCGTGCATCCAACACCAACACAAGAGCTTGTCTATTCAAGCAAACAATCAGCAATCTTCCCTACTACCTAAGCAATATATACGGAGACTTAGGAGCACATCAAGTACATAATAACAATGCTCTTCTCACCCCTCTGGAAGTAAGAAATGAGCACATAAGAAGTTGTTGCTTGCAAATCCTGACCTAGATGACTCATAAAGTGCCCAAAATTGAACAATGTGAAGAAAACCTCACCACCGACTTCAACTCCAACAACTTCACCTATAGTTCGACAAGAATGGAGGCCCCCTCAACAACCACTCTCGTGCATCCAACACCAACACAAGAGCTTGTCTGTTCAAGAAAACAATCAGCAATCTTCCCTACTACCTAAGCAATAAGGAGACTTAGGAGCATATCAAGAACAGAATAACAATGCTCTTCTCACCCCTCTCTGGAAGTAAGAAATGAGCGCATAAGAAGTTGTTGCTTGCAAATCCTGACCTAGATGACTCATAAAGTGCCAAAAAAAGGGATAAAATTTACAAATTCACAAAACTCCATCTCACGGAATTACAATTCACGGAGTTCCATCTCACGGCTTAAGAACCTGCACTTTCACATTTAAGCCTCATCATGGATTAAGCCATATCACACAATAGCCACTATATATTTGTTAAGCTTATTGCTTACTATTCTTTTGGCTAAAGTAATGTAGCAGTTGCTCCATGAGAGTACGTATCCATACTCATGCACTGGAAAACATTTGCACCAAAGCCCCACCATCGACAACTTCCAGGTACATCTCTGGATGGGGGGGCCATGGTGGACGAAAGCCTGGTCAATGATGGTACAACCCATCGCCTGAACTTTTCCTTCAAATTATAAACCTCTCCAAACGATGCCACCATCTTCACAAATCAATGATCTTCAATCCTTAGTGAAGATATCTATATTAATCTCGCAAGTCAACGTAATTCTTTCAATCCTCACCAACAAGTGGCTACTTCAAGACAGAGCAGTTCAATAAGAGTCTATATGACTCAATTTTTGTACTTCATGAAAATCTACTTCTAAGAACACTTAATTATGCATAAAAATATAAAAAGCACATGGACAGAAGAAGACAGGATCAGGTCCTACTCAACAACATTTGACAAGAATCCTACCACACAAAGGGATATCATCACACAAGCCAATTACTTCAAATGATGAATGTCGCTTCAATGAATCAAATGAAGAAATCTCGTTTTGATGATTAAGTCTACGTTCCTCCGGATCCTTCTCTCTCTTCTCTCCCATTATTAACATCTCTTAGTGTCCCCACTAACAAAAATCACATGTAACTTTGCCGCCGATGATTGCCAAAAACAAAGTGGGCCAAAAAAAAAGACTCACACAAAAATAAAAATGCAATCACCCCGTTAGGAATTCCCAATACACCACTAACCTCTTCATTAATTAACTAGCTTTTCTTATTCCTTCCAGAGGACCAAAGACCATTGAACGTCATTCAACATCAAAGCCATCGACAAAGCTTGTTCACTCTCCCCACATAAAGGTCTTCAACGCGATCACGCGGACGCGATCGTCATCAAGAAGGGGGGAATGTTAATCCAATTCTAGGATTAACAAGAGCTAACACCATTATCTTACATCAAGGAGTCATGGTAGATACACCAAAGGGTCATACATTCAAGATATGAAGCAATGTCCAAAGCTACAACTTGGACGGGCGCACATAATGGTGTGATGGAGTATTTATGGCAATTTCCACTTCAAGAGCATGTGGTAGCAAGTTAGGATGAAGTCCTAAGTGATGTGCTTCATGGATATATTATGAGAGTAGTCATTGTAATAGCATTGGCCTCTTATGAGCCTAAAGTTCTTGGTCGGCCATAGTTTAAGTGAGTGTGAACACTTATGGCAATGTATATAAGTGAATTTCTCTCATAATACAAGATACTCTCCCATTGTGCAATTGATTCTTGCTCTTGCTAATCTCTCTCCCTAATGCATGCTAGTGAGTGTGTGTGAGTGAAGTGCGAGGAGGGACGAGGACCCGTAGTGCAACGTGGCGGTGTGACAATGCTCGCGGGAGACGCGGTGGAATTGCTTCTCAAGGAGTTATAGAGCTTGGAGACCTCAAGGGTTACGAGCTCGGCCATTGGAAATATCCTCACCACGACAATTGCAGTTCACCAGGTAATCTCTTTTTGGATGTGTTTCAAGGAGGGTTAGGGTGAGCCATAACAAGAATCTTTGGGGATTGTAGTAGATAGGTTTCCAGACAAAGCAGTGGAGCTGACAGTATGAAGCAGGAGATGTGGAGAGGCGTGGAGAGATTTAAAAAAACGTTCTCAAAAACTATGCAATAACGTCACACGCGCGGTGGCTTTTCCACAATTTTTGTACCACTTTTCAATGCAATTTTTGAGACACATGGTCACGGTTTCCAAGACATGTACATATCTTTTCAACACGATTTTTGCGACAATCGTTGGGATTTGGACTTGTATACGCATCGTGTTATGGTTTTTGAATTCACACACTCTGCTGGCCCACTGTGCGCCTGGTTCAATAGACTCTCATTTTTCACCAAGATCTCCATCTTTAGCAAGATCTATGTGCTAGCCTACCCTTCCAAGCCAAGGTTTTTCTCAACAGGAAAACAAGTATTCAGACTTCTCATTGACCCTTGTTTTCTCTACCAAAGAAGTAGCCTCCAAAAGTAATTAGAGTGTTTCAGGAAACCTTTGACATAGGCTCTTCGCTTTAGGCAGCTATTGTCACATTAAGACTTTGGTTTGTAGTGAGTAGCCTTGAAAAGCGATCTCATCACCTCTTCTACCATACACCCAAATTTCTTTTGAGTGCTATTAGTTAGTTGGTTCTTCATGGATCTTCATAGAGATGAGGAGGACAGGCCTCAGTAGAGGATGGGAGGACAGATTTGCCTTGAGCATCCTGAGAGCTTGGGAGCTGCTGAGACCGGGGCTCTCTTAGAGACCTCCTTCTTGTGTTGAGGAGCGGGCCATACAGCCGCTCACCAGCGGTTCGCACAGAGCAGGGTCATATGCTGGGTTCTCGGCCTCGTCTAGCCTGGGGAACTTTGGCGGCAGGCCCAGCTCGTAGCTTTGGAGACTGGCAGGCCTTCTGCAGTCTCCCAGAGGAGATCCAGGTGGAGAGGCTAAGTCACTTCAGAGGGGATTGATTATGAGGGATGACATTCAGGAGGCACTCACACAGAGGAGTGGTTCACGCCTCTCGAGCTAGTGGCCCCACGGTGGATGGGAGCCTTTACACAGTTGGAGATCCTGATTGCTGTCAGAGCTTGCACTGAGGATGGCAGATGCCTCTACTATGAGATTCAGGATGAGGGCAGACTTCAAAGAGTGGAGGTGGAGTCGCCTTTGGTTGCAGAGTGCACCTTTCAGAGGATACGGGTAGTGGCCGCCACTTCTCGGAAGTGGCATATTGAGCCAGACCCTGCAGAGGTGCTCTCGGATTGGCGCATATGGGCATATGCAGCGCGCCCCTCAGTGGGACCCTGGTGAGTACGAGTGGCATGATCCTTATGCATCCCTTGAGGCCACAGACATCACCTTTTTCCAGTATACTGTTCGGTTGGGGCGGCATATTTTGACGGCGAGGAGGATGGTCTCTCCAGCTGAAGCGGGGCACTGGCGGCTACTACAGGGACTCTCACAGGAGTTCCTGGAGGATTTTTGGGCCCGGCTCTGGGCTAGTCGATAGGCCCGCAGGATCTCAACTTTCCAATGGCTGGTCGCCCACAAGGGCTCAGCAGTTGGCACCTGGCTTGTCTACAGCGGTCTTCCGGCGGCCTGCGTCCGATGCAGCCACCCTATGGAGACACAGAGACATTGCCTATGGGACTGCCCTCAGGCACAGCAGATTTGGCTGCGGATGCTGCGTATTCTGGCCCCCCTCTCTCCAGAGGGTATGTATACGTGGGGTGCCGCTGCTTGGTCGACTTCGTCAGGGCCTGCTATGGGCTATGAGATGGAGCAGGACAGCCAGGCCATCAGATTCATTAGGGGCCAGCCTCGCCTTGTTTCTTCACCGGATTTCTCGTCCGCCAGCTGGATGAGAAGAGGGATCTACGATGGGAGCTCCTCAGCAGCCTCACCATCTGGTTCACCTGGAGGGCCCGGTGTTTCAGGGCCTTTGAGGGGAGACTGGAGCCACCAGCAGAGACTGTTCGGGGGATTTGGCATGAGTTGATCCACACCCTGCGAGGACAGTATGACCGCATTCGGGGCGACTCGGATGAGGCGATCTCACGGCGCGCCAGGCCTTTCACACCACCTGGCGTAGCGGCCCCTTCTATACCCTACATGCGGGGTCCCCCCGTTGGCACTACAGGCCACCTGTTTGGCTTTTCCCCCCTCCTATTGTATGATATAGCCCCTCAGTTCTTTGTACTGATACTTTTACTTTTCAGCACTAGGGAGAGTCTCCCTGGCTGCCTTGCTTTGTTCTCTGCTCTGTTTTTCTTGTGAGCAGGAGAGGATCTTTTGTAGCCCTACGGGCGTTTTTATATAACTAATGAAAGCATCTTTTCTCGAAAAAAAAAAGTTAGCTGGTTCTTCTTGGAGTTGGTTGTGGCAAGGACAAAGTCAACTCCCAAGAACAAAGTTGGTTCTTCTTGGAGTTGGTTGTGGCAAGGACAAAGTCAACTCCCAAGAAGAGTGGATAGGGTCCTCCTATTGCAAAGGTTCCTACAGCTAGAGCTTCACATCCAAGAAAGGAAAGTCAATGCACATATTGAACCAACCAAAGAAAAAAAGATTGACTCAAAATGTAAGCGTTCTATGCTAGATCAGACAAGCTCACAAGACCATGGGGTTTGCAAAACCTAAGGCACCATTTCAGAGACTTCTAAGAGAGGTTTGTGATCAATGGTCACTTGGATTGAGGTGGCACATAACTGCAGTCTGCACCCTTCAAGAAGCAACAGAGGATTTCCTCATAGAATTATTTCAAGACACTATGTTAGTAGCTACACATGCACACAGGTTGACAATTATGCACAAGGACATGGAGACATTGAAGAGGGTACGTTGGAGATGCGACAATCTTCTTCATCCTGTTGAATGGATGAACATCAAGATAAGAGATATTCTCCTACTACTACCATATGCAGAAAGTCAAAGGAAGGTGGTAGAAGTGACACATGATAAAAACACAAGGGGGAAAGCACTCTCTCAAGAATCTCTCAAGAAAAAAAGAGATCTTGAAGATGATACTCTAGCTCAAAAAACTACACTCCAAGATATCAGAAACTTGCAAAGATTAGCAAATCTTGGGGACAATGTGAATATTGTAATAGATGAGATTGACGTTGAAAGTAGGATTGCACTTACCAAAGACTGATTGAGGAACTTGAGAAAGAGTACAGCTAAACTATCTGACACAATAATTCTTGTGGGCTTAAGGTAATTTTCTTAATATCTCATTTATAGTTCCATGTTATAGGCTCTCTTTGGAAGCACTCTAAAATTAATTGTACTTTTGCAGGATTTTTAAGCCTCAATTGTCTCCAAATGTGCAATCAATGACATTTATCTTGGAGCCACACTTTTCATCCTTTTAAAGGAACCCAAAAGAATCAAACAAAAAGCTAGCAAAGTGGTTCACCCATTGTAATTTTGAATATGTCAACTTAATCTTCTTTTCCTACCATACAGAGTAAGTACGATACTACAATTTGTCTTCAATATTGTTGACCACTATAAAGGAAGATTGATTATCATGTTCTTATATTATAGAGCAGCTCATTTGAAATCCATGGATATGTTCATAAGGAGCACCACATCGCAGCTCTATACGCATAAATTTGTAGTGCATAAACACTTGCAAATTTGTACAGCTCTCCTACAATCATACATTGCACCACAAGCCAAAGACCATTCGGATCATTGTAGGCAGTATAGGCTACAACTCATATTTCACCATTATAAGAGCGCACCATAGAAAGCTTGGGTTCCCACATAAAAGACCCCTTGTCCTCCAGCAAAATTGTGCTGATTATATTCTCGCAAACAAACCACAAGGGGATGCATAGTATTTGCATATTACCAAAAAAGCCTCCATTTATTTACATCACAGAGGCCTTGTATATTCTAAGTAAATCACTTGATTGGTAGTATGAACATATTTACAAAACGAGTGAAAAGAGAGGCTATACATCTCAACTTGCATGGCAGCCTATGTCACCATGTAAAGAGTGTTCTATAGCTTGAACATCAATTGTATTTGTATGCAATGTGGTTTTTGCATCATGGCAAGGCTGGGATATAGCAAGTAGGCCTAAACGTGAATGAGCTTTGAAGAGAATCACACCAAAACCAGTGTGTGGCTCTATTTGTCTAGCCACGGATTGTATGGCCAATGAAAGGGACTTCACGCTCAAATCTATGTACAAATGATAGTGGTATGAAGACAAAATTGGAGGGAAAACTTTGATAAAGTTCAAATTTTTGGACAGGTGCTTGAAGTAGTGCTACAGTTGGAATCCATGTAGCAAGCCTAACCTTCAGAGCGCACCCAAGGATTTCAAAGTCCATTCATATACTTCAGCTGTAGCATTAGTAAAAGCCTTCCCTGCATGCTAATCATCTATTGCCTTAACAAATTGACCCCTCGCAGATCTCGGAGGGAGCCGCCTTTGAGACTCCCAGTGATGACACAGCCATACCTACCCCAATTCAGCAGAACCTAGGGAAACAAACGGAGGGACAGTCAGTCCACACCATCACAGTTTGTAGAGAAGGTCATGAGAAGGTGAAGAGAAGCCACTCCAATTTCAAAGACAGTTACCGGGACAAGGCTGCAGATTCTTAAAAGAGCTGTTAATCATCTCACATAATGGCACATACTGCTGCATACAAAACATTGACGACCACATTATAGAGGGATCCATATCCACATGCTACTAAAAGAGCTGTTAATCATCTCACATAATGACACATACTGCTGCATATTAAAACATTGAGGACGACCACATTATGGAGAGATCCAGATCCACATCAATTGCAGAGTTGCTAAGGAGTATCGCAACACATCCCCCCGTCCCCTACTGGATAAAGACTGAGGTGCTCCTGATTTGGTGTCCTCGATGAGGCTCGCCCTACACAAACAAGTTCTCTCTGCCCTTATCATTACCATGATTTGCAAGTACAATTAAGGACAGCACTTTCGGAACAAAAAACTTCACTCATGGTAAGAGTTGCTATGAAAAAGAAATCAATGAAATCTCTTCAATATGATTACCTTGTTCTAACACCAAGAATGTTTTCCTACAGTTCAGTAACTGCCTGCTTGGCTCATGTATGGATGGATGTTTGCAATAAAAGAATTCGTGGCTCACTTCTTATAGCAAATCAAAGAGCACGGCTTCTATTCAAATTGAACATCAGCCAGTTCAAATACACTGCCTTCCCCCTTATAATAAAAGGTTACTTGATTTTAACCAGGAAGGCATTCCTTTGAAAGATCCACTGTCATTTTCCAAAAAAATTAGTACCCGCCACTTCGGGAAGCATCATGAACTCTTAGTGGAATAAATGTGACACCTGATTCCTTAGGAACACTTCTGCATCACAACCCAGCAAGCCAATGGCACAAGTCAAGCCTGATGGGAGGAAAACTGTGTAGTACAAGGGGCAGAAGCCCCCGATAGTTTGAACCCATTCATATGCTGTGGGATAACTTAACATCACTATTGTTTCGTGTGGCCAGTTTTTCGTTTGTGTCGGCTGAAATCTGATACAAAGCGGAAAGTCCGGCCACATTCTGGTATTGGGCATACATAGGGCCTTTCACCAGTGTGAACACGGTAATGTTCGGTGCAGGCCCATTTCCACTTGAATGTCATTTTACAGCCATTCCAAGGGCATTTGAGGGGTCGGTCATCCAGATGCACACGACGATGTTGCAACAAGTACTTGTGTGATCCAAAGCGCTTTCCGCAGCCTGTGAAAGTACATGTGTTTCGCTTGTGCATGTTCAGCTCTTGCTTGGATGAGAAACTCATGGTACAGCCTTCTACATCACAAGAGTAGGTCCCAGATTCATCATCTGTATCCTTAACAACGGGTTTTTTGGCCCACTGCCTTGGTTGCTTCTGTATTTTCTTGGCACTGCTCAACGTCGTATTATTGTCTCCACCATTTGCCACCTCCTCATCATCCACTTTGAGAAGCTTTGCAGCACTTCTAGTCCGCAACCTTGTGCTGGGACCTTCACAAAAGAACCCTGCAAGAAACCATCATATCCAATATGTAAATCACTTGATTCATCCTTTCTGCACAATCATCACATATACAGTAACAAATGAAGGCAGGCACACATGGAGGCAAACAAATATGTCATTAAAGCAGCAGCATGACGTACCTGCACCACCAAAGAGCGGTTCATCTAAGATGATTTTCTTTTGCACATGTTCAAGACCCTTGGATACAGTCCCCTTTTGTATCATGTCCTCGTCACTGCTTTCAGTCACCTCTAAAGAGGGATCTGGGACATCTTCACCACAGTTTTCCCACTTCACCTGTTTCCTGAGTTTACTGCTAGTTTTCCCTGCCAGCTTTCTACTGTTACATTTGATTAAAGATGGAAAATTATTCACAGTATTCATCAACCTCCATTGTGTTGATCCACTAGAAGAATCACTGTTCATGCTTCCCAAATTCTCTCTGAGATTTTCCAAGGAAGGAGCTAACTGACACTCGCCGTTTTCAGATGCTGTGAATGAATTTGGTCCTGAATCTCCATTCGGCTGCTCGATGTTATGGAGAGGCAGATGAGCTTTACCAACTGGGAACGAGCCCGGGCAAACACATCCATTTCCAATGTGCTCTTCATCTACACGACTAACATTTAAGTTTCCAGACTGTTCAAAGAAGGGTGTATCTTGGCCATTTTTCAGAGCGTTTGTAGCAAATTCATGAGTAGCCAAGTTGGAAATGCCAAGAGTATTGTAGTTCTCTTCTTCTTTAGTCTTCTTTTTCAGTATGTCAGATGGATCATCCTGCTTCCTCTTCAAGCCTATTGCATAGTCTAAACCTTCTGGAATGGCTGGTTCCAAAGCATCATGCAAAGCCTCTCCCATGGTGCATTCTGCAAAATCAGATACCGTACAGTCTACTTCTCTGCCAAGAGCTTGAGACTGTGTTTCACAATCAAACACTGAACAAGATCTTCTCCTCAAAATCCCAGGAATGAGCAAATTTTGCTGGGCTTCAGCATCCATTTCAGGGCAAGGTTCCACCATAAGAGAAGTATCAGCCACTTCTGTAATAGCATCTAACGACATAACTTCCTGCGAGTAGCATCCAACATCAAGATCCTGCCAAATATCTGCATCTGATCCATCACGGTCGATCAGAGCATTATCAGACTGATCATTCTTTCCAGATTCAATATTTGGAATCTCAGTGGAAGGACCAAAGTTCCCATCAAGGGCATCCATACAGCAAAAATCTTTTGCACTATCTTCAAGGCCTTGGTTGACAGAGGTAGTGCTCCAATGACAGGAACAAGAAGAAATTCCCTGGAAATCCGAAGAAAGAAGTGAATCCTTTACTGCGGTGCCATCAACTGCATCAGCTGCAAGTTCTCTCCTCTTCCTTTCATTAGGCACCTCCAACAGGAAATCTGATGCCAAGTCGGGCTCTGTTTTATCACTTGTGCTTTCAATACACTTTCTTTTATTGCCGATTCTTTCAGTAACCAAGCTAGCTCGGGTGTCAGGCTGTGTACCCGCACCACTCATCGAGAGGTTGGTCTCTTCAGCACCCTCTTCTGCACCCTTGAAAGATTCTGTATGCATTCCTTCTGAAGACTGGGGCTTGCAGTTATCGGTACTTTCTCCCATAGAAAGATGGAGTGCTTGAAGTGGTGTTTGTGCAGTGTAGCAGCCTCCCAAAACTGGGTGAACTTGGTTGTTCATCCAAACCTTGCCACACCACCGCCCAGCAACAGAAATCTTCTTATGCTTTGATACTTTTCCCGTAGCATGGCTTTCTCCACCATGCTTCACTGTACTCTTCACGTGAAAAGGTGCCACTTTTACTTCACAATTAACGTTTGCTTCTTTGCTCACAGATGAACCAACCAGCTCCCTGTACAAGCCACGAGAATGATCCAACCCAACCTTGTGTCTGCTGTGACGGACACTCATACCAAGTTGAACCACCCAGTCTTTGCTACTGTTTTCTCCCTCCTCTTCAGCATTCAGGGCAATGTTTATGAGATGGTCCTCCTCCTGATTTGCCTTTCTGAAGGGGATGCATCTCCAAGCATGGGTAAGTCTCAATTCTTCCGTAAAACATTTGGCACGCTGTTCTATTTCTGCAATGTCTGGAAAGCGACATGAAACATAGTCTTATGAGAATTGAACCAGGTGAGAAAAACACTCAGACATTCATCTAAGGGTTTTCTCTGGTGACTGAAGAAGTTAAATAATTATGTGTAGCAGGGTAGATAACACTAATCCCTTCTGTATTACACGAAAAAGTACTCTTTCAATTAGCAAACACCAAAAATAAGAACAATGTAATTATGAGGGCTTGTAATAAATTTTGTTTAAAATAACTCTTATGATCCACCATGCATGTAATAGCTGTGAGAAATCACTGTGGGCAACCATGCATGTCACATGATGGCATGAAAGATGCAAATCAAACAACATTTCACCTGCAGAAGTTCAAATAAAGTGATGTAAGGCAAGCAAAAGAAACCTTTAATAAAAAAGGACACCTACCCGTATGATTGTATGGAAATATGACCCATATATTACTGGGATGCTTTCATTTATTGTTTTCATACCTTTAAAGACTGCTTTCAAAGACTAGATTGGATCTGCACAATGAAAACATTTCAACAATGTTAGCAGATTGATAATCTGGTCAATTTCTACTTTGCACCATGTTATTCATCAGTGTCTTTTTGGTTGTGTTCCTCTAGGACTCACGATCCAATCACTACCCCAAGATGGACCCCCCAATGATGTAGATGTTCATACAATTGAACAAGCCCCCAGAACCCACAAAGGAGCAAAAAGAACCCAAGCGCCAACACGTACTTGCACTAGAACTAATGCAAGAGGACCGCGAGCATAAGCACGCACTTGAGCTAGAGGACGTGCACAACCAAGCTATCGCGGATGTAAATGGAATTCAAGGCTGAACGGTGACATGAAGCCAAGGAGGCTTGTCGTGCTGAAGAGGACCAAGTGACTATTGTGCCATACCAAGATGAACGCTCTCCTTTGCCTGTTATCTGATGTGATGACTAATGCAAGTCGGGGGAGTCGAAGTGGATCCATCTCCCTCACCCTCTGCATATAAGTGACTCTCTGGGACAGGGCCCCCATCAACATAGGAGCCACAGCAAACTCTGCCTGGATGATCTGGTGAGGGACAGATGGTTTGCATCCATGATAACATCATGATATGAAGATGCTCTATGCACTGCCAATCTGCCGGGTATAAATCCGATGCCCAGAAGGGAGCTGCATACATTACGTGCTGGGGTGACTAGGGTGTCAAAAAGCCAACCCTGCATCCTTGACTCCTGAAAATGAGCCGGGAAACACTCCCTCTCCTACAGGGCTAGAGTTGCAAATCCTCTAGTGAGTCTATCCTTTGCCTATCTCATAGAGATGCGTGCACTAGTGAAGGAAGCTCCGAGATAAGACATGAGTGCACCACCTCAACCTTGCTACCCATGTAAGTGATCTCTATATGGCCTGAAACTGGGTAAGAGATATGGAATACCATACCGTGGTTTTCCCAAGGTTGACTGAGAACCCCCTGTGTGCAAAAATCCTGTAAAGCATCCATGTGCTTCTGTAGCCCTTTCTCAAAATCTGCAATGAGTACAATATCATCAGCATATAAAAGGATGGAAACAATAATACCTGCTCGAGAAGCTCCTCCGTCTCCGGCTCTATGAATGAAGTCTGAGATCTCATCTATGTAGAGTCCAAAGAGGGTCAGAGATAGCGGCCATCCTTGTTTCACTCCGATGGTGCTAGAGACCTATCTCCTTAGAGAGTCCTCCCATGCATCTCACCCTACTAATAACTGACTACTGTAGGAGACAGGCCCGAAGTGCTGTATCAAAACCTTTGCGAAAGTCCACAAACAGCAGTATAGTTGGCGGCCATCTGCCTTGGCCTGCTCCATGATAGCCCAAAGCTTGAATATGTGATCCACGGTGGAGAAGGTCCTCCTGAATTTGGCCCACTGTTGTTTCTTATATCCCCTCTCTCTGCCAGTATACTGAGCTCGGACTCAAGTACAGATCCGTAGAGCTTGACGAAGATATTGCTCATCTGTAGTTACAAGTATACATGAGGTCTCCCGCCTTATGGATAGGCACAATAGGGCATGACACCAGCGAATGCGGGTAGTATGTGGAGACGGCTGCAGCTAGCAACGGCGACGGGCATAGACAGGCGGTGACAAGGCTTTGATGAGCACAAGCAGAGATAGTAGGCTAGGCAGCAGTTGGTCGTCATAGGACAGCAGCAGGTGTGCGACAGCGGCAATATCAAGTGCAGGTGTATAAAGCATGCTGAATGTCGCGCGGCTTCAGAGTATGGCGGAAGCAGCATCACAGTGAGTGACAGCGACCAGTAGAGAGAGTGGATAGTAATTTTCAAGCGAGGCTCTAATATCATTTAATCGTAAAGGGGGGAGAGATGGAATGGCTCTATGGGAGCTCAAAGAGGTACATGGCTATGTTATTGGACAGAGAGAGGAGAGAGAGACAATGGCACACATGTAGATGAAGATTCACATGATTGAATGATGTGACTGTTTGCTTGATTAATTCAATAAAAAAACAAGTACCTTGATGGGTTACAAAGGTTGCCTCCTGACATCATTGCTTATGTCACACACAAATGTCTAGATATTATTTGATACCCTCTAAGAGGTGGTTCACACATACACACACACACATACTTCCTCACTCTAGGAGTGGGTTCACACACAGGTAAGATCTTGATTCCCGTAATTCCACCAGTTGGTGTGGAATGTTTGGTTGAACACAATGCTAATCAATACACTTAGATACACTAAGATTTAATAGACAACAAGAATAATACAATGTAATTTGCTAAAGACACACAATGAGCCGGAACGGCCCCTCCCTCAAGCAATATATATTAATCTTGGGAGAATCAAGTACATAGTGTCATGGGCATTTTTGACCATATTTCCATACCAATGCATATGAATTCGTATATTGCAAACAATATGGTTGTCCGTGAAGATCTTCAACTCACACTACCCTCTCAAGTGCCCATGTTCCCTACCATCTGCTCTCTATTGTTCCACCCACACATGGTAGAAACAATCTTCAAGAGAGCATGTAGGACAAGAGAACACTACACAGGGTATGTGAACACGGAGTCCTACTCCTTCCTCTTGCTACTTGCTTCCATAAGTGATCATTTAAGCTTACCAATTGCAAGTAGAGTCGATGTCAACGGAAGTCTTCGCAATGAAACCGTCTAGAGTGTTGAGATCTTCAATTGGTCGCGATCCTTTGCGACAAAAGTATTCAAGTGATTGCACGGAACCCTAGAAAAGCTTCCCCTATGGTTCAACTTAAGAAAGGAAGGCTGAAATCAGGGTTTTCAGCCAAAACACCAGAAATTACAGAAAAGAAAAGGACTGTTTTGCTGAATTTGAGCCATTGGGAGTGTGTAGGAGAGTGAATATGGCTTGAAAACACTCTAACAAGCTTGGATATGGTGTAGGGGAGGAGAAAAATGCAGAAAATACAGCCATAAGGCCTCTTGAAGTGGGTGCCAACTTCTAGAGAGGGGAGAAGAGAGAGATGATGAGGTGTCCATCTAAGGTGTCAGCAGAGCAGAAGGCAGAGAGAGAAAGAGAGTACGGGTCTAAGGGAAAGCAGACACTTGGCTGGTTGTTCTCTTTGTACAAAGGGGATAAGGTCTAGGCAGGTGACATTGAGCTTTGTCCACCTCAGGACATCAGTGTGTACGAACACAATGCTGGTCATAATTTATAAGTGAGCTTAGGTCACCCAAAACTTAATAAAGTGTGTACACACTCACTTATAAATTAATACTAGATCCTAAGGCTCAACTATGACCAATACTTACCACCTGTCACATGCCACTAGAGACAGTTTCACACGTACCGTTCATGGGCGAGCGTCCCCTTACCCAAAACTACACATTGGTCAAGCAAGCATGAAAACAGCATGCAAATTCAATTTGCTATGCAATGCAACATTTGTATGGACAATCCCCATTCATGAGACTATACCAAAATAGATGTGTTCCAAGCAAGTACATGAGGTACCAGACCCAGTGAAACACCAATCCTCTAGGCATTTCCAGATATGTACACACAAGCACAAGTCGCAACGGAAAGCCAAATCCACAGTATCGCATGACTGGCATCAATCCCCTTCATACCAACCATGGGTGCCAATCCAATGTATTTACATAATGAGAAAGCAAGGTGGAACCAATTGGGTGGCCAAATGGTGACATCTCCTCCCCCCACCCCCCACCCCCCCCCCCCCCCCCCCCCCCGCCGACCCTCGCGCGGATTCTAAACAGTTATTCCCACAACTAAAAAGCATCCAAATATGTCTGAAGTAAGTGCGGGCAATCTCTAAAGAGCTCTTCATCTACCCATTTAGCATCAATGGGAAGATAGTTCTGAAACTTTACAAGGTAACGCTTGACAAGTTTACATTCCTTGTGATACACAATCTATTATGGCTACAAAATCTCCTCAAGCACTTCTGGTAGATCAGTCGATGCCTGGCCGCTGAGCATAACCCTTGGCCACAAGTCTGGCTTTGTGTTTGTCGCACTACCAACCTAAAAGCCACTTCATTGATCTTCTTGATCACTCGAAAAGGCCCATAGTGTCTAGTTGCAAGTTTAGGATATGCACCCTCTTTGCCCGGCCTCTTTCTAAGTCTTGCTTTCTCAAAGTTCGGCAATACCCAGTCATTCTCTTTGACGTCAAATTACCTTCTATGCTTATCGGTAGCCTTTTTATGTTTGTCCTCTGACCTTGCAATGACTGTCCACACCTGAGCAAAGGCAATATCCAAGTCTCTTACATACTCATCAGCTGAGAATATCGTATCTTGTGCAAAGGATGGGTGACAAAACCACCTTACCATAAACAATCTTAAATGGGACCTTTTCCATAGATGCTTGCATCGTGTTGTTGTATGCAAATTCCACAAGCAATAAGTACTTCTCCTAAACAGACTTTTGATCCACCACAATATATTTCAAGAGGTCCAACACGGCTGAATTTGCAGCCTCACTTTGCCCATCTGTTTGAGGGTGATAAGCTAATGAGAAGTCCAATTTGGTGCCCATATTATCAAAGGCCCCCCACCAAAAGAGACTTGTAGTCCTGAGAACTCTATCCCCTGCAATGGACTTCGGCATTCCATGATGTCTAAACACATGTGCAAGATATGTCTTCTTGACCAATAAGAAGTGGGCTTGCTTACTAAACTTGTCCACAATTGTCCAAATAGCATCATTACCCTGTTGGGTGCATGATAGATCCATAATGAAATCCATTGTAATACTTTCCCATGGTTGCATGGAAATCAGCAATGGCTGAAGCAGCCCTAGTGCCCTTTTCCTATCAAATCTCACCCTTTAACAGGTGATACATGCACATACATATGCCTCTATGTCCTTCTGGAGACCTGGCAAAAAGAAATACCGCTCAATCATGTGCGTAGAAGACATTATGCCTGTATGACCAGCAATTGCCTCATGTTAGACACCACACATACACAATTATCTTTCATAAGATAACCCTCTTTGATCATAAACATAGTTGCCAGACATTTTTAAAATGGGAAGTTTTATACGAGTTTTATACTTTTAAAAACGTTTTTTATTTTTAGGAAAGTTTTTAAAACAAGTTTTTTATTCATTAAATTTTTTTAGCTATAATTATAGCCTGTATATATAGTTTTTAACCCTAGGAACCATAGATTTCATGTATAAAAGTTAAACTTGTGCATAAAACTCAAGAGTGAACAATTTGAAACCTATGACTATCATAATTCATTAAATCATAATGATAATACATTCACATGGCCCCAGGCCCCCATGGGTCTGGTGGCGGCAATGCCAACTTTAATATTGATTTACCAATGACCATTCAACATTGAGCATTCTTGTTTTTTTTTTAAATGCGTCCCAAAAAAGAAACTTTTAAAATTATTCTTTTAAATTTTTTGATAATTAACACTGGACCATGTGTAGTTGCATCTTTCCATTTGAGGAATGCATCTCTCTCAACATCACTCCATTTAAATATAACCGCCTTCTTTGTCAAGTCATGCAAAGGAGAAGCAATCCATGCAAAGTGTCGAATGAACCTGTGGTAGTAAGAGTGTAGCCCAAGAAAACTACGGATCTCATGCACCGAACGTAATTGACACCAATTCCAAATTGCGTCAATCTTTACAAGATCCATCCGCACTGCCCAAGATAGTGCATCTCTAACAAGAAGAACTCACTCTTCTTTGCATTCATGAAGAGTTTATGCTTACGGAGTTCTTCAAAAATGATAGTCAAATGAGCTCTATGCTCTTCTTCGGTCTTCGAGAAGATTAGGATGTCATCAAAGAAGACACCTGTAAATTTCCTGTACCCCACAGAACATGCGATCCATCATTCTATTGAATGTAGCCACGGCATTCGTAAGACCAAAAGGCATAACAAGATACTCATAAAGCCCAATTGTTGTCCTGAAAGCGGTTTTATGTATATCCTCAGACACCACACGCACTTGATGATACCCACTCTTGAGATCAATTCGGTTTAAAAATGCCTATCCATCCAACTTGTCAAGAATGTCAGGTGAACAATATGAGAAAGAGCTTGGCTCAACCAAACTCTTCTCAAGAAGTTCATTTACCTGCTTCATGCTCTCCTCTTTGGGATGCACTTACACAATACACTAGATTATAGGGGGTGAGCTACCCGGCACAAGATCAATGCGATGATGATCTTCCGGTCGTACGGGTGGCAACTCATTTGGTAACTCATCAACAAAACAATCATTCTACTCTTGCAACAATTTCAGTGTACCATTACTAAGAGTGTTTACATGCACATAAGTTTCTTCAACATGATCCCGTACAAAAATCAAGCAAAAACACTCTGTTTCATTACGTTCTTGATTTATACATGAGATACAATGGGGATAGTATCACCTTCTTAAACAGCATCAATCACATGCTCTCGGTCTTTATGCATGAAGGTGATCTTGTTGGTCTTGTAAGCCTTGCGCGGATCAATGCGAGTGAGCTAAGGCTTTCCAAGAAATACATCACAACCATTCAAAGGCACCACAAGAAAGTTTTCATGATACAAATAGTCTTGAATATGTATTTGCCAATGATTGGTGTAGCCTGCACTTCTTTACCAACAAAGGCAGCCCCTACTTCAATTTGAGGACCCATGTCTGCTATTTGTGTAGATATAAAGTTCTCAATTGCACAATCATCAAACAAAAACGAAATGGGCTGATCCTTAAGCTGTCCCCAAGCTTTACATACAACCATGTTTTTGCTATCATGTGAAGTATTCCCTTGCACATTGGGAACCATATGCACATTGGGCTTTGATGCATTCACATTATCAGAGCATTCTGGGCAACATTTTTACCTTCTAGGAGGCGACAGCTTCGGCCAGGATGCGGCAGTAGGACCTCATAGTGTTACTCCTAGACTTTGAGAAAGCTTATGATAGGGTGGATTGGATCTTTCTGGAGGGCACGATGAGCCGAATGGGATTCCCCATGGAGTGGATTCGCGGAGTCTCAGGGTTTACTCAGCCTCACATAGCCAGGTTCTCATACAAGGAGCCCGTGGAGACAGATTTCCCCTTTCCTGCTCGGTTCGGCAAGGCTGTCCTTTGGCACCTTACCTCTTCCTATTCGTCGCCGAGGCCATGAGTAGTTTTCTCTCAACCCAGAAGACCAGGCTTGAAGGATTGTGTCTTTCCCTCCGCACACAGGAGAAGCTACTTGACTCAAAGTTTGCACACGACACAGCGACTTTCCTTTCTGAAGATGTGGGGAATCTCCACAAATTTGCGGAGGCAATTGAGATTTCCTGCCACGCATTAGAAGCATATATCAACTGGCACAAGTCGTGTGGTTTTTGGGTAAGCTCAGCACCCACCCCAACTTGGCATCCAGTTGAGGCTTTCCAGTGGATCCCGAGGGGCACTCTAGTTCATTATCTTGGTTGCCAAGTGAGCATTGATCTCTCTCCCGAGCAGTAGCTCGCCCCGCTTCTTCTGAGTATTCAGAAGAAGCTTTTATACTGGAGTTCTACGAGGCTCTCCCGAGTAGGTAGAGTGGTGGTGGCAAACCAGGTACTTCTTGCCACCATGTGGTACATCACTTCGTGTTGGGTCTTCTCTCGGGCATGTATTGGCCAGGTACAACGAGGATTGATCCGGAACTTCTTATGGGCCGGCAGTGGCGGGAGGCCAGCCAGGGCCAAGGTGGCGTGGAGAGTGATCATTCAGCCATGTCATAGAGGGGGGCTAGGCCTCATTGACCCTGTTATTCAGAGCTATGCCATGCTGGGTAAGTTGATTGTTAGAGGGCTCCTTCCCGGTGGTGAGCCCTAGAAGGATTTCCTATTGGCCAAGATTTCACCCCGCACCCCGAGTCTTGAGGGCCCTTGGCCGCAAAGTACCAAATGGATCTTCACAGAGTTTCCATGATAGATAAATCCACATATGCACCATCCAATCTCGGTGCTAAAAACCAAGGTTGTTCTCCATAGTACCAAGTGAGAGAAAAATAGAGAACCTGTAAGCAAATCCCTGAACACACATAAGTTCATCACGAAGAGAAATCACACCATCTCTCCCATGAACATCGTCCTGTGTATGTGTAGCTTGTTCTCTTGTTTCAGAGTCTCTTATGCTTCCATGGCACACAGAAGAGAAAACACACAAGGCCCTTAAGATGAGAGAGAGAGAGAGGGAGAGATAAATAATCATCTTCAAGTCTCCACCCTGCACCCAACATCAAGCGCATGGTCCTCCTCACACCCATGATCAGTTCTGCACCTCTGTAGTTCTGTGCAAACTGTAGCCACTTGTAGCCCAGGCCTTACCCTGTTCGCCGTCCGGAGCTTCCTACAGTTCAGCACCTCAGCAGCCCAGCCCGCCACAGCCTTCCTGTAGTTTTGCCGTGCGCCTCCTGCAGCCAGCCCGCATACATCCAAGCAAAAGAGAGAAAGCGTGCTCAGTACAACACCGCCTCCTTGCAAGAGAGAGAGAAAGACAAGGTGGTTCAGTTCGCTGGTCTATTGCAAAGTGGAAAAGTCCTGTATGTGCTGCTGCCCGGCTCTTAGCAAGAGAGAAAAACACGTGTTTCTGCCCGTCTTCCCACGAGCTAAAAGCAGTCCTGCAGCCCAGCCCACGTGCTGTCCTGCAGTTGCCAACTTTCCCCTGCAGTCGTGCGCAGCTTTCTCACCCCCTTCCGATCGAGAGAGCGAACAGGCGCATTCCAGCCCCGCCTCCTACTCAGCGGTGCACTGCCTGCAACCTTGCGCTTTCCTGCAGCCCGCCAGTCGCCAAAGAAACACAAAATGTGTAACTGAAACACTGCCCGCCAACATGGCCATAGAATAGCAGGCGACAACATGCCCACGTGCACACGCTCCTACAAGCGCACACCCACACGTAACTGGTCATGCGTGGGAGGAAACCATGTCCAAGGAGAAGCACCACACGACTCCACGCTTCGGAATCCGCCACCCTTCCCTTTATAAAGAGTCGCCTCCACCTGCTTTTTTTTTCTCCAAAAACTGAAAGCAATAGCAAAAACGCATGCCTTCAAATAATATTATTATTTTTGTCATCAAAGGTTTTTTTTTAAAAAAAAACTTATAACCTCAAAATCCCTTTTGTCTCCTTTCACACTTGGGCTGGCCACACTTATGAGTTTCCTTTTCACATTCAACTGATGCCTGTCCACACTGTGCGTCCCGTGTGCCCATGCCCACCTGCTCGTTGTCCAGAGGGAAAAACACAGGGTCGTAACAACAGTGTTGCAACCAACCTACTTCGAGCTTGGGAGGATCATCTTCGGCCGGCCCTTAGACAAATAGCTCCGGCAACCTCAGAGGAGCGGCTTCGGCAGCCTTTGGTCTGGAACCCCCTTGATCCGTTAACCTAGTGGCCACATGTTGGGGGCCCGACCGCATATATCATGGGGCGCCTTGAGCATAGGACCAACCACGTCTCTTGGAGATTGGATAGCACACCGGTAGTTGCCCCCGGAGGTGCAGGAGAGAGGCCTGACAAGGGCCCGGGGTAGAGACAGGCTCAGCATCGACATCAACTCAACTATCCCTGAGGAGTGGCTAACTCCTATCCCAGACCCGCCGACCCCCCCAATGTGGCTAGGTGTGTTTACTAGACATGATATTCTCCAGACGGTCCACGGAGTAGATGAGGGCAGTGGTCTGCTCACTTCTTCTATTGGATCCCATGGCAAACTAGAGAGATCCGAGCTTCTCTTGGAGGATTTCAGAGGCTACACAGCATGATCAAAGTGCCATGATCTTCTTTCACATAGAGGTCCGAAATCCCTGGCTGGTCAAATAAGTAAGTATCTTCTCATACCAAGCTCAGGGAGCTTTGCCAAAAATCCTTTGTGTGGAAGGATTATAGAGACAGTACCCTTTACTGCCATTGTTGTAACCCACAAATATGCACTTAGTAGTTTTGCCATCAAGCTTACCTCACAATTGCTGAGGTACATGTGTAGCTGATCGAGGACCCGGAACATTAGCTACACACTTCAAATATGCAAATAGAGTATGAACACATCAGGAGGCCACAACAATATAAAGACAACACACTGAGCCGAAACGGCCCGCCCCCCGTAGGAACTTCTTTATTCAGCAGAAGCTTTTACAAGAACTCAAGGTGCGGGTGCATAAAGCACCGGATTTTCCACATAAACATTGAGCAACCTTTCACAGAGCATATACGAGACTTGGGCTTGGCCTTATTTGCCAAAGACAATGAATGCTATCTAATTAATGCTTATGGATGCTAAGAATGCCATGTCACTTGTACAACCCACAAGGTGTGCACGTGACATTCCCCTCTGCTAAACTATTGCCGGGTGGTACACCTGGCAACCTTTCGACTCCTTTGCCGATTCTCCTCCACTGAAACCACTGCCTCCTTTTAACTTCTTCTGTCAGGACGGAGGTCGCGACTGCAAGAGTTGAATCCTTTGAGCCAAAGACTTCTTCACTACGGGAACTGAATGGCAAATGATGCTACATCTACCTGGAAATACCTAAGTCACCATTGACCTGTCTGTGGAATCCTTTCACACACCATCTCCGTCGTTCCTGAACCTCTGAACCTCCTGAGGCGATGTTGGAGCAAACTTCCGCCTTCTTATGTGGAAGAGAACCCCCTCCTGCCAGTTGAAGCCCAAAACTCCATTTACTCCTTTGATGATGGATGTCATTCTTCCCCAAAAAACTCATGGGTAAAACATGTATGCCTTGCAGATGCAAAATGCTAGATTGACTGCTAGGATGACTACTATGTTGATGCAAGCCCTGAGCAACCCTATATGCTGTGCAAGAATGTAGATGAATGGGTTACTGATGCATGCCTAAGGGAAAAACCCTAAGGATGGCCTACAAGATCTTGAGAACTGGATTTAACTGAGTGGAAGCGACTAACATGCTGACTTACTGAATGACCTTTGGAATGAACATGAACCAAGGCTCCTTACCCTGTAAAGCTCTGATACCAATGTGACATGCGGGGGATTGATCATAGTAAAACAACCTTAGGCTAAACTAAACTTCACTTAATTTATACTTGAGAGATAGACAATGGTGTCAATGCCATGCAATGCAATGCAGCTATATTAAATGGATGAGTTACAATGAAGATCTATAAATAGATCTATGTTGTTCCTAGATGAGTATCTATCTTGGGAAGAGAGAGAGAAGCTGAATGCTGATGATGAACGACTGTTCCCTTCTCCAATGCTGAGGTCCACCCTTGGAATGTTGGCTTTCCTCTATGTAGGAGGTAGGAGATGATGACTGAATTCTGAATATGCTAAATATGCTGAACTGTTGATGATGAACTGCTGACTCCCTTGGCTCCCTCGAAAGGAAACACTGAGAAAACTGAAGATGGTATTAATGAATGATTTGCTTTGCTTATATACGTGTTTATGCTTCTGGTCGGGTACTGTACAGCAGTCGGCCAGGTGTCTGTATCTTCACGACTGCATTAAATGCCTATAAAACTGCTGTCGGCTGCTGGTAAATGCCCACGACTTCATAAATGCTCTAATATTGAAGTCGGCTGCTGACCAGGCCCTGTCGGCTGGTTCCACAGTCCACTACCTGATGTGATAAATGCTCTAGATGCTATTAAATGTTTTATGGGCCTGCTGTGGGTGCTGTAGAAGCCCCCTACACATGCTCATGCTGTGATACATGCTATAAATGCCCTGGATAATACCTGATGCTCATGAATGCTCTCTGAGTAATGCTTATGGATGCTAAGAATGCCATGTCACTTGTACAACCCATAGGGTGTGCACGTGACATCATCCTCCTTAGATCCTGTTTTCCTACATGGTATCAGAGCCTCTATTGATCGCTGACATCATCCTCACACGCATCTACTGTTCCAAGTGCTAACGGCTGCCTAGCCAACATCGTGATGCCCGCCTGTCTACATCAACAGCAGCCACTATCACCTCCCACCGGTCTCCTGTTGTTCTGCTTCGCCTGCACTGCTGCCTGCTGTGCGATGGTCTACCGGCCCACTGTGCAATGCCTGTGAATGCTGCCTATTGCTGCAGCTACCTTCTCCACGTCGCTGTAGCAGCCTCGCCATCAGCACTAGCCTAGGCTGCCGTCACCTCAGTCGGTTATCTCAATGGCGAGCTTACAGTACCCTTGTACATTCTGCAGCACCCGGCATCATCACCATCATATACTACCCTCGCTTGTGCAAGCCACACCTACCAGTGCTGCTGGCACCTCTGCTCAAAGGCGTAGCCACGAAATAATGCAAAAGCACACTGGCCCACTACAAAAGGCAAGAGAGTTTGCACCTTAAAGGGCATCAGCAGAGCAGA
Organism: Cibotium barometz; assembly: GCF_041138505.1. Taxonomy (NCBI): domain Eukaryota; kingdom Viridiplantae; phylum Streptophyta; class Polypodiopsida; order Cyatheales; family Cibotiaceae; genus Cibotium; species Cibotium barometz. The sequence continues at coordinate 1,183,790 of NC_141093.1, read as the reverse complement.
CATTGATAGAGGAAGGCGATAGTTACATCTTTAACAGGAACAGATAGAGTGGGTGAGAGAGCAGAGAGCAAGCGGCGATCCACAACAGCATGCACTTGTGAAGCAGCTCCCGTCAGCAACACACAGTAGCGAAGACAGAGAGAGAGGACCAACACCTCCACATGTGAGAGAGTATCAAACTGCAGGCATCAATGGCCACACCCCGTGGGGAGAGAGAAAGAAAAAGAAGGTTTATTTTCAAAAAACCCGAAAGCCAAAAAAAAAACCCGAAATGTTATTAACCTTAGCGTCTTAAAAATGAGTGTAAAAAGGCCTTTAGATTTAAAGGTTGTTCACATGGGCTTCATGCATTTTTATTATTATGCTTCATTATGGGCTCCCACAACTTATTCTTCATCGACTTCTACATCGGCTTTTGGGACATTATCTTTGCACGGGCCCCAAACTGCATGGAAACACCGCTTCAAAAAGGCGCTCTGCCATCACAATTGCGGGGGGGGTTCTTCCTTGAAGTCCTTTCTTAGTTTTTATATGTGTGTGTGGGTCATGGGTCCTCTGCCCAAGTCATCCCCCAAAAAAGAATTGTAATAAATGTTATGTGTGTGTTTTTCTCTTTGTGTGCTTTGAGTCAGTTCCTTCAATAACACTCCACTAAAAATCCCTTATCAAAGCAAGGGGGGGATATTGTGACTAAAACCAATATAGGACATGGACGACTAACAACCAGTGTTACCTTTGCCAGAGTTGGGGACAAGTTACATGAACCTCTAAGCCAAGCATGATATGCCTCTCAGCCATGCTAGTGTTGAGCCTCTGAGCCTGTTGAGGCCAAACTCACCAGCCTCTGAGCCAAGCTACCAGCCTCTGAGCCTGCAACTAGAACATGCCAAGTTGGGACCAAAGTTGGAGCATGTGCATTCTTGCCTAGTGAAAGTTTTTCTCCGAAGGAGGGTTTGTTGGGTATTCGGAGCCTCATATGTGTGCGTGTCCATCTCCTATGTCCACCAGTGTCTATGTGTTTAGGTGTGAACACCTTTTTAGGTGTCAAACACTTTATATGTGAGTATGTGTGTGAACCCACTCCCCTACGGGTGGATAAGATAAGTGTGCATTCAATGCTGGTCTATGAGGTAGATGGACCTCCGGTCCTATATATTGTACCCATAACATTATTGTTAGTATATTCTTATTGTGTGAGATTATTGCTAATTTTCATTAAATGCTCATTAGTTCTTAATTAATCATGGCTTATAGATTTGATCCTCCTTGGATCATGTTTTCCTACAGAGGTTCAGGATCTCTTAGTGCTAACCTTAGCTAGCCACAGCAAGGTATCTGATTGAATTGAAGTGAGCATCACTAAAAAGAAAAAGCATGACCTGTGATATTGTATTACAGGCTGGAGTCCTTTGTATGGAAGTGCTAACCTTAGCTGGCCACAGCAAGGTATCTGAATGAATTGAAGTGAGCATCAATACAAACAAAAAGCATGACCAGTGATATTGTATCACAGCCCTGAAGGTAATAACATGCCCCTCTCCCCCCCTCATTTTACTTAGTACATTCTACCTCGTCAGAGGATTGTAGTTTGCCCATGAGTGGACATTTTTTTTTCTACTACTAGAAAGATCTTTTCTCGGTGGTGGTGGTGGTGGTGGGGTGGTTGGTTGTGTGTGTGTGTGTGGGGGGGGGGGGGGGGGGGGGGGGGGTGGAACTTTATCATCAAGGTTGTACTTTTGCCTAGGGATGACCCTGGATAGGGACATTAAAGGTAGTAAGTGGCTTATGGGTCACCTGAGTGTTGATTGGTGTAAATTTTGAAATGCCTCATTAGTAATAGGTGTGCTTTTATTACAATAATCCACTGCCTATACAAGTGAGTTCATAAACAGGATTTCCATGGGACAGACCCAAGCATAGCGTAGATAGTGCTCTATCCAGATACTCAGATAGTGGGCTCAGGTGATATGAGACACCAGGGTTCAGGAGAACCGCACAGCTCAGTGTTGGTCTAGCCTCAGGCTCGGGGATTCTCAGGAGAGAGCTACGGTTGAGTGCTATGGTTGAGTGGTGAGCATGCCAGCCCCAATTAAGATGATCTGTTTTCTTGTTGTTGGTTGCAGATATTGGCTGGGAGTAAGGATCTGCTTCACTTTGGAACCCAATTTGTTTCTTACTTGGACAGTTTAAAGCATTTGTTATAAGAAAAAAAAACATTATTGAATGTGATTGAGCTGAATTTTTTCTGAAAAGCAGTTTCATATGTATCTATACTTACCAGAATGGCAGACAATCACCATGTACGAACCACCCAACAGTTTAAGTCGATGGCGAGCCTCTAATGCATGTTCAAGACATAGAAAACGGGGCCTTGGTACAGTTTCTGAAGACAACGAGTCGCAGAAGTTTTGAGGCTTTTCATTTGATAAATTTGCTCCACTGCTTGCAGGTGTTTCCCAGGTTTCTGCATATGGCATGCTCAAGTCGCCAGCTTCACTTTTCGGTCTATTTTCTTGCTCCAAACTCAGCTTGTCTTTTTCCATGTCCAGAATAGATTTCTCTTCTAAAGTAGATGCCTTGCAAGAAGCTCTTCCCTCACCTTCAATCTCACTCGCAGTTATACTGAGACTGGCTGTGTTGCCTCTCTCAGCTGTGCAAGCCAGCTTAACACAATCAGCATCCTGTACGTTTCTTGGAAGAAAAGACTTATCTTCTACCATAGATACCTTGCACAAGGTTTTGCAATCCATTCCATCACCTTCAACCTGTCTCTCAGTAATATTGAGATTAGGTGTGTTCGATGCATTGCATGTCCCAGCTGTGCAAGCCTGATGATCACAATTGATGTCCTGTGCATTCATTGTGCAAGTAACAGATTGATTCTCAATTCTTGATTTTCCTTGCTGTTTGCTTTCTTCAAGAAAATTACTTCCATCTGACTCACCATCAGTGTCTGTAAGTATATGTAACTTGCCACCATGAGGCAAATCAACACACAATGTCAAACTTCGCACTGATTCGTCAGTTGCAGGTCTTGAGGCAAGAGCCTCATCGCATTGACCATCACAGTTCACTTCACAAGTGGTGGGCTTGTGAAGCATGTCATTTCCCAGTTGTACACTTGTTTCTGAACCCACAGACAACGGTATCTCTGCTGCTGAAACGGATAGCATACCCTGACAAGGCTGGCATCCAATTTGTGGAGAAACTGTTTCTTCCACTTCCTTGCACCCTGGCAAAGCATTCCCTAGCTCCAAATCAGTGAAAGTAATGCTGCCTTCCATCCTTGACTCCTGGGATCTGCACTTTGGCACATCATGTACAGAAAGCCTAGCCTCAACTTTAGGCATGTACTCTCTGATCGCATATGTACCATCCTCCAGTTGTAGCAACACCTCTTTGCATACGAATTTCTCCAGTTCATTCAGTGGCATTATGACACTTGAATCATCCCTATAAAGCTTGTGACCACTATCAAATAATGAGGCACATTCAACATCGTTTATTGCAAAGTGCCAGGGAGCATCCATTGTACAGCCAACCTCATCATCAGACACTAAAGAACAATGGGGACGGAAACAAATACCCCCATGTTCAGTCTCTTCAGCTGTTTTCTTTTCGTTATCATCCTCTGAGTCAGAGTCCTCTTGATATGTGGCTGCCAAAAGCTCTAAAATGGACATTGAACCTTTTACAACAGTGACACGTGCTGTCATGCCAGTTTTGTCTATGATGAGTGAGTTATCCACAGCATATTCACAGCCCTGAAGCATAGAACCTGGAAATTGAGCACATGTGTTCACTAACTGCGCTGAAACTGGAAGGTTTTCAGAGATATTTCCAATTGTATGGGAAGATAGGGCCAATGGAGAGTGTGTTGAGTCAACATTTCTGACAGATTCACAGAGCAGAATTCCATCCACTGAATCTGGTAGCAACATTGATTCAGGATTCCACATTTCATCTTTACTTGCATCTTCAGAAATTGCACATTCACTGAGCCATTCCTTTCTACAATCAGTTGAGCTGTCTGAAAACTGCGGAGCCTCTGCAGTATCCTTTTGAAGTGCTGCAGGAATCAATCAGAACAGGGAATACAAACAGAGTCAGTAATGAAAACAAGCAGCACAACGCCGTGTACTAAATAATAGCAATCAAAGCTCCCAAACAAAGATTCTCATAGAAGACATGGAACAAAGTAGAGCTATAGCCGGACCTGAAGCATCTTCTTTGGAACCATTAATAGAATTCTCCATACCACTTGCATTTCCTGTTTTACCACACAATAAATTGGCCATCACCTTCTCATCAAAGGAAGAGTTCTCCCAGCTTTGCTCACAATTTTCCGATCTTTGCTCAGCTCCTAGCACTTCCAGCGTGTCCCCAGAAGTTACACAAACATAGGACTTCTCAGATACTTGCATCTCATTCACTTCTCCATCCGGCAATGAAACATTCTCTTGATCTAGATTCATATGTGAAAGGGAGGGAACTGAAAGGCAAGTAGCTCCTGACAGAGGATCAGATACAAAGTCAGCTGCACAATTCTCATCATTCGCTGCAAAAGTAGATAGCAGGTGGGCATCATCACTGTTTTTCACATATTCCATGGAATAGGAGCCCTCAACGATGACGGAGGAAGGTTGAACTAAAGCCATGCTTGGGAAGCACAAAAGCCCACATGCAGCACATGGAAGAGTGCCCCAACGTAAAGGAAGATTGCTGTTCAAGGGCACATCCTGAGCCTCGGTGGGGTTCTCAGTCCCTTGCAAGGAAGACTCCTGTTTCTTTATTGCAATCCCATTCTCTTGCAGTGCAGTTTCTGAGACTGGTGTTTCACAAGCTACTTCTTCTGCAATCATGTTGGCTATGAAGCTTGAAGCCTTCAAGTCATTATCTACTGCTGAAAGACACGAAAGTTTGATTTGTGCGGACTGTGCAGGTGATATATCTGCATCATCTCTGAGCAATATGCAACCTGAGACTCCAGTGTCCAATAGAAGTCCAAGCAGCCGGTTGTTGTGAGCAACATCATTCATAAAAACAGTCTTCACGGTCTCCTCCCCTAGAGACCTCATTCTATCCTTCAACCGTGAGCTCCGGGGTTCAAATGGCAAAGGCAAAGGAATTCTGGACAGCATAGCAGACACATATTACAGTGTTGAGGAGTGAAAGTAAAGAAACAAAAATAAAACCAAAATGGAGTGATCATGAAGACTTAAGAGCAGAGGATTCCTTTTGTGGTGCAAACATAACTTTTGAATACATCCACTTGTGTTCCGACCTTGGAAAACACTATGAATAGTTTGCAAGCTAGGCCTTGAAATTTGTGTTTAAAAACAGCATAGCCACATGCATTTCACTATTTAGATACTGTTCTCAGACCCTCGAGGAAGGCACCTCTCACAAAGTGCAGTTCAACCCACTGTGCCGTAGGGAAAAAACCTTCAGTGATCAGCAGTACAACTACCATCGATTGCTTGCAATAACATAATTTACCTTTGAGTACCACCTCATGTGTCCAAAATCCAACTGATGAAATCTAATTAGAGCTCAATTTCGTAACTTCCGTGAATATTGAATAGAGGGGCAGGTTAGGAACGAATGCTCCTTCCTCAGTCATGTTCCTGGGTTTTGGCTGGTTTGCTTCTGTAAAAACCCCATTTACATGGAGAAACGAAGTTGAGCAGCTGATTGCCCATAGATCATGGTTCCACACCACTAACATGGCAAAAAAAAGAACCAGCACAATCACATCTAGCATCAACACACATCTCAGGCTTGTCATTTCAGGTTGAGTGACAGCAAGAGCCAAGGGATCCTTGCAAAGAGTGCCAACGTTTGCTGCCCATTTGAGGCAAGCCAAATGGGCCTACTAACAATTTTGCTGATTGTAGGCAAGCCAACCAAGCTGGTCACTGCCCCTCCCCCACTTGCTCCATCAGCATTGTAAGCATCTCAAAAAAGATACCCATCTCTTTAAAGCAGCATCCCACTACAGCCATCTCTGGAGCACACAGATGCTGGGTTCTCTGCCATTTCTTGAACAAACGTTCAGAACTTAAAGCTGTCTTCTACTATTCATGTAGCCTATTGGATATTTGTATGAGGAAAGGGAATCAAAGTTGCAGGTAATCAACACTGAAACCAGAGTTGTGACGAGAGCAGGAGTCCCAACACGATAGAAACAGTACAAGTCTAATGGCACATTGGATAAAGTCCTCAACAGCACACGTGCTCACTAAGAAATTATCTCATAAACTAAAAATTTGCTAAAAGGTTTATAATGGCAGACCGCTCTACTGCCTCTAGAAAAAGTTTGATAAGAGAGTCATCTCTCAATGTGTGAAAAATGCTGATGGCATTCCACATGGCTGAGCTAGTCGGTGCACCCATGGAGGTCAATTCAAAGATGCCATCAAAAACATTTCTCCATGAGTACCACAAGATTATTGGGAGTCTTAACAACAAGATGGAGGTTCTCTAACAAGCCTCCAAAGAATAATGGATGGGACTGCTAAAGTACATCAAAAGCCAGCTTTTGACACTGGCTACACACTTCAAGCAAACCCTCGGCCAAGTTTTGTGGATCAGCTTGAGGAGGAGATTTGAGCTCCAAGACCATGCAGCTATCTTTCTCTCTATGCCAAGCATTAGCACATGCTATTTCTTGACGTGTTCATACCAGCCTCTGTAATGCCTAAATTGCTGTTCAGAATAGTTCGCACTGTTTGTATACGTAAACAACCATCTTTACTACTCTTGCTTTTGTCATACACTGTAGTTGAGAACCAATGAGAGTTCATAAGAATAGAATCAACCTTGGGGGAAAGGATAATGCCAGCAGGTACAGTAACTGCTGATGAGAAAGCATGGGTAAATAATTCATGGCTGCCCTTCTTGTTGCAGCCTCTTTTGCAACTTCAAGCCAAGCCGGACTTGCAAAATTTGCAGCTTCTCCACAATTGAAACCTGTCTCCATAAGATATCAGAAGTGTAAATAGATTGAAAAATAAATCTGCAAGTACTCAAATATATCAATGTAAGCAAAGCTTCCACAAATTCAGTTGTACACACAATGCCATGACTAATCCAGCGAATCAATCTAAACACTAGCATACATAATGTTTACTTGAGAAAATATACACAGCACCATCCCCAAGGCCTCCCAACCCCTCCCCCCTAAAGAATAATAGTTGCATACAAACACTTATACTTAGCTCCCTGTATAACCCCATGGAGGTCCCTCAAGGACACCCATTCATCTCCAATGCTGCACTAGCTAAAATCCTCGGCTATAATAGCCACCCTTGGTGGCTCTGCTGCTGAAACGAAGCTGCTCAACCATGCTCTCTCATGAATACCATCCTTGAAAAGGGGATTGTCACTTCCACAAGATGGCATAATGCTGCTCAAAATCTCCAGCTAGAAGCCACCTTTACAACAGTTTTGCATGCCACATGCATCATTATAAGGGTATGACCATGGACAAGAGCTGTAACAGGAAACGTGCATCTCAGGGGCGATTAATCATTGAGTTAATTAAAAACACTTGGGCATAAATTAAACGATACAATCACAAGACCATAAACATTGCACTAGGGGTCAAAAATGGATCAACGCCCTTAAGATATTCTATCACTGAAAGAGTCTCTCTTGTACAAGCTTGGAATGACTATGTCACATGTGTGCAAGCTGTGTGTGTCTTCTTTCAGCCCTAAGCAGCTGAATAGGAACCCTGATGCAAAAATCACCAAAAAAAGACAGAGAGAAGAGAGAGAGAAATAACTGTATTTTCAGTATATTATATAGTACTGTGTCCATAGGACTGTACAAAGCTCTGTGACCTTTGGCCTTCCAAAAGAGGTATACTAAGACCTGAAAATCCCAACTCTTGACCTACCCCAAAAGGGTGTCAGATTGTTGCATGCACGGAAGCCTTGCTGTACTGATCCACAGCCCTAAGCTTGATTAAGAACAAGATGCTGAAATTAACACGATTAAGACAGAGGAGAGAGAAGTAGAGAGAGATTGGTGTCAGGGTTTTTCTCGTATTTTTATATGGTACAAAAAGGTGGCTGAATTTATGTACATGATTCAAGCCCTTGGTCAGCCCCATGAGGTGACCTCTGGCCTCTTACACGACTTCTACTGCTAAATGATGAATATGACTTGATGAGATGACTCGATGAAATGACTTATGACTGAATGCTTATATATATGCTGAGGTATGCTGGTTGGCCTGTTCTAGCAGCTGTCGGCCAGCTTTGCGCATGGTTTTATTCATAAAATATGCCATAAATGGCTGCGCTGAATATTTGGCCTTTCCCATGTGCTGGCCACTGCTTGGAGACAAACACTTGCATGTTGAGGTATGCTAGTCAGCCTGTTCTAGCAGCTGTCGGCCAGCTTTGGACATGGTTTTATTCATAAAATATGCCATAAATGGCTGCGCTGAATATTTGGCCTTTCCCATGTGCTGGCCACTGCTTGGAGACAAACAGCTGCATGCTAGGACTCCTTTGAAGGCAGCCAACTGCTGGCTGGAAGCCTCTGATGGCTGCCGACTGAGTTCCCAAGCCCTCATGCTGCTGATGATGTTGTTGTTGATGGTGACGATGATTCTGATGATGATGTGGCTGCTGATAATGAGGATGATGCTGTAGATGATGATGCTTATGCTACTCATGCTATTGTTGTCATACTGATACTTAACCAAGGATTACAACTGTTCATACAGATGATTAGCCATGGCACGGGCGTGCACGCGACATTCCCTTCTGCTAACCTTGATGATGGGATGGACACTCTGTCATCCTTCCTCCCTGGACTGCTTCTAACTTTGAACTGCTACTGACTTTGACCTTCTACTGAACTGACTTTGAATTTGACTGATCTTTTTGTCTGAACACCTTCATTCCTGATCTCCACTTCCAAGTCTTGCTGAAGAACTGAGCATCGTCGTCCCCATGCCTACTTTTCCCTTACCCTTAACATAGTGGTGGGTCATTGGCCGGAACTAATCATGCATGTTGCTAGGCCTTTGGAACTAATCTGAGAGCTTAATGATGTACTAATTCTGTGTACATACCCTCAGAAAATGCTTCCTCTAGCTTCGCTTGTTGGCAGACCACTCCATCTGCTACCCTGCTGCATTCTTCTGCTGGAACTATGCACCTTCCTTGGGACTATGCTTAGTGGGTTGAGCCTAAATTGTTGGATATTTCGAAGTTAGTCTGGAGTCTAGTCTAGTGTCTTTTGTGGTGTGAACACCCATTATTTAGGTTTAGGGTCAAAATACAAAGGCTTTGGTGCCTATAAAAGCAAGTATTTGGGTCCTTCATTCACACAATGAGTACCATTCAAGTTATCCAGGCCATCCGGCAGAGACCCATGCTAGAGCTCCTAGGATGATTACCACTCCAGCCATATACTATTGTACTCACTGTCACTTTTGTACTCCCCCATATTCATGTATTCATGTATCCATGTACTCATGTACCCTATTTTGACTAGTAGCATGAGCTCCCCACTCTCCCTAGCTGCTGCTTCCGGATGCTCCCTACTAATGTATTGTAGGGCTAGATACTTACCTTCAATTCTTTCTTTTCTTTTCCAGACAGTGTATCAGATGTCACATGGTTGTAACTTTGGTCTCATAGGTCACTTTGGCCTTTTGAAGACGTTAATATAACATTTCATTTCTCTCTCTCTCTCTCTCTCTCTCTCTCTCTCTCTCTCTCTCTCTCTGCAAATTGTGCAACATAGAGGTGGAGACAGAGGAGCATTATGTTTGCCATTGCCCAATATACTATGAGATTCAGGAGAGATACCACTCTCTCTTCAAGGAGGGATTTGGTCCACTCAACAGAGTTATGAAGTTTCATGATCAGAGATGCTTGGGAAGATTTTTGATGGAGTTACGTCATAGAGAGCGGCTATTACAGCAACTCCCACAGCAGAGAGATACTACATCTCAGACACGGATCACTACCTTCTTCCGGCCACTCAGTGATGGGACATCTGTTGGGGTAAAGGCACTAATGCCACCCTGGTACAGTTAGTACACTTAAGTACAGTTAGTACTTTTTTATTGCTACGTACACTAAGTACGGTGTACTTAGTGTTGTAACCTTATCCATTAATATAAAAGGTTGACTGTGTGCTTGGGGAGGTACACACATACTCATTATCCCCAAACTCTTGACTTCTCTCCACTGTGTGTGTCGGTGTGCTCCTCCTCTCTCCTCTCTCACTCTCACTCTCAACTGGTATCAGAGCCTCGCACACCTCTCTCCCCTCCATTCGGCTGGAGCTTGGCATTCGGCATTCGCATCTTTGCTTCGCGTAGTTGCCCACACGGGGGTCTTAGCTCGGAGCAGGCAGCAGCGCCGCCCAGCCAGACAGCATCGCCGCCCACCCAGGCAGCGACGCCAGCCATCCAGCCAGCGCCGCCACCCAGCTCCTCCACCGCCAGGAGCGACCCAGCACTCGCAGCCAGGTCGCCTAGCAGGAGGGGGCCAGTGTAGCCTTTCTGGCAACACAAACGCCCCTCCAAAGCTCCCATTTCGCAGACATTTGACAGCCCTCGTGTTCAAAGGGTGTCTTTCGAGACACTACATCTGACACCGGGTGTCACTGCGTTTCTTCGCATCACGGTACGTCGTGTCTTCATCCTTTCACCATTGTACTTGCAGGAGTAGGTGCAGGTACAGCTATTGAGCTCACTGTGAGCACATTTTGGTCAGATGCATAGTCAGTACGCGTGTATGCCTACTGCGTAAGAAATTTCTTGCAAAATCAAGGGGCTTTTGTAGCCAGTGCCAGGATTTGGCTTATATACGCACGCATTGCGTTATATACTCCCGATTGGAGTTTGATTCTTGCAGATTTGTATGCATTTGTGACCTACTGTACAGTGGAGGATACACTGAGTACCACATTGCAGACTGGAGCACGGAATGTGCTAATCAGATTTGGGCTTTTGCAAGGTGGATGCATATCAGTGCTGGGGGAAGCATTTAGATGCCTAATTGTTGTCAGTGAAGCGGTAATGCACTCGAAATTCTGATTTCTTTATCTCCAGTCAAGGGGCTTTTGCCCAATCTCTGTCCTAAACTGTTGTATACAGTTTTAGGGGTGTCTGGAAGTTCGAAATCGACAAGGTTGAATGGTCAAACAGTCAAAAATCTGATTCTGTACTTTCTGGTACAGTCAGAACTGTTCTGAGTCAACCGAATGATGCAGATGCAAAGGCAATAGTACCAGTAAGCAAGGGCAAGAGCAGTGTGAAGATTGAGGAACTTCATTCTACACACGGTTATGACAGTGAGGGAGATGTCTTATTTCTCTCTACCTTGGATGCTCATGCTCTCCATGCAGGTGGTCTTGCAGACATGCACTCTTGGATTATTGACTCAGGTGCCTCGTTTCATGTCACACCTTACAGAGAGTTGTTTGTGAGGTATGCAGGGGGCAGTAATGGAGTCGTTTTTCTGGGAGATAATCATGCATGCAGTATTGTTGGCATTGGAGATGTCAGGCTTGTGTTTGCTGATGGTACTCAGCTCATGCTCCATAATGTCAGGCATGTACCGGAAGTCAAGAAAAATCTGATTTCCACTGGTATGTTGGATGATGAGGGATTTGTGACCAGCTTTGGTCATGGTTGTTGGAAGGTCACCAAAGGTGCCCTGGTTATTGCCAGAGGGCCCAAGGTAGACACAATTTATACCCTTCATGCCAAAGTGTGTAATCATACTCATATTCATGCCACCGAGCTGCCGAATATTTCAATGTGGCATAGCCGGTTGGGACATATGAGCATAAGTGGAATGGAGCAATTGGCTCGTCTTGGCTATTTACCGTCTCTTAAATTTTCTGATCTTAAGTTTTGTGAGCATTGCATATATGGTAGACAATTACAGTGCCCTCATAAGAGGAGAATAGGACATAAGGATGCTCAGCTTGAGCTTGTACATACAGATGTGTGTGAGATGCCTAGTCCATCACTTGGAGGTGCACGGTATTTTGTCTCCTTTATTGATGATTCCACACGTAAGGTGTGGGTGTACCCTCTTCGGTTGAAGAGCGATGTCTTTACAGTGTTTCAGAAATGGCTTGCTTTGGTTGAGAACCAGACAGGCAAAACACTGAAGGCTTTGCGGTCAGATAATGGTGGGGAGTATATGTCTAAAGCATTCAATGACTTTTGTGATGCTAGAGGTATTCAAAGGGAACTCCCTGCTCCTTACAGTCCACCGCAAAATGGCACTGCAGAGCGCATGAATAGAACCATACAGGAAAAGGTCCGCTCTATGATGTCACATGCTGCTTTATCTTATGGATTTTGGGCTGAAGCTGTTAAGACAGCAGTACACCTCATAAATAGGTCACCGAATAAGAGACTGGATGGCGGAGTGCCAGAAGAGCTTTGGACAGGAAAACCTCCGTCCTATAAGCACTTAAGGGTCTTTGGTTGCACTGCGTACGTGCACATACGCAGAGAAGAACTAACCAAGTTAGATCCTAAGTCTCTAAAATGCATATTTCTTGGATATGGTGACAAAGGTGAGATGGGTTACCGCCTATGGGATCCAGTAAATAAGAAGCTTATACGCAGCAATGATGTCTTGTTTGACGAGTCATGCATGTTTAAGGCAGACAGTAAGTCTTCTGATGCTTCAGACATTGATGTTGATGACTTGGAACACCCTGTACAATTCAGGCAGCCTGCTAATCAGCCACTACAGCAGCGTAATCAGCCTTTAAATGATGCTGCAGCAGGTCAAAATAATCAGCCAGCAGTGGCAGAAGATGTCCTACAGGACATGCCACCTTTGGAAGATCTCCCAGGCATTATTTTGCCACCAGATTTGATGGAACAGCCACCTGTTTTAGGAGACCAGCAGGCTGGACAGCAAGACCCATGGGTCCGTAGGTCCACACGACAAAGGAGGCAGCCAGCCCGATTTGTTCCAGGAGCAGATTTTATAATGCTTACAGACTGTGGAGAGCCTTCCTGTTATAAGGAGGCAGTGCAAATGCATGATAAGAGGCTATGGGAACTAGCCATGAAGTCCGAAATGGACAGTCTCCATAAAAATGGCACTTGGGAATTGGTGCAGCTGCCAAAGGGCATGAAGACATTGCCATGCAAGTGGGTATACAGACTAAAAGTCACACCTGGAGCTAGACCACGGTATAAAGCCAGATTAGTTGCCAAGGGTTTTAAGCAGGAATACGGTGTAGACTTTGATGAAATCTTTTCTCCCGTGGTCAAGATGACCACACTCAGGACTGTACTTGCTTTGGTTGCATGTGAGGATTTGGAATTATGCCAAATGGATGTGAAAACGGCTTTCCTTCACGGTGATCTTCATGAGGAGATCTACATGCAGCAGCCAGAGGGTTTTGCAGTCAAGGGCAAGGAGTCACTTGTATGCAAGTTGAAAAAGAGCCTTTATGGGCTGAAACAGGCACCAAGAGAATGGTATAAGAAATTTGATACCTTCATGAGGTCCCAAGGTTTCAGGAGAAGTGATACCGATCACTGCTTGTACACAAAGAAAGCTGCAAATGGCAGCTTAATCATTCTCATTTTATATGTGGATGATATGCTTATTGCCGGTAAGGCTCGTAAGGAGCTTGATGATCTAAAAGGGAGATTGCATGAGGCCTTTGATATGAAGGACCTTGGTGATGCAAATCACATACTGGGCATGCGGATACGGAGAGACAGGGGACAGCGTCTGTTGTATTTGTCTCAGACAGAATATATTGGCAAAGTGTTGCAAAGGTTTCACATGGAGGGGGGGAAGACTCTTAGTTCTCCATTTAGTTCTCCATTGCCTCCATATGTGAAACTCAGTGCAATGGACAGCCCACAGTCAGATGCTGACAGGGCTGAGATGGCCAAGATTCCGTATGCTTCAGCTTGTGGCAGTCTCATGTATGCTATGGTTGCTACCAGGCCTGATATTGCGTTTGCAGTGGGAGTGGTTAGCAGGTATATGGCAAATCCAGGCAAGAAGCATTGGGATGCAGTGAAAGGTATTATGAGATACCTGAAGGGCACACAGGAGTTGTGCATATGCTTTGGCAAGCAGGATGCAAAAGTGCATGGTTATGTTGATTCAGATTATGCTGGTCATCCAGATAACCGGAAGTCTACTACCGGTTATCTACTACCGGTTATGTTTATACATTCACAGGAGGTGCAGTGTCGTGGGTATCAAGGATGCAGCAGTGCATAGCCTTGTCCACCACAGAAGCTGAATATATTGCAGCCACAGAGGCATGCAAGGAAGCCTTATGGCTATCTCGGCTAGTGGGAGACTTGGGCATTACAGGAGATATCCCATTGTTGCATTGTGACAGTCAAAGTGCTATTCAGTTGGCACACAATCCTGTCTTTCATGCAAAGACGAAGCACATAGATGTAAAGTATCACTTCATCAGGGAGGTGATAGATGATAAGCTGATTCAGCTTGTCAAGATTCATACGGATGACAATCCAGCAGATCTGTTGACAAAAGGCTTGCCTACAGAGCGGTTTGCACACTGCCGATGTTTGATGGGTATAGGATGAGCCTTACTGGGCCATGTACTCCATTGTGTATATGCTGTATTTTTTCTCTTTTTTATACTTGAGGGCACATTGCCTTTAAGTGGGAGGTTGTTGGGGTAAAGGCACTAATGCCACCCTGGTACAGTTAGTACACTTAAGTACAGTTAGTACTTTTTTATTGCTACGTACACTAAGTACGGTGTACTTAGTGTTGTAACCTTATCCATTAATATAAAAGGTTGACTGTGTGCTTGGGGAGGTACACACATACTCATTATCCCCAAACTCTTGACTTCTCTCCACTGTGTGTGTCGGTGTGCTCCTCCTCTCTCCTCTCTCACTCTCACTCTCAACATCCTCCACAGCTCCTTCGGTCCAAACCCGGGTCACTCGGAGACGCACTATCTCTACATCTACTAGTAGAGGAGTGACATCAGCCCGAACGAGAGAGCTACGATCCAGGAGACGCCCCCGCCCACCTGGCCCTCACCCCCCAGGTCTCCACCAGACACAGATTGATGAGATCTTGAGGAGACATAGCAGAGAGGACAAACCCCAAATTGATCTAGCAGCACAGATTGGGAGATATCTTGCCCCTAACCCGATGTATGACATCCTACACCCAGTCATTGGCACCGGTTGGAGCTAGATGTTTTATTGGATGTATTTACCCCCCCACCCACCCCATAGTAGTTAACCAGAGCCCTGTATGTGATTTATCTCCACATTATAGAGTACTTTGTACTTTTTTTCTTTTGTATCCATTTGATGTCCATTGAGACATGATGATGATATGATGTACACAGGTTTTGACTCATAGGCCGTTTTTTGGCCTTTAGAAGACGTTAATAAAATCTTTCTTTCTTTCTTTCTCTCTCATGATAGATTACCCAAGAAGGCTTGGGAGACAAGCAAGAGGCCACAAAAGAATCATAAAAGTAAGATGTTATCTTCCGGATGGATGCAAGATTTGCAAGGCTGGTTCAAACGATGGAAGGTAAACAAATACCTAGAACTGCCACATGAAAATATGGATATGGAAGTTTTCCATCATGCCCTCCTCGAGACACTCGTAACAAGTGGCAATCAGCTGAGAAAAAGGCTAAATTTGAATACTATTGTGATGCCATTAATCCTGATTTTTGGTCATTCTACACACAAGGAGAGGACAACACTCAAGCATACATAAGCACACCAATGCCACCCCATGCATGCAGGAATACAGCATGTCTTCGGACAAGATCACAAAAGCTTAAGATTGAAAGAGGAGCATGGCAAAAGGTGCCAAGGCAAGAAAGAATCTGCAAATTTTGTGACAGGAATGCCATGGAGACAGAAGAACATATGGTCATGGTTTGTCCTCAATATACACATATTCGAGGCGGTTTCAGCAAACTCCTTGAAGGCCACACACATCTGCCACGAGTATTGCTTCCAGCCACACCCACTGTTTTGGGGGCATTCATCACTCGACTCTTCAAACATAGAAAGGAGCTTGAGTCACATTATCCCAAGATGAGAGGCCCATCTCGACACCGGCGGAGACTACAACAGAGGATCAGGACCATACTAGCACGGCATGGGAGACGTCCAGTCAGAGTACTCACCATGGAGGACATTGAGGATATCCGCCATCGACCGATGAGAGACATCTTTGGATAGTGATGTGTATGATGCTTACCTTTGTTGCTGGAGTTTTCCTCCCAGATGTTATCCATTAGGAGCTCCTAGTACCGTACTTTTCCTCATAGTTGTTTCAGTTTCAGTTAGTTGTTTAGTTGTTTTTAGCTTTTCTTACACAGACATTATATCAGATCCACCAATTGTTGTAACCTTTTTGGTCTCATAGGTCATTTTGGCCTTCTGACGACGTTAATATTTCATTTCATTCATCTCTCTCTCTCTCTCTCTCTCTCTCTCTCTCTCTCTCTCTCTCTCTCTCTTCGTCGCCTGTGCAATAGTCCTCTCTCTCCCTCTCTCGCTTCACTACCTCTTTCTCTCTCTTCATCCCCCTTTCTCTTTGTCGCCTGCACAGCAACAGTCCTCTGCTCTCTCCCTCTCTCTCTCCACATTATAGAGTACTTTGTACTTTCTTTTTTTCTTTTGTATCCATTTGATGTCCATTGAGACATGATGATGATGTACACAGGTTTGATGTCCATTGAGACATCATGTCCATTGAGACATGATGATGATGTACACAGGTTTTGTCTCATACGCCATTTTTTGGCCCATCCACATCGGAATCTACTGCCCACAACAGTTCCTCTACTATGACATCAAAGCCCAGCACCCATACCCATGCTCCAGCTCCACGCCCCAGAGGAGTTCTTAGTGAGAGAGCTCAATCCATTCTACGAGCCAAACATCCGCGACCTAGAGCATCAGGACCCTCCACCACACAAAGACGGATTCGTCAGGTTCTCCGCTCACACGTCACGCTCCCATCACAGAGGCCTAACATTCACTCCACCATCAGATCGGTTCTGGCCGAGGTGGGTATCGACATTAGCTGATCACAGCATATCTCACTCTACACACGATCACCTGTTGCTCACATCTACTGTCAGATGTTTTCACTTTACTTTTTCTTTCAATTTTCCATGGCTCAGTATATCCATGGTACCATTGTATTACTTTTGGTCTCATAGGCCCTTGGGGTCTTCCGTAGACGCTTAATATATCTTTCTTTCTTTCTCTCTTTCCACGTGACATAGCTGAGGGAGACCTCTCGGCCATACCTATTATCCCCATGCTTGATATTTTGGAGAGTGGTATACCATCTACTCGGAGCTGATGTTGCTCTCATGTTTCTATGTTCTTAGTATTCCATGATGAGTTTCCATGAACAATTTTGTATCACCCCAGTGAGATAGCTATGTTTATGTTTTCTTTCTGTTTTATTTTCCATTCCATGATGAGATATGCCATGGACATTATTGTATCACTTTGGTCTCATAGGCCCATTGGGTCTTTAGTAGACGCTTAATATATCTTTCTTTCCTTCTTTCTTTTCTCTCTCTCTCTCTTTCTCTCTCTCTCTCTCTCTCTCTCTCTCTCTCTCTCTCTACCAGCTGAGGCCAGGATTTGTCAGATGTGCCAGATGGAGCCAGAGACAGAGTTACATTACACGTCACTGTCCAGTATATTATGAGATACGAGGCCGTTTTCACTGCCTGTTCAGAGAGGGTTTCGGACCACTTTCTAGAGTCATGAGATACCAAGATCAGAGATGCCTCTGATTATACTTGCTAGAGCTTCGTAGACATAGAGAGGGTCTCTTGAGAGGGAGGGGATCAGAGAGGGAGAGACACCTATAGAGGCAGATTACAGACTTCTTTCGACCAGAGATCGAGCAGTCAGGCCAGCAGGCATTGCAGCTAGCCCCAGAGTATAGCCACACTAGAGGTACACTGATTGGTCCGGCTATAGAGCTGGGGGAGTCCAGGCGCCCCAAGATGAGAGGCCCATCTCGACACCGGCGGAGACTACAACAGAGGATCAGGACCATACTAGCACGGCATGGGAGACGTCCAGTCAGAGTACTCACCATGGAGGACATTGAGGATATCCGCCATCGACCGATGAGAGACGTCTTTGGATAGTGATGTGTATGATGCTTACCTTTGTTGCTGGAGTTTTCCTCCCAGATGTTATCCATTAGGAGCTCCTAGTACCGTACTTTTCCTCATAGTTGTTTCAGTTTCAGTTAGTTGTTTAGTTGTTTTTAGCTTTTCTTACACAGACATTGTATCAGATCCACCAATTGTTGTAACCTTTTTGGTCTCATAGGTCATTTTGGCCTTCTGAAGACGGTAATATATCATTTCATTTCATTTCTCTCTCTTGCGTAATAGCCCACCATGGCTACGTAACAGACCCGTTGCACCCTTCTCTCTCTTCGCTTAACAGACCCGTTGCATCCTTCTCTCTCTTCACTGCCCAATTTCTATCTCTTCGTCGCCTGTGCAATAGTCCTCTGCTCTCTCTCTCTCTCTTCGTCGCCTGCGCAATAGTCCTCTGCTCTCTCTCTCTCTCTCTCTCTCTTCGTCGCCTGCGCAATAGTCCTCTGCTCTCTCTCTCTCTCTCTCTCTCTCTCTCTCTCACTTCGCTACCTTTTTCTCTCTCTTCGCCCCCCTTTCTCTTCGTCGCCTGCGCAACAGTCCTCAGCTCTCTCTTCACCGCCGTTTCCCCACCTACCCTTGCTCAAGCCCCCAAGGCAGCAACATAATCCTATCTGCTGCTCCCTCTTGTCGCCTGTACCTGCCTCCCCACTTGCAACGGGCCCCCTAGAGGGCCCACCAGCTCAGGACCAGAATCAGTACTAGAAGGGGGACCCCTTCAGTCTAACATGGACAGCTTGCTGGCAACAAGGACTAGAAGTGAGGAGGGAAATACAGCTCGATTTGGGTGAGCGCCCAGAAGATCGGCTACCCCCATATCAAAACATGCCTGACCACCATGAGAGAAGTATGCAAAATGCAAGATACAGACATTGAGCACCTACAAAAGATGCTCGGGGAGAACAAGGATAGATATAGCCTGATGCGTGGGTTGCGTGCCTCCATGCAAGAGGAGATGGATAGGTGAAAGGCACACATGCACGTATACATGATGGCAACTCAACAAAGCAAGATGCAAGAGGAAATGGTCCAAATGTTGGACGCAAGTCGCCACCCTTAAAGTGGAAAACAAGACCTTGAGGGCACGTACTCAATTCGAAGAAGGAGAAATTCAACTATCCCTCAATGATGAGCTGAATACACTTAGAGAGCAAATGAAGACCCTCCAGGAACAAGAGGAGAAGAAGGCAAACAAGGCAACCACATGGGCAAAGATGATTAAGAAGACACAGAAACAAGTGGAAGAAGCGGGCAGCTGGATTGAGGTTGCCAAGAAGCAACGGAACCCACCATCATCCCCAAACATCATCAATGACACACTCGAAGAGAAGAAAAGAAGGAAGATTAGGGCATTGAATGTGAGAGTGGTGGGATGGTAGGAAGGAGCCTCGCCGAAAGAGGAAATCCCTGATACCCCCTTCGTCGAGGCATGGAGGATGGGCAAAGACACCACCAAGGAACGCGCACTCATCCTCAAGTATGCGGGGTTGGAGGCGAGGCAAGCATTCCTTACCAAAAGGCGGGCACTAAAAGGAGAAAAGACTTACCTCGAAGACGATCTCACACTAGCACAGGTGGCACACAGGAGGGAGTGCATGCCACGCATCTTGGATGCACGGAAGGCAGGGAAATGGGCAATGTATAGAGATGGGAGGGTGATCATCACCAAGCGACGTGCCCAATGAAGGTGCGAGACCTATGAGACCAAGCTAGAGATTGCGGTTTGGAACTGCAATGGCGCCTTGAGGATAGATGCAGGCTTGTTCGAGGAGACATTTAGGGGGAGAGACTTGGTCTTACACACAAAGACACATCAGTGCCAAGAGAGTCGACTTCCAGAGGTGAGAGGATACAGATGGGTGTCTGTTCACCGCCCACACCCACGCACAGTAGGGGGTACCCGAGGGTCGGGAGGGGTGGCTTTACTATACAGGGAGGAGCTTCAGCATGTGATACAGGTGGTCGGGCGGGATGAGGCTGCACGGTTTTTGTGGGTGAGGATCCAAACAGAGAGGGCCCGGGAAATCTACCTTACAGTGTGCCCATGGAGAGTCCCCGTATCTGCCCCTTTATGATGACATTATGAAGTTTTCTAGTCTAGGGGACATCCTCCTAGCAAGAGACTTCAATGCCCGCAACCGCATGTGAACAGGTACCCTTCTTTGAGACATATGATCCCATGTACCAGGAGATTGACATGTGGGTACGAATCTGGAGCGGACATCACAGGATACAGCAGCCCACACAGACTATGGAGAGTATCTCTTAGCCCTCGGCGGGGCTCATAGGCTAGCCATTTATAATGGCCTAGCCAGATGGCCTGGATCCAACTCTCTCACCTCCTACCCCTGCGGACATGGAGCCAATACAGTGGACTATCTAATGGGATCCCTCTCTCTGATCCCACTCATTCCGGAGTTTACCATCTTGCCTCGCCCCATCAGTGTTGGGGCCGACCATGCATACCTGACCTTCTCCCTCACATGCCGATACACCACCCAACCACCTGCTTTGCCCCATCACCGCCCGAGATACCACTTCACCAGAGAGACCTCTTCCATCTATTCTGATCACGTCTACCGCATCCTCTCCGACCTCGACCCCCACATCCCACTTGATGAGTTTACCACACTCGCAGCCACCCTCCATACGTCCGCTGCAGCCGCCTTCTCGCACTCCAGAGCCACCCCTACATCACCAAGAGGGACTATCCCACAGAATAGCTGGTACGACAAGAAATGTCATGATACCCGAGCCCGTCTACATCGGGAGGTGGCGCTAGGATCCACCACTCACCAACAAGCGCGAGTGATCTTCCGACGTCTCACATGGAGGAAGAAGAGACCCTACCTAGCCAAGCTTGAGCAGGAGCTATACCAGTTATTTCTTGGGAGCGGAGGCCTAGAGGATCTTCCAGGATCATCACCTGCCAACTCCGATTACTTCACCCGACACTTGGCACACCTATGCCACCTCTCTCTATCATGCCCCCGAGCAGCCACCTCTCCCCCTTTCACCCGAACCTCATCCCCCATACTCTTCCTCCTTTCACCTAAGCATGGTGAGAGATGCTATTGACAGGATGCTGACTGGGAGAGCACAGGATCATGATGGAGTCTTCACCGAGCATTTCTCTCATGCTAGGGACACGCTAGCCCCTTTACTAGTTCACATGTTTAACAGGGCTCTATGTGAGGGCTTCCCGCCAGCTGGTCATCGAATACTATTGTACCTTTCCATCACTGTGAACCTTGGAAAGACCAAGGTCATGATCTTTAACACCTCCCCACAACGGATAGGCAGACAGTTTACATACAATGGAGAGCCTGGGGAGTATGTTACCTCATATGTATACCTTGGGATCACTTTTGCTGGACCTCAATTCTCGATGCGGAAGGCGGCCGAAGCTAGATTGATGAGGGGATATGCGGCCCTTGGCTCACTAGAGAGGCAATGCTCACAGATACAGTTTCAGGAGCCGAGGACGAAGCTTTGGCTATTTAATACTCTAGTTACACCTACACTATTGTACGGTGCCCCTATCTGGGGTCCCAGCTGAGGAGACAGAGGAGAGAGCCGGCCGAGACAGGTACAGAGGAGGTATATGATGGGTGGAAGCCAATGGAGAGGACCCCTAGTGAGGATGATCTCGCGCATGATTAGGAGTGAGCCATCAGTGCCACATGAGATTGTGCAAGCAGAGATGGGCGCTTCACCGATAGTGACAGAGGCTCTATTCCAAACAGTGACATACTGGCACAGGCTATGGCAACTTCCACTAGATAGATGCTGATGAGAAGAGGCTTGGGGGAGAGAACCCGACATAGCGAGGTCCCAGCATCTGAAGACTCGAGCACCGAGTCAGCACAAAGGCGGTGAAGAAGGTCCTTCTGTAAGGATGAGGAAGGGAAGTCAGAAGATGCTTGCTTCGTTGTCTTGCCCGAAGGAGGAACAAGGGACTGTGATATGCTCCGCTTCTTCCTTTCGTAACATCGAAGAGGTGCAGCCCGGGCAGGGAGAAAGCAGCCGACATCTGCTCCCACAAACACACTCCGTGCCTGCGCGCGCGCGCACACACACACACACATAAGAGCATACATTTATACAAAGGTCTGTGATCTGAGTTTTTGTCAGAGCTCCGGAGATACAAGGCAAACTCAACCATAATGAAGCCTAGCACTAAGTAGTAAGGATCATAACAAATATAAAGAATTATTACAACAAAAAAAGGTAGTTGATAGGGCATATGCACCACTGAAGATAGAAAGAATTAACACAATATCAACTGGTTACATCTTGGACGAAAACTTCACAATGTGAAATTTCTCTGTCTCTGAATTCATTATGAATGACCCATGACTTGCCTTTATATATAGGAAAGTGATAGCAAGTCGTAATCAAGTCGGTTTTCACTTTTCATGCCATAAAAGTCATCAAAAATGTCATAAAATGTGTTCATATTGTGCCCATAATATGTCCCAACCATTGGTACATGTCCTAGGCACCTCCGAGCACCTATAGGGCCACCAAATTGGCTCCAAACTGCCCATATACGACCTCTAACTTTGCCCTTAAGGCGGCTGTAAGGAATAATCATGTCTACGTGGCACCAAATCAACGTGTGCAAGTGACATTCCCTCCTGCTAAACTTGGAGTTGGGGTGCACATGATGCGCCTTTGCTCCATGCGTCGATTCGACTGCGAACTGGATCTCCCATAGGATGTCTCCACCACTATCTCCTCGGGAACTACGGGCAATGGAAATTGCCCCTTTGCCTTTGGAAGCTTTATTGGCATGGTAGACTCCATGAATACCTCAGAAATTGAAGTACTTATCTTCTCCTCCTCGTCAATGGATTCGGAGATAATTGTGGGAACCCCGCGAACTGTCACCTCCTTTATGGCTATGATGATCTCGAGAACTCGCATGGAATCTGGAATTGTTTGTGGCTCTGCATGCTCGAACAATTGAACCTCTTGGTTGACCTCGACCTGTGGATCCCACACGGTTTCTAGTGCCTCTTTGGTATCCCTTTGTCCTTGGTCTTCTATTGTGGTACTCTTGTCCTCTTCCTTGGTCTTCACCACACTTGCTTCCATTGGAGTGCTTTGACTCATCATGGCGAGAAGCTTCTTTATTTTTTTCAAATACTCTTCTTCACGTCTTTCGTCGTCTTTTCTTTTTTGCCTTGATTCTTCTTTACGTTGTTCCCTTCTCTGCCTTGCTTCTTCTTCACGTTGTTTCCTTTGCCGATCTTGGTCTTCACATGCTTGTTGGTAAAGCTTTTCCCTCTCATGGGACTGCCGTTCGAACATTGCCCAACTAGCTTCACTTTGCCTTTTCCTAGGCACCTCCGGGCACCTATAGGGTCACCAAATTGGCTCCAAACTGCCCATATACGACCTCTAACTTTGCCCTTAGGGCGGCTGTAAGGAATAATCATGTCTACGTGGCACCGGATTAACGTGTGCACGTGAAACAAATAGCCTCAACAGAAACCACATTTGTATTCTCAACCCTATCAAGATCAATAATAACAAAGATCTGCAGCAACAGCTTGCAGGCTTCAACCATCCAACACAACTGGGGAAGTGTTTTGAGCAATCCTTGATATAATCCAAGTTCCAACAGTGATGCGACCTGAGAGGTTCTAGGACACCACTTTCCACATAGAACCCTCTATCACCTCTGCAATCCCTGCTCTAGAAAGATCTAAGTCTCCTCTAGCAGTCTCCACGTCACCTTCTTCTCATAACAAGCCAACTGATATTCAACAAGCTTCACAGAAAACTTCCCAACAAAAACTAGTGCTCTTGCCACTCTCTTCTACAACACACAATGCTCTCACACATACAAGCTTTCTCTCCTTCGCCTCTTCACGCAATTGCGCTCTATCTCCATGCATACCCTCAACTACTCTACCCAATCTTGTCGGCTATTCTCCATGCAACCGTCCTCCCTTCACCTAACAACAGCTAATAACAACTAGTTCACTAATGCGCAGATATCCATGCAACAATCCCCTATTTCCTAAGGTTCCTAACCATACCCCATTTGTAATTTTTCTTCTTGGGATCGGGGTGGACATCTTCACTGCGCATATCCCTTGGACCACAAAAAATCCTATCATATTTTGCCAAACCTCCCATGGTTAGAGCATTTATGCAACCAGATGCTATGGACTCATTGAAACAATCCTCAGCAAAACATGTATCCACGTCCCAACAAGCTTCTTCATGTTCTTCTGCAGCTACATCAACAGACAGGCCTACATCCACTGTTTTTGAATCTTTTTGAACTGTCATGATTCTGCACCAATATGACTTTAGCCTGTAGCCATTAACTCTTTTTGAATGGAGCTGATCATCCAAATCTGCAGCTGATAAGTACCATTCTTATAAATGTGCATAACCTTGAAGGGACCTTCCCACTTGATTTGGAATTTGGTCTGGAAGGTGTTATCTAATTTGTTATTGTACCTGAGTACGAGATCTCCCTCTTTGATGCCTTTATCCTTAACTATCTCATTGAAAAGCTCAGCTCTCCTATTGCTTAACTGGATGTAGTCCAAAGCCTCTTCTCTAGCCAGCTGCAACTCCTAATGTTCCAGCAACCCCTCTTCATACTCATCTAAGCCCCTTTCCTGATGTTTTAGAAGAAATTGCAAACTGGGAATTTCAACTTCAATGGGCATCAGGGCTTCTTTCCCAAAGACAAGGTGGTAGGGTGAAAACTCTCTAGCTGTCTTCACAGTTGTTCTGTAAGCCCACAGAGCTGAGGATACATGTAAGTCCCACTGTTTGGGATGCTCTTCCAGACACTTGGTTAACATGGTACACAACTCTCCATTGAATCTCTCTACCAGCCCATTACACTGTGGATAGTAAGGAGTTGAAAACCTATGTGTGATATGCAACCTCTGCATAAGCTCCTAACAATCTATCCTCTAAACCTAGGCCCTTGTGTAAGGTCCCTCCCAAGCCATGTATGTATGTGTCTCTTTTAATATAGATTTCAATAAAGAAAGAGAGTGCACTTAGAGAAGAGTGAGACAATAAGGCTAGAAACATTAGGAAAGTGTTAAAATAAAAATATTAGCTCCAAAAATCCTAAAAGAAATAAGAAGACAAGAATAGTTCTATTAAGAGATAAGTATCTCCAAAAATAGAAATTCGAATTTAGGTGATAGGAGGTCGTATTTAGAGTACTTTTACATATTTAGAGTCCATGCATACTAAAAATGTGGAAAAGCAATGCGTTTCTAAAGATGGCGCGTTTGCCGCTATATACAGACGTTTTTGCCTATTCTACCCACGTTGGCTTGTAGACTAGATGCCTTCCGGTTCTTTTGACCGGCTATACGACCATATTCTGAGTTTTTATCAGAGAGTTATGGCCGAAACAATTTGCTGATTTTGTCAGGGTCCCTACACAGGGAAAACTGTAAGAAGGCAACAAGTAGCCTCAAGGTAATCCTAGAGCTTGAGATGTATATATCTCTTCATTCTTATCTAAAATCTTAGAAAAGAACGTTAGATTGCTATGGTCTTTCGGAGGAAGAGACCAAAACTCCATAGCTTTTCTTTTAAAGAAAGAATAGTATGCCGTAACCCTGCAAGAGAAGGCTATTTTGCCATAGACCTTCGAAAGAGAGAAAAGTCACGGTACGAGTAAGAGGAGATAAAGCTTGGGAATGATCGGATGATTTCAATCGTAAGAGAAGGTATTAGAAGACTCTATTCTCATATGTCAAGTTCTAAAGCTCTTGTTAACGAGCAAAGGTAACGATAAACGACAAATTTCTATAAGGTATATACATATTTTGTTTTTCAATTATATATCATTCTTAGGGGTTGAGGTATGGCCCCGGCTTCTCTATTAATTATTAATAGTGATCTATTTGATTGATTTACTAGTTAAAGTTTGTATTCTTTTAAACAACAGCATATGCCTTAATAGTGATCTATTTGATTGATTTACTAGTTAAAGTTTGTATTAATAGTGATCTATTTTATTGATTTACTAGTTAAAGTTTGTATTCTTTTAAACAACAACATATGCCTTAATAAAGAATGTCTTATCGCAAATCTCAAGTTGAAATGCAAAAATCTTTGTGAAAAGGATTGTTTTCTTAAGAAGATAACATGGATTCTAGTCCTATGGTTTAGTCGAGTAAATGGATTGTTATCTTGGTTAAATTAAGGTACAAGTACAACTTCTCTCTGCCTTGACGCTGCCCCGTTCTTGTGCTTGTGTAGCCGGACCGCGGAGACGTTAGTAAGGCCCAGAGTTAGCCCATGGTATCCCTCATACCATTGGGAGAATGAGGTTCGCCGATTGAGACGAGTGATTGTGATGTTGCCTAGTTTTGAGGGCCCAGGCTAGTGCGGTGAATTAGCCCACCCTAGTGCGTGGGCATCTCTCTGAGGGACGGGAGGATGGAGCGACGGAGCTTGAGAGGACGACAGGCCGGCTTGAGTCCTCACTAACGGCCGACGATGAGGTGTATGGTCCCGTAGGGTTTTCCAGCATGTAGAGGCTGGAAGGCCGAATTCTAGATCATCGGCAATATAAAGGAAAAGAATAAGAGAGCCGGTTTGGCTTGTATGGAATTGATTCATGTATAAACGTTTTTTATAAATCTTGTCTTTGGCATTATTGTACTGTGAAAAAAGGCTGTTTTAACAAACCTTTTGAAAAGGGCCTTAATGAACATGTTTATTTATGTCAAACAGTGTGGTAGGATTAATTAGAAAACAAATTGACGCGTGAGTAGGGTGAAAAGTGGGAGGATGAAATGCCCCAACGACACCATCCTACAGACGGGTGGACCCGATTAGTCGGGTAGCTTTCCAACAGATTAAGTGAAAGCCCTATGCTATAAATAGGTTCTCAAGCAACTCTATTCTAGGAGACTAGGCCAATGGCTGTGCCTTGCATGGATGAGGAAAAAAAGCATTGTCTCTAGGAATCAAGATTAGTAGTTGCCCAAATTATGATCAATTACCCTATGGATAATTTGACTTTTAGAAGACCACGCTCCCCCTGCGGGATAGGACTAGGTCTTACCTACAAATCGTATCCTTGAATCTTTACATGGTCAAGGTGTCGACGAGTAGGAAATTTTCTACAAGCTAAGACTTAGTAGACTATCTTAAGTGTTTTCCCTATTTTGGAAGGGGGGAACCTTACACCCTGATCTGTTAACAGTTCTAATGGCATATTAAAACCTTACACAGATGTCTTCAAAAACAAATCTAGCCACCTCTTTAGCAGTAATACTCTTCACACATCTAGCCTCCGCCCATCTAGTCAGATAGTCCACTCCAGTCAAGATGTAGGTCTTGCTCCTAACAGTTGTGGGCAAATCTAAACCCCATTTTACAAAAGCCCCATATGAAACAATGGTTTTTCTTAGCTCATGATGCAACACCCTCCTGCCTTGTTTATGACAGGACTCACAGCTTTTGCACCAATGATAAGCATCTTTCTCAAACTGGGCCATACATAACCTGCAGTCAAAATCTTCCTCGGAGTTGGCTTCAAGGCAAAGTGCCCTCCACACACCCCTTCATGCAGACACAGAACTACCTATAAACTATTTCCGAAGTCCTCTTCTTGTTCCCAGTCAAAAATCCACCCTCCAGGCTCCCAAAAATGTCCTCCACAATCAGCTAGCATCAAAACCTTGGAGCAGAACCTCCCAGAATCAGGCACCTCAGCTAACCAAAAGCTGACAGCAATTGCTCCTGGCTGCCACAAACAAATCAAATACTAATTCTCAACTTGCTTCCGAATTCTGATGGCTTACCTCAATCCAAGATGGGTCCTCCAATATCCTCTATAATCCTCTAGCGTCAACAAACCTTATAACCACAATCCCTAGACCTTCCTGGATTATCTATCGACCCTCTTCTGACCTTTCTTTGAACTTCCATTTTGCTGAGTTCTGCCTCAGAAATCTAACATAGAACCGTCTGCCTCAGAAGCCTACAATGAATCAAAATCTTCCCCAAATGTCTTGAGACACCAACAAACCCTCAGGTATCTTTCAACTTGAAGGGATATCACACAATTAACTCTTTGCTAACTACAGCTGGCACCCAAATGCCTCCGAATTGACTGTCTCCAACCAACTAATTAAACTGATCCAGCAGATGCAGGCATCCCCTCCTCTACGTCAGCTAGCACCTCTAGTGCCTCAAAAACTCTTAAACGAAGCTAGAACCCAATCTTAGAATCACTTAGCTGACAGCAAATGTTTCACTACTGCCACAGAAACCCTGTCAAACTACAAGGTCTTCTGACTGCTAACAGTTGTCCTTTGACAGACCTCCAACAGTTAGCTAAGACACAGAATCACTTCCCCTCAACTCAAACAAGTTAAATCAAGGTCCTTACAGCGTCTACTAATAATTCTCATGTACAATTGACTATGATTGACCCCTACTCAAGCTAACTGACCCAGCACAAACTCAACCAGAGTCAGTTCTTCACTCATAGCCTTAACTTCAATAGAATTCCATCCAAACAACACTGATTCAACCAAAACAACCAAAACAACCAAAACAATTCCACACAATTAACTCTTCTGTGAATTTTAAGAAAATTGCGCAACTCACAAGAGACCCGGAGAATTGGGAACTGGGCACATGAGAGAAAACAGCAACAGATCAAGAGAACTCTCACACAAATGGCCTCAACAGAAACCAGACTTGTATTCTCAACCCTATCAAGATCAATAAGAACAAAGATCTGCAGCTACAGCTTGCAGGCTTCAACCATCCAACACAACTGGGAAGTGTTTTGAGCAATCCTTGATCTAATCCAAGTTCCAACAGAGCCTGAGAGGTTCTGGGACACCACTTTCCACACAGAACCCTCTATCACCTTTGCAATCCGTGCTCTAGAAAGATGTAAGTCTCCTCTAGCAGTCCCCACGTTGCCTTCTTCTTAGAGCAAGCCAAATGATATCCAACAAGCTTCACAGAAAACTTCCCAACAAAAACTAGTGCTCTTGCCACTCTCTTCTACAACACACAATGCTCTCACACATACAAGCTTTCTCTCCTTCGCCTCTTCACGCAATTGCGCTCTATCTCCATGCATACCCTCAACTACTCTACCCAATCTTGTCGGCTATTCTCCATGCAACAGTCCTCCCTTCACCTAAGGGCAGCTAATAACAACTGGTTCACTAATGCGCAGATATCTATGCAACAATCCCCTATTTCCTAAGGTTCCTAACCATACCCCATTTGTTATTTTTCCTCTTGGGGTCGGGGTGGGCATCTCCATTGAGCATATCCCTTGGGCCATAAAAAATCCTATCAACGGTATCCCCATTGCATCCCCTCACTCGCAAACTCAGGTCATTCCAACCACCTTCCTCGAGGATGTTTGCAAAAGTGCTACAGACACAACATCCATCCCCGGAAGGTTTCATATTTCTTGTCATTGTTGGCTCACCGGCCTTGCCATGGGCAAGGCGCAACTTCCATACCCGGAAGGTTTCATACTTCTTGTGGTTGTTGGCTCACCGAAGCTTTGCAGTGGGCACTTGGCTAGCGATCTCAAGACGGCCAGCACTGTGTCGCAAATGAGACAGCCCCGATGAACCCCACCAACACTACCTTCGGGATTGCGTGGGTTTGGTGGTGCGTTCCCGCCTCTTCACTTCCAACCCACCATTGCTCGTACCGTTACCTGGGGAGGAAGGGGAAGGTGGGGCTGGCCCAACACTCTTCTACAAGGATGATGGAGAAGACGTAGCTCTCGTGTTGTCGCACCATCACATTTGAGTGGCGATAGTGGCCACAACCCCTGGCCGACAATAGACCCCGAAGACTAACACATGCTAGGGCTAAGAGCTCATCTACAGCTTGGCCACCTAGCACATTTGGCATGCACGTTGCACTGAGACTAGTGAGTCCACTCCCTTGGTGAAGAGCATTTGAGCTATATGAGTTGATCTCATCCCCACCCTATGGGGACGCCTAGAGCACCTGACAAGAGCTTCTCATGTAGAGACAATGCGGGCAACCTTCTGCCGCATTTGGGGTACAGGACCCTTCCTCACCAGGAAGGCAGATGGTGGACACGATCATGTGGCATTGCAGGCCTCCCCCCTTCCCTCTATGATGTAGCCTCCCTCCGAGAGCGGCCAGCCATGGTGGGATCCCCGCTTCAATTTTTTTCCCGCTTTGTTACTGTCATGGACAGGGTTGTACTATGCCTCTTGGCGGACTTTCTTTTAAGTAATAAGAGGATCTCTTTTTGGGAGGGGAAAAGAATTGTATCACCAGTGGTACTAGCCTCTATGACATGTTCACAGCCTCTATGCATCAAGGTGATCTTGGATACATAATCCTTTCGAGGATTAAGACATGCCAAGACATACCCCATCCTTGCAAAAAGGAGAAATTAAGAAACTCTCATGATCTAAATATCCATGTATATATATGCAGCTCTCCGATCACACGAGTTACATTTGCATCTAAGGCATGGGCATTCCATGCGAGGCACATCCACGCCTATGGCATCAGCCATATGTGTGGATATAAAGTTATCT
The DNA here is from genome assembly GCF_041138505.1 of Cibotium barometz. NCBI lineage: Eukaryota > Viridiplantae > Streptophyta > Polypodiopsida > Cyatheales > Cibotiaceae > Cibotium > Cibotium barometz. The sequence goes on along the minus strand of NC_141093.1, from coordinate 1,153,026 downwards.
GTGGAGCAATAATCAAACTAAAAGAGGGTTGGCTCATCTTTCAGCTGACCCCAAGCCTTACATTCACACGAAGCCTTTCCTCTTGTGTCTTTTGTATTTCTAGGCATTTAGCAAATATATATTCCTTGCTTCCACATGTAAAGCATCTTCCCTCGCACAATTCATAACGAGAAGCATCACTTGGGTCCTAGCTTCTTTTTGGAAGCATTATGATTTTTTTAAAGCATCCTTTGCATCCATTTTGGATGGCTATCCACCCTTGGGCTGATTGTAATCAGCCTTTCCCTTGCTTTGCAACCATTTGACAAGGAGATTCTCTATAGCTATTGCTGAATTGGTATTTGATTCATATAGATTTCCAACCCATGTTGGATGATGGGCTTAAATCCCATCTCAAACTCTATTTTGCTCTTCATCTCTTATGTGCACACTACATATATTTTCTCATTAAATTTGTAGTATTCTCAACCTTTGTAGGAGACTTGCATAAGGTCTACTTCTCTCATCAAGCACTTTATTTACATCAAACTCTGCCATGGTAATCTTCGAACTTAATGTTATCACCAGATTTGAACTCATTTCCGTGCTTTCTGTGGTGAGATTCACCATCATCTTCTACTAGACGCTTCTCTTCATCTACATGTGTATGGACTGGTTATGCTAAAAATTGTCTTCTACTAGACGCTTCTGTTCATCTACATGTGTACGGACTGATTATGCTAGAAATTGTCTTCTTCTACCTCATGAAAAAGGCGCCTATTTGCCCAAGGGGGGAGAGAGAGAGAGAGAGAGAGAGAGAGAAAGAAAGAAAGAAAGATATATTAAGCGTCTCCTAAAGACCCAATAGGCCTATGAGACCAAAGTGATACAATAATGTCCATAGCATATCTCATCATGGAATGGAAAATAAAACAGAAAGAAAACATAAACACAGCTATCTCACTAGGTGATACAAAACTGTCCATGGAAACTCATCATGGAATACTAAGAACATAGAAACATGAGAGCAGCATCAACTCCGAGTAGATTGTATATCACTCTCCAAAATATCAAGCATAGGGCTAATGAGTATGGCCAAGAGGTCTCCCTTAGCTATGTCACGTGAAAAGGTAGCTCGATGGCGGTGGAGCATGTCTTGGATCTGGGGCTGATGAGGTGATCGTGGCCGACGGCCAAGGGGCCGGGGGCGTCAGGCATGCTAAAGTGCGGAGGCTCAATCCGAGGTAACTCCTCTATGGCGAGGTAGCTCTGGAGCAGCTCATGGAGGGTCCACAAGATCCACTATATCGGTGCCGTCCACCTCCTCGGTCCAGAAGAAACTGGTGATGGTTGGCTGGCAAGGGAGGGGGCGGGGTGGCTGGGGCTGAAGTCTCTCAAGAAGGTGTCGTGTCTGCAGAGCTCAAGCAGGAAGAGGCCTAGGCAACGCTGGTCCTAGAAGTCAATGATCCTGGAAAGTGGACCAAATCCCTCACGAAATAGACATTGAAACCTCCCGCGGATCTCATAGTATACTGGGCAACGGCATATGTAATGTTCCTCCATCTCAACCTCTGTGTGGCATAATCGACAGATCCTCTCTTCTCCCAGTCTCCGTATCAGCTTCCCGGCTCTGAAGATGTGCTCAGCTCTACCTGTCTCCACTCTGAGGCGGTGGGATGAAACCCGTATCTAGCCAATCGCAATCCGCATGGCATGGGACATGTGAACACTCAAGTAGCCCGGCTGCTGGATGAATCCATCCTCAGTGAGTGTGAGGAAGTGATCTCTGTAGAAGTGCGTCTTCGTGGGGAGCTCCGGAGGTGTGATCCATGTGCAATGTGTGTAGAGGCTGAGAAGATCTAACCGGATAACCCGGTTGGTATCCTCATGAGAGAGCCAGAGAAAAGGGGAGTCCAAACTATACTGAAGGGGGGGTGGGCGGTCCATGAGGAGCCCATATACTGAGAACCAAGTGGAAACTAGTGCGTACCATACTCCAGAGTGGCCCTCAAGTGCTAGTTGTCTTGAGGACTCCAGGGCAAGCCTCGGGTACTTGTGGAGATTCATGTGACTGATGCGATGGAGGTATGTGACAGTCTCGAAGAGTGCATCCACTACCATCGGAGCTGTAGCAAACTCTGCCTGGACAACTGATGGTTTGCTGCGGATCATACAGGAGAACATCATGACCTGGGGCCTCTCAACTCGCTGCCAATCCTCATCGAATAAATCTGGCCCCAGAAGGCTGCTCCATACATCAAGGCTGGTGTGACGAGGGTGTCAAAAAGCCAGCCCTTCGTCCTAGGCTCTTGGAAATGTGCCTAGAAGCACTACCGCTCAAGTAAGCTCAAGGCTGCATATCCCCATGTCACTGGCATGTGTTGCAGGAAACACGGTGAAGCGTGGGCCACTGAAAGTGACACCGAGGTAGACATAGGATGAGACAATCTCCACAAGATCCCCTCTATATGTGAAGCTCAATCTGGATGTGAAGGGGTGAGAGGTATTGAAGACCATTACCTTGGTTTTAACAAGGTTAACAGAGATGTCCCGCTCAGTGCAGAAGTCTTGTAAGGCATCCAACTGTCTCTGAAGTCCCTCAGCTGAGTCTGAGAGGAGGACGATGTCATCTGCATAAAGTAGTATGGGGATCAATATGCCTACCAATGTGGGACCAGCCCCGCCTAATCCGTCAATGAAGCTCGAGATCTCATCAATGTAGAGGCCGAAAAGAGTGGGTGATAGAGGGCAGCCCTGTTTCACCCCAATAGTGCTGGAAATCTCCTATGATGTACCTCTTGGGGCTCTCACTCGTCCGGTGAGACAGACTCATAGAGGGCAATGATGCTCCAAACCATGTCAGATGGGACTCCTATCTCCTATAGACGGTGTAGGAGGCGGGCTCAGGGTACAGTATCAAAAGCTTTGCGGAAATCCACAAAGCAGCAGTAAATCCTCTGATGTCATGCTCTACCCTCCTCGATGATGGCACGGAGGGTGAAGATGTGGTCAAGGGTAGAGTAGCTCCTCCGAATGCAGCCTGTCCTAAGACTCTGCATCCCTGGCTCTCTGCAAATGAACTGAGCTACACCTCTAGCACTGATCCATAGAGTTTGGCCAATGTGTGGTCAATCATGATCGTCCTGAAATTATTAGGATCAAGTGGATCTCCGGCTTTGAGGAGGGGGGTGATGGTGTTGGTTGACCAAGAGGGTGGAAATCCTTCACAAAGGGCTCTATTGAACATGTAGGCTAGTAGGGGCGCCAGGGTATCATCGGCATGCGAGATGTACTCGGCAGTAAGTCCCTTATGATCTTGGGCTTGCCCATTGCGTAGTCTGTAAATGGCCTTGAGGACCATGCCCTTTGTGAAGAAGGTGGAGATGGTGGGACGGGGATCTGGTGGTGGGGGTAGGGGTGGCTGATGGGGGATATCATAGAGGGAGCGTGCATGTGCGGGCAGGTGTGAGAGAGAGAGAGAGAGAGAGAGAGAGAGAGAGAGAGAGGATAAGCCTTTCCATAGTGGGAGAAGGTGGCCATTGGGCCACCTCATGTCACTATTTGGGCATTCTCTATGCTTCTAGACCTACGGTCAGACTCCATAGTGTCCTCATGGCAGGGGACTTAGGTTGACGCCAAGGGTCATTTGGACTAGGACCTCATGGTAGGATGCATGGTGTGGATTGAATATCTTGAATGTGCATTGCCATGTACTCGCTCGCAAAAGTACCATGATGATAACTTTCATGGAACAAGGATAGCTGGGCACGGATGCTGGCTGCAATGTGTGCGCGATACAAGGTTGATTCTTTTGGGCATTGGAATCTCTCCAACGGGAATATCTTGGTAGGTCAAGTACAAGGAAAAATCCCAAGCTGCCCATATTCTTCCAAATTGCTGCAAGATTGGAAGTTTGTGCTCATACATTTGCATTGGGCACATAGGCCTGTGCCTCCTGGAAACACAGTAGAAGCTGAAAATGTGCATTGGAGTAGAGCATTCGATATGCCATTGGCACCGGCTCAACCAAGAAAAGCTTATTTTTTAGCACAAAAAGGAATTTGCACAGTGGGAGATGTCATATCGATTGAAGGCATACCATTATCGTTTCCACAAGCACGACGACAGTGGCAATTGGGAGCCCATTACCACCCTGTATGAAGACTTGTTGTCGTTCAACTAGCAAGAATTGGGAAAATGTCGTATATATTGGTTGTGCAACAACAGGATGATTGGCTGCTAAAGAACAGCCGACCAAGTTATATTACGGAGGTTCCTCTTTTATACTAACAACGGCAAGGGCATATAGATTACTGCTTCCACAGCCATGGATAAAGGGGCATGCGGATCGGGTGTGGCATATGAACAAGTCCTTAGGCTAGTGGAAAGGTAATTTTGGAGAGAATATGGCAAAGCAAATTGCCTTTAAAACAAAAGGTTTTTCTATCGATATGCCTCACGAGAACGCTGCCAGTAGGAGAGTATTTGGCAAAGCGGAAAATTGCGGCTCCAAATTGTTTGCGATGCCATCATCAGATGGAGAGTATTTATCATTTGCTATGGGCATGCCCTAACACAATGGATTTTCTGAATTGTCTATTTTCGGATATGCGAACAAGATTCCCTAGGGGTGACATTTGGAAAAATGTTTTGGATGTTTGGAAGATATCCAAACAGACTACATGAATATGCACTTTTCTTTGCTAGGATATTGGGCTATATGGACAATAGGCTGGATCGTAATTATGAGGTGTTTGCACAACCTCAGATTAACAAGTACGTATACTTCTCTTGCTCATTACGTCAATCATTGCATGACAGTTTTGAGCTACAACAGATTGATCGCCAGAACTATGAAGTGTTTTTCCACTGTTTTTAGACGTACTTTAATGAGAGCCTCTCACTTTGAGGGTTCTCGAATATAAGATTTAACAGTGGTTTCCCCCCCCCCCACCCCCCCCCCAAAAAAAAAGCAAGCTTAGGCATTAAATGAAGAGGTTCTAGTGTGTGTGTTCTTTTGTGTGTGGTTAACAACCTCTTAAAAGGTTCTTATGTAAGCAATGATGTGGAGCAAAGTGACACCTATTTGCACCTTAACAGCACCAGTAAAATCGGAGATTGGCTAGAAAGCTTGCCACCATGGCCATCACCACATGCGATGATTTTAAAGCAATGTTTTATGCACAATTTCTGCCCACAAACCTCGAGAAGCACGTACGTTAAGAGTGAGATTAAATATCCCAAGATGAGCGCATGTTAATTACCCCTCTACATTGCAAAGTTTTGGAGGGTGCTTCTCAAAGTCAAACCTTTTATGCATGTTTCGGATGATAAGTGGAAAAAGAAATTTGAGACAGGGTTTCACCCTATTATCCAACGAGGGCTTTAAGTTTGCCCAAATCATAGTTACGAAGGACTTGCATATAAAGTGGAGGCAATCCAAATCAGCCCCAAATTTATCTAAATGGAGTTAAAGAGCTTGATCTAGATCCAACCATCCATCGAAAAAGGATGAGGACAAAGATGAATCACCTAAAGGTAGCTAGAAAAAGAAGTCAGGAGGCAAGCGGTTTGATGGCGAGATGTCTCAATGGCATGACACTTATTTGAAGGCAACACCTTTGAGGACCAAGAAAAGGAAAACAAACAGGGGGAGCTACAGTGCTCCTGCAAACATAACACGGACACCAATTGGCCCCAAAACGCAGTGGCGCCCCTTGCGGTATTTCTTTAATTGATTATAAGAGAGCTTTGATTACAATAAGGCTGGAAACTCAGTCGTCACAGTAGAACTCCTGAAGCCTGCAGAGACCTTGCATCATGGCTTCATATCCACTCGACATCCACAAACAAGTCCAACCATTGTTTCAAAAGACTCTTTCACATGTGTCCTGCATGATCATACAGAAGCTTTCTCCCATGATCAGGGCTACCACAACCATCCATAGCCTCTCACACCATGGACAGCATCACACTCAAACACATCCAGTGCTTCTGCATCACAACAAAGACTCCTAAACTGTCTCCCAAAAGAGAACTTGCATCACAACACAGCATACCATACAGTAGACACACTTGTACACTTCCTCTCTACCTTCCCAGGGTACTATCCATCTCAGTCATGGATTCCCTGTCCCCTGTCCAATCAGTAGCAAGGCTTTACCAAACATGTGTCCACTCTTGTGACTGCTGCCTGCATGTGACCTATCTCCTGAGGAAACCCAAAAACATGTTTCCACATGAAACAAAGACCTGCTTCACCAAACATCGGGTGACTTGTTTCCCCATTAAACATCTGGTCTGGCCCAACATGAAAACCATGTCTTGTTTCCACGTGAAACATTCTCGGCACATACTCAAATGTAGTGCCAACACAACACACAAAAAAACGAGAGAGCTCTTACTAAATATGTCTGGCTGTATTTCTGCCCCACAACTATGTTACACAGGTATGCCCAAAACTGCAGGTCCCTCTGTTCCTTCCAAGCAGGAAGAAAGCAATCTGCTCCATGGACATGCACCCATGAGAGCTTGCGTTGCTCCCATGCCAAGAAACATAACCAGGTGACCTTGTACTTGCAACCAATATCCCATGTACACAGTGAACTTGCAGCCAAGCAAAACAGCTGAAATCCCTTTATGGACTTCAACCTGCTATCGGCCAGCTCCTGGACAAATATTCCATAAAATGCTGCAGCCGACAGAGACATAATCCTTCATAAACTGGCCGACAGCCTCCTGTGTCCTCCACAAGGTTGTCTTGCCCAAACCAGCAGCAGAAGCTCCAAAATCTGGCCCTAATCTTGTTCTTTATCTGTTGCCCTTCAACGATCAGCCCTGGGATTAGCATGTACATGTGCATGCACATAACACATTTCCCCCGTTTTGGTTGTCTTTTGCGGTTAGAGAGAAGGGGAGGGGGAGTGTCTTGGTGGCCATTGGGGCCAGTCTTTGGTGTAGTGTGTACTACCGTCTATACTTTTCTTGTGCAACCATTGATCAGTTGCTTAAATAGGAATCCCTAACACAACACGGAAATTTTAGGGCTAAGATATGATGTTGCAAATGATCCTTCAAATGGTGGAAAGCCAGCGGCAGCTAATGGAGTTGTTGGCGTGTCATCTCAAAAATGAGTGCCAATTCTTTGGAGCAATCCTCGCTTTCAACAAGATAACTTTGGCTTGGGATGATTTTATGGACACTGTGAAACAGTGTCACATAAAGCCATTCTACATATGGCTGGAGCAACAGAAAAGAGAGAGCTAACAATGCTCTACTGCAAGAAAGGCCAGCCTTCTTCCTCCAAGAGACCTCACAATAAAATGAGATCCCCCAAGACCAAAAACACATGCTTTACAGAGAGAGATGCCAAAGGAGGTGGCGACTAGATGTTATTTTGAGATTTCTACTATGCACCCAAAAGTTTATGTTGTATACTCCCATGTCACATGCATCAATCCCAACATCGATGTATGTGTCAATACTTCTAAGGTACTGAAAGATTAGGTGTGCCTGCTCTTGTATGACCATGGGTTGGATGAGTGTCACCCCCAAATCATCCTGCAGCTTCTGCTGTGAAGCGAAAACATTGTGGGTTCTCAACTTTCTGCTTACACTAAAAGTCAACTTCTTTTCTCCATCCCATTCTATCCTGCAGAAGCACATGCCCATGTTGGACCCCACCTCATTTCACAAACCACTTTGGGCTCAAAGATCCAATCATCCCCTCAACAAGCTTTGATGGATGGAAAACATGGAAGGCTGATTTGTGAGTGACCCTAGAAGGGGATAGATCCCGACAACTACATGTCAGGGCAAAAGGACAGAAGGACCAAATATACGAGAGATCAGAGCAAAACCACACTGCATGAAATATGTGAGTGAATATATATATAAAGGTGAGTGCAGATATGTAAAAGAGCCCTCATAAGAGAGGTGACTCTAAGAAAAAAGAAGACCAGTGCTGACGCAGAGAAGGACGTTGGAGCTGAAGCACGGTGGATGACGAAGGCTCGCGTCGATGTGTGGCAAAGCACTCCGAGGTGATAGTGGCAGCGGAAAAAGGTAACGTCGATGACGATGATGGTGGTGCAGTCTCTGATGACACGGGTGCTACGTACCTGGAGCAGAGAGGGCTGCCATCCCGAGTGGTGCAAGCTCTGGTGACACGGGTGCTGCGTACCTGAAGCAGGGAGGGCTGCCGTCCCAATGTAGCAAAGAGGGCTGTTGTCCCGAAGTAGCAAAGAGGGCTGTTGTCCCAAGGGCTGTGCCAAAACACACAAGATATGCTGGATGTGAGCCCTGATGCATGCGCTGAAGAAGGCTGAGATAAACGCTGATATAAACCCTGACGTAAGCCTGATGTAAGCACAGAGGTGGGCTGATGTATAGCGCTGATGTATGCTACAGCAAAACGCAGATATCTGCTGAAGCAAAAACGCTGATGCAAGCTGATGTAGGCACTGACAAGAAAACAGCCTGATGTTGGCTGATGTGAGCCCTGCAGAAGGCGGCCTGGACCAGCAGAGGAAAACGCAGATATGAGCCTCTGCTTGTAGGTGGCCAGGTGGTACCTTATATGGTGATGAAGTGGTACACTGATGATGAGGTATGGGCAATGCTACATATAGTAAAGGGGGGTGCTGGTCGGTCACCATAAAGGTGTAGGCCAGCAGCCAAGACAAAAACCCCAAAAAAAATATAATATAAAATAACCAGAAACTCCCTTTTTAGGGCTGGAAAAGTGCTGTTTCTTCACACTACATGCTCACCACTCCACCTCCACTTAAAAATGACACATCATCAACTAGGGTCCTCCTATATTGGCTCTGTATATATATATACCTAGATGAATCCAAGAACATGCCCAAATTCACCTTTTAGGAACGTGAATGTTATATACTCATGGTAGTCAACCCACAAGACTATATAACTATCAACTCCATTATGCATAGTATGGACTAGATACTACGACATCCCCACTAACGTCATCAGTGCCCAATAGTGGGTGTAGAACACTGTATCAAGATATGCTCTCACACAAGCACTCCACACACACACACACACACTTTTTTTTTTAGTAAAACCAGTAATTGTTATATTTTCATAAAGTCAATATACAAGACATTAGACTCCAAAGGAGAGCCTAATGGAAGCACACAAGAAAGTTTACATAATCATATTCTCCAGAGTGGAGAATATCCAAAGATCAAAAGCACTCGAAGAAAAGCTGAATACAAGATGCATCCATGTCACCCTCAAGGCAAGCAGCATATACAGACTGTCGCAATGAGGCTCGGAAAGATTCATATGATTGGAGATTGTGCCTTCCCAAATATGCAAAATTGTGTTCACTCCAGATGGTCCATAGGGCCCAATATCTCACCCAAAATAGAAAAAGTGAGTATTGGGACAAAGTTCTGAGATGTCTGCCAAAGAGCCAGAAATGTTTCCCAAATCTATGAGTTGGGAAGCGAAGGCAACCACACACACACACACACACACGAGCATATATTCACACAAAGCCCTTCATAAGGCACAAGGCTTGTCCTCAGTCAGTCAATATTGCCACTTGATGTTTGAGAGAGAAAAAAATGTGGAGCAGAAGACAAAAGGCAGATCTCTCAAATGCCTAACCTACTAAATGTACATTGCTGAAATAAAAAATGAGCATAAACCACTCAACAACAAATTACAAGCTTTGTGCAGCATCTCTTGATTCAGCTTGCAAAAGCTAGAAACATGCTGAAGTTGGTAACACATTGGCAGATTCTAAAGCTAGATACTCTGCATTTATTGACTCGGTTTCCCCTTTCCTCCTAACCCATCTCCAGCTCTCCGGCCCATTCCCATTCCCTGTTGGTCTTTTTGCTTCCATGCTTGGCCTCCATAGATTCTGTTAGCTCTTGATTCAAAGAGCACCTTCATCTTTATCTTTTTTTTCCGCGTTTATAATAATATATGGAGAACATGAAACATCTTAAATCCAGACTATTGGCTGGCTTTTCCTAAACTCAACAGCCACCTGCTGGAGGGTATAGCAACTATATATACCAATCTTATTTCCCAAACTTAACAAAAGCCAAAGTGTGATCTTGATTCCATGAGATTCTTCTCACAAAGCTTCAAATCATCAGCTCCATCATGCATAACATAGGCTACGTGCTATGACATCCCCACTCGAGTCCTCAGCGCCCAAGAGCAGGTGCAGGTTCATGTATAAAGACATGTCACCACACTAAACAAAACTTCATAGATGAAAAATCAAACTGAGTTTTTCCAGGGGTGAAGGGCAGATCAGCTATGATGAAGGCTAGCAATAAAGAGAACACACAAATCATCAACTCCATCATGCATAACAACTATGGCAGAAGCATGACTAATGTAGCCATATTACCACATGAATGATAACCCAAACAAAACACACTGTATTGCTGAGAAAATCTACAGCACACTGTCACTCGATACTGATGATCAACCCCACCCTTCCCCCCCTTCTTCCCCCCTCATGCCCCCTCTTGTATTTGCTTTACTAATAGGAGAAAAAGTAGTAAAAGTCACTACTGCTGACGCTTTGATTGTAAGGAAAAATCATCAGGCCTAGATAAAGAAAGATACTGAAAGACAACATGGCACTGTGTATTCAAATAAAATTAAGGATGTCAAGCAAGCCTCAAAAGGAACTTAGCGGCTCTCAAAAATCCTCTCAAGGCATGCATCACAAAAGGTTCAAGATAGGACCCCTGATGGCAAAATTCTTGCAGTCCTAAGCTTCAAAACATCGATTCTGACTCCTATCATCCAAAAGCATATGCATTGCGCAGACATCCCTAAGCATCTCTGCAAATTTCAATATAACAGAATGCTAAGGAATGCTGGCCTTGAAGGACATTCAGCTGGATTTTGCATTTAGAAAAATTATTCCTTTTGAGAAGTGCCCTTCCAACTTTCTGTCTCAAAGGCATCATGTGATACATTATCATAAACTCCTAAAACAAACCACAAATTTACAAGAATAGAAACAGGAACTGTGACGCGTCCGTCAGTTTTCGGCCGTTTCGGCTAAAAACGGCCGTTTCGGCCGTTTTCCGTGACGCGTCGCGGGATTTCTATCCGGAGGGACATGGTGCCCGAGGGGTATGCTAGACCGCCCCGAATATAATGCATCTATATGGGGAGGAAGTGCATCTATATGGGGAGGAAGTGCTTGGAGGGGCAAAGCATGGACCCATGGTAGGCACCTAGACGCACTCACGCACCGGGTAGGCACGTTAGGCCTCCCGTGTTGCGGGCGGGGTTGCTAGGGAGCCGAGTGCCCGGGGGATGCCCTCCCAACCTTGATGGAGTCGGGACCGAATGCGCCGACGGGACCGAGAACAGTGGAAAAACGGCCGCCGCCGAGGCCGGCGCGCCGGGCCGTGCCGACGGGCCGCGATGGACCCTAGGCCGGCAGAGCATGGATGGAACGCAAGTCCCAAGTGAGGCCGATGGAGCCGAGCCGGGCATGAAGGGCAAGTGATCGGCGAGACCCGCAAGGCAAACGCGCGAGACGCGCTCGACGGGCCGGTGGAGCCATCATGAGCCATGAAGAGGCCGCGTGCGGCAAAGACGTGGTGTGTTCGTGCCGGACGTCCGCTCGTACTGGGCTCGCGTCCGTACGGCCATCACAGGAACAAAGAGCACACAGAGAAATAAAGAAAGAAAGAAAGATGTAGCTAAGAATAGCCAAGAACAGCCTATGAGACCAACTGTAGTAAAATGTCCCATGAAGTTGCTGTAGTGGGAGATGCTTAAAGCATCCTCAGAGTATCTTCTTATCAATAAAATATAGAAATGACCAAGTACAAGAGTCTATGGAGCTGATGAGATTTGTATAAAGCTCCCCTACTAGAGCTGCACACTGACTCTCTGTCAAGATGACAGGGTTACATGGGCCATTAATGACCTCTTCTTTCATGGGTCCAAAATAACCTCTTCTTTCGTGGGTCCAAAATAACCTCTTCTTTCGTGGGTCCAAATATGGAATTTATTAGAGAGGGAGGGAGAGAGATTAACATCTGCGGAAGGCCAAAACGGCCCATGAGACCAAAAAAGACTACATTGTGCATACAATCTGCAATAAAAGATGCCTATATCATCTCCTAAATGCTAATTAAAAAAACAAACTAGGGATCTTCCCGCTCACTGGATCCTGATACATGTGAATCTCCTTGAGGTTTAGCATGCTACACATCATCATTATTTTCCAGCATGCTTTAAGGAGTTATTAAAAGTGATAATCCATGTGTCTCAGCAACCTACTTGCAACTATGTTCAACAACATGACAGTGAGACATGAAGCCGAGTTTAAAAAGACAAGTGACAATACCATGACTAAAGCCAAGGTGGTAAGCCCTTGGAAATGTAACGACAAAGTCTCCAGCATTTTGCACAAGCCTGGTTGGTCAAGACAAGCAACAAAACAAGATTAAAAGCATTTTGAATAATCAATGAGCCCAGTTGTTATGACATGTACTTGCATCTACCTGCAACAAGGTACGCCTGCTGCAACTAGCACTTCTGGTGACATCACAGTTGTCTTCTCACCCAGCAGAGCAAATGCAGCTGCATTATTAAAAGAAAGATGGGCTAAGTAAAAGTGATAAATCCCAACCCTGCTAAACAATATGCATGTGTACAGCAGACATGGCAGGAAATTATGATGAGCAATAGTAGATAAGTTGCTCGAACCTGCCGGATGAAAGCCAAAAATGCAACATACAAACAAGAGAAGTTTGTGAAACCAATGAGGCACATTAAGCATCAGAAACAAAGGCCTAAAATACCTCGAGGATCAGAGATGTTCCCATACCCATACACCCGGACCACCTCTTCTAAAGCTGGAGCTGCATCTCCTGGGACAGCGTACCAGGTCTTTGGAGCTCCTGTGTGCAGATAATTGAGACTGTGCAATTCATGATCTTCAACATGCCAGGCAAACCAGCTGAAGAGCATGCCAATGTATACCATGGGGGAAGTCACACCAGGTACTTCATCAGGCATGAATCTCAAAAGAGATCCAGGTGAGCGAGCCATGACACGCATGTTCCAACAACTGTTAGCCAACTTCCAACCTGGTCCACCTTGGGTGTCTCCACGGGTGGTTTTTTTTGGCGGCCTTAACCCTTGCTTGGTAGAACAAGACAGTTTGGCACGATGCAATTCTCTCGAAGAAGTTCCAGAGCTTGGAGCCGTCTCTATGATACTGTGATGCTGTGAAGAAGAGTCGTATGTCTCTTGGAGCGGCCCGGGATCCTCCTCTGTGACCTCAAGCTTGGGTTCTTTGGAAGGGGATTGTATGAGGGGCACATCGTCCACTTCGAAACCCCTTTTTCTCTTTCTCCGGCTGGTAGTGGCCATCTTGACTTGCTGAGACGGCTCTCCGAAGGCCGAACCAGGAATGTCGTTTGCGTACTCCACTGTGATCGGTCTATCTGCTGCGGCTTTCCAGAACAGCGTCTCGATTACCAAAGGGGGGAGATCTTTAGAGGTTTTCAAGCGAGCTCGAGCAAATTGCCTCGCTTTGGCTTCGAATTGCTCCACGGTGTAGCTCTCTCCGCTCTGCCAGACGAGCTTTTGCGCAAGGGTCTGTACCGGCCCTTTAGATCGCTTGCCGCCGCTGCAGCCCAGCTGCTGGCGCCTAGTGTTGAACTTAGCTTTGAGCTCACCTGCTCCTGGTACGGCATCGTTGGAAGAGGAAGGAGGAGCGCTTCTGGTCTTGGGCTGGGGGGGGAGGCAGCCGCTCATGCTGCGTCTCAAAAGGGGGGCCATGAAGCCGCCCATGCTCCGGCCCAATTCCGAGGCAGAATTGAGCTCCAAAGCTTGCGACGGGGTGAGGGCGATGCTGGGCGTCGTACCGTGAACGGCTGCGAAGGCGGAGGTAGAGGCGGGGTCCGGCGATTGCAGGAGGAGAGAGCGATTAAGGTTGGCCATGACGGTCTTCTTGGGAACCCTGGGGAAGGGCGGGATAATTTTGCAGATGCCATAGCTGCGAGCTTCCGGCTCAATCTTGGAAATGTAGGCAATGGGGTCGGCGAACTCGGCCTCCGTGGGCCGGAACTCCGGCGCTGATGGCAGCGACTTTAGCCAGGCCGCCACTTCAACAGCTTCCGCCATGTCCACGCCCAACCTTCTCAGGCACCGATGCTGCTAGTCGGCAGAAAACAGACATGGATAAAAAATCAGTGAAGCGCTCCTCCGCCGAGAAAAGCTGGGTAACTCAGTCCCAGACACCAACACTCAGGCGTGGTGTCGGAACTTGGCAACTTGGCGGCACTGCCATTGTGTCGATTGGAGTTCGACCCACCCTACTATTCATTCCTTCCTCTACCTAGACGTTAATCTCCCGTTGCTCCTCTCTCATTAGGACACGCGCGCGCGCGCACGCAATGTATGTAGAGGAAGGGGCACGGCGCTACTTTTGCCCTCTCTCGATTCCAGTTCCCTTTCTCACCTTTATGCCTTCTTTCTCAATTGAAAAAAGCCACCACTAATTTGGATCGATACAATGTGCGTGCTTGTTTGTTATTGCAAACACCCCCATCACCATCTTCCGGTGAGACAAAACCAACATCTCCATCCTCTCTCGAGACCAATCTATGGTCTAAATGATGTAAGAAGGTGTTGTGCAATGTGCATAAGCCACATATGGTTTATAAATGATGCAAGAAGGTGTTGTGCAATGTGCATAAGCCACATGTGTGTGTGTGTGTGTGTGCGCCCACACACGCATGCATGACTGTGTGCATGTCGCACGTGTGTGTAGTACTTTAAAGAGAGAAAATATATATAAAGTGGCCCTTTTAGACCAAAATAGTACATTGTGTAGGCAATGTGTGATATGAAATCGAACTATCAGTACCTAATGAGAATGAAAAATGAATTTCAAGTGCAAATGTCACATGGTGAGTTGAGAGGATGTCACATTGCTAGACCACCAAGTTCATTATATGTGTAGACCTTGGGGTTGCAAAGGCAGGTGAGAAGCTCATCCCATTCGAAGTTATGTGGTGTCCATTTATATGTTCATGGAAAGCATCCATAATCCATCCCTAATCCTTACGTGAGCTCTAGTTCCACAAATCATATAATCTAATCATTTAATCTTACTGGGTTGGTGCAATGAGTGGATATGTTCGCGTCCCACTCTAGTTTTTTTGGTAATGTCTCTTCTTGGTCTAATCTCTACTTGATAGAACTTTGCTTACTAGTGAGAGGCCTTGGCTCCACAATGACGTTATGATAACGACACTAAAATTTTGTTAACCACCTAATTGTTATGAGCATACAAATGTCTTTCCCAAGGTTTAATGTCACTGGGCACATAAATGTGGCTTCTTTGTTGCGAAAGTTCTTCGACAAGCCCTAAGATGGAACTTATTCCCCCCTCTATCACCTAGAAGAGCTGGACTATAATCGATTTTAGGGTTTAGCTCTATAACAACAATTTACCAAGGTGTTTTACAATACCATAGGGACCCTAAATCTCAAGATTCACCTCACCTCCACTTGCACATTATTAACCCAGTCAACACTGGTCAAAGTGTTAACCATTGTCCTTTGACTAGTGTTAACCCAGCCAACATTGGTCAAAGGTCAAAGGATTATTGCAGCAGAAGACACTACCTAAAAAAGCAAGTTATGATTAACAATAGTAATGCTAGTCAATGGTCTAAGGGGGATAATAGGGATTCATCAATTCAATGGTCTAAGTAGGGCAGTAAGAATTCATCAATTCAAGCACCAAATTTGGTTAGAATATAGCCACTTATCAAAAATAAAAAATAGTAAGTTAGTCTTAGGCAAGTCACAAAAGTGTCTAGGATACTAAGAGTAGTGCATGGTCAAAGTTTGGGTCAGTATGTGGTGGGTGATTTAAGCTTACAAGCACCATCATATCAAGGGTTGGGTGTTCAAGGTGTGTTTACACTACAGATTCAACACAACTAAGGTGGAATGGGTAGCTATTTGTGGATTACAAAGACAAACTTAGGATTATAAGAAGCGCTAACCTTAACAATGATGTTAATAGAGGCACTAAAAGAAAAGCTAGTTAATAGAATGATCAAAGTAGTAAGCACAATGATTTCAATAATCATATTATGCAGGGTAGGAAAAACCATGGACTAAAGGTGAAAAAACCTACAACACAAGATATAAGAGGCTCAAGAGAGATAATGGCCAGGGAAGGCTCACACACTAGAGAATGCACATAAAGGCGTGTGGTTGTCCTTGTGAAGGTACATATTTATACTGAACTAGCTCTCCGAGACTCAAGTTAGATATACAAGCTATAAAGAGATTCTTTACACACACACTACCTTCATGTGCACATGGGAAACACATGCACGCACGCAGTGTATGTAGAGGGACACGGCCGTACTTTTGCCCTCTCGATTCTAGTTCCCTCCTACCTTTATGCCTTCTTTCTCAATTGAAAAAAACCACCACTAATTTGGATCAATATGTGGAGACACAATGTGCGTGCTTGTTGCAAACACCCCCATCACCATCTTCCGGTGAGACCAAACTAATATCTCCATCACCATCCTCTGGAGACCAATCTATGGTCTAAATGATGTAAGGAGGTGTTATGCAATGTGCATAAGCCACATACGGTTTGTAAATGATGTAAGGAGGTGTTATGCAATGTGCATAAGCCACATGTGTGTGCATGTGTGCGCCTGCACACGCATGCATGAGTGTGCGCATGTCACATATGTGTTTAGTACTTTAGAGAGAGAAAATATATATAAAGTAGCCTTTGAGACCAAAATAGTACATTGTGTAGGCAATGTGTGATATGAAATCAAACTGTCAGTACCTAATGAGAATGAAAATTGAATTTTAAGTGCAAATGTCACATGGTGAGTTGAGAGGATGTCACATTGCTAGACCACCAAGTTCATTATATGTGTAGACCTTGGGGTTGGTAGGTGAGAAGCTCATCCCATTCGGAGTTATGTGGTGTCCATTCATATGTTCATGGAAAGCGTCCATAATCCGTCCATAATCCGTCCATAATCCCTACATGGGCTCTAGTTCCACAAATCCTATACACACAAAGGAGTGTGGTTCTCCTTTGTGAAAGTGCATATTTATACCGAACTGGCTCTCCAAGGCTCAAGTTAGATATACAAGCTATAAAGAGATTCTTTACACACACACACACTACCTTCATGTGCACATGGGTGTGGTCCAAAAAAAATACATGTTAATCCTAACATACTACCTTGCACACAAGAGAGAAAGAGAAGAGAAGAGAGACAATATGCAAGGGTCATGTGGAGAGTTGCATTTAGCCAACCCTAATGAGGGTTAACTCCTCGATGTGAGGCCATTAGGGGCTTACTCCACCTCTACTTGTGTCACTCAAGTAGAGATTCAATGGCTAGGTAAAGAGCAAGAAGGAGGGAGCTATGGAGAGCTCAACTTTCACTTCCTGCCACATGCATGCAAGAGGGACTTGGCAGAGAGCAAGGAGAAGGGAGAGAAGAGAAGCTAGAACATCACCATCCCTACAAGCACACACTGACAATCAAGCATGCAAGCACCACAAGCAAGCATACTATTAAAACCCTAAGATCTCTCTAGATAATTATTATGCATAAACATGCATAAATCAGGCATAAACTCATCCACCTGACGAGCCCAAGGGATGCACACATGAATTATAATGAAATACATCATACCTTTACCTTGATGTCCCATACCATCAAGAGGTATAACTCCAATCCAATAGCATGTAGCTATAGTGTGAAATGGTAGGTGAGTAGTTATGATCCTCTACACAAGAGAGCATAACATAACCTAGCCTCAAGCTAACATCAAGAGACCATAGCCTGAGCCTCAAGATAACATAGCCTTGGCCTCCAAGCCCCCCTTGAGTGTGCCCCATGCCCCTATTATATAGGAGGGCCCTCAAGTGACTCTTAACTCTCCATTTTCCATGTGTGACCCTTGGATGCCTAACTCTAACCTTAACCCTTAAGGTTAGTCCTAACCCATGCTCCACTAGAGCTTGTTCCCATGCTCCCATGCTCACAAGCCTAATGTGGGTTAGCCTCCTAATATATGCACACATAATGTGCATATAACATATTTTTCCCCTCTCAAAATATTGCACTCTTGCAATGAAAAGAAGGAGAACTGCGCTGAACAATCTCAATTGACTCCCAAGTTGAATCCTCTATTTCCCTATCTTTCCACCTAATTTTAACCTTAGGGATTAGTCAACTACAAAGTTTTATTTCCCTGAATTCAAGTACCTTATCAGGTTCATGTGGAACATAGGATAATTCTTCGACTTCAATGAGTTATTGAGGAGTAACTCTGTTATCCTCACCTCCCAGTTTCCCTTTCAAATCTATCGATATGAAAGACTGGATGAACTCTAAGTTTTAGTTCATACGCAAAAACTGTGCCAATCCGATGTATAAATCGAAATGGACCACAATATCGGAGATAAATTCGAGCATTTTCCTTTTGACAAAGTCTGAAAATCTTTAGGAACTTTTAAATAAACCAACGCTCCTGGTTCAAAAGACCAAATTAAGCATCCTCTATCAGCATAGAACCGTGCCCTATCCTGAGCACTCCTGATAGAATCCCAAGCTTCGGTCAGCATTTCCTGCATATCACACAAGAAATCCCTCGATGCATCAAGCTCGATATCCTTAAGACCGACATCAATAGGTACCCTGGGTTGATACCCATATATAAGCATGAACGGACTAAAACCAATAGCCGTATGTTTAAAACTATTATAGGCAAATTCCATCATTGGAAGATATTTTTTCCAATTTGATGCTTTTCCAAAGACATATGCATGAAGCATATCCTCTATAATCTAATTCATACGCTCTTTTTGCTCATCAGACTGTGAATGATCAGAGGAATTTATACTTAGTTTCCTCGTTGTAAACCATTCAGAATAAAGTAGGAAAACATGGCATTATAACAGCAGGAACCATGTATCCATCGGGGCTGCCTGATGTACCCCACATCTGCTCATGGAATTTCGACGTCCAGAGTTACCCATATCAGCATAGAGAGTCATCAACGTCTCGATGAGTCACATATGTCCATCCGTAAACCATCAGGTTGATTATATAAATCACCTAAAGTACGAAAGTAGAAAAAGAAATGTTAAAAAAGGAAAAATCCAAATTTCCTTAATCCGAACACAACAAGATAAACTCGTTGAACTCTAAAGAAAGAGATTTCAACAAGTGAAAATGCCGACGAGATTACACTCATCAATACATACAGGCTATAGATAAAAGAAGTTTATCTAGAGAATGCCCACACAATAACTTTAAATGAATTCAGAAAATGAGATTGTCATTGAATGTTGAGGTCAACATGCTAAGTGATGTAAGCAAAGCAACAACCTTGAGCCCAAATTATCCCATAAGATAATATATGTGAGGGATCGCTAGCGTCTCATACCACCATGATACCACCCATACATACCTTACCAATTTGAAACTCCCTAGTATGTCGTCTAGGAAATATAAATAAAATCTTGTATAAAAGGAATAAGATGGCCTTATCCTAGACTTTCACATACTAAAACCTGTCTCTATATTCCTGAGACCACATCAAGGAATAACTCTTTCCGAGTACATCATTAGAAAAGAATTTTGAATTATTGGTGCCTTTCTAATGATAACTACCCAATAAACACACTAAAGCTAGGGTAGAAAAATAACTCACCTAGATACATAAGCAACTAGGTATCCAAGTTGGAATATGTACAAGAGTACAAGGAACATAGTAAAAAATTACGTGTAAAAAACGAAGGTAAATGCTACCTTCAAAGCACATGATATTATCCAAAAGATCAAAAGGTCCTTATTAAACCATGGATAAAAGCATAGAAGCTCCTTGAATCCATGAAAACCATAGTTGATCATAAAAATCAATGCATGCCATTAATGGACATTAATCGTGCCAAAAGAAGCATTAAAATTGGTGGCCAACTCATCAATCCGGAGTATATGAACGTGATGTTGTTCAAGCAAAACTCCAAAGTAAGCAAGTGAAACACATGTGTAACACTCATTGAAAAACCCCTAGATACAAGTGATCTAGGCAGAACCTGATGAGTCCATATAAAACTTGGAAAACATCCAATAAAATCCACCAAAACAAACCGATCAACTGACCCATGATAGAATTTATCTTAGGCTTAAGAAATTAAGCACAAACCACACTTAAACAAGTACAAAATAAATTATCATGGAAAAGTGTCAAAGGTGAAACACACTTTGAACGCAAATTATAGCCATCAAAAGAAATTAAGAAACATGTCCAAAAAGAATGGCTAAACAATGGTAAAAAAATCATGAAAACATCGTTTAGAATTAATCCAAACAAAAATAACTATTAATACGAGGTATAATCGTATTAATAATATGCAAATAACCCGCATCTATCTAATGTCAGCATGAGAAAACGTACTTTAATATTAAATAACCCTAAAAAATATTAAATTCTCCAGAAAAAAATTATCATGATTTTTCCTAGTTTTATAGGGCCTCAAAATACGATAATCTTGAATTCCACCAAACCTATCTTATGGCATTCCAAACCTATATTTTTCTAGAAAATTTTAAGCAATTTAGATTTGCCAAAATACCATTGATATTTTAAAAATATCAATTTTTAGGATTTTTAAAGATAATTTCTAGAAAATTTCTAATTTTTTCTAAGAATCCCATCGTTTACGAAATTTTCAATTCCACCCGACAATTCTTAAATCCAATGGAAATTTATAATTTTAATGGATTTTCTAATTTTTTGGGTCAAAAAATATATTTTTAAAGGAATTTGAATGGTCACGAGCGCTCGAATGGACACATCACATGCCAAACACCAACCCCAAATTTTTCAGAAATTTAAAATAACCTTTGTCTAATTTTCCACTAATTTTCAAAAAAAAATTAAAATTTTTAATTTACCCCGAACGCATTTAGAATACGAACGGTCAAAAAAATTTCGGAATCCCAACGGTTTTCCCAGAATACGGAAAGCCAACAGTTTCGGGAAAATGAAAAGACAAAAAAAATCAGAATGTGAAAGGTCAAAAGTTTTCGGAATCCAAAAAGATTTTTTGGAATTCGGAAAGCCAAAAGGTTTCCCGGGAATGCGGAAAGCTAAAGAGCTTGAAGAGAAAATTTTAGAAAAAACCAGAGATTTTTTTCCTCAAATTTTTATATTTTCTCCTATTTTTTCCAAGCTTTGAAAAGCTTTTTTTTAATAGATAAAAAAAGGTTAAAAAACCAAAATTTAAATTAAAGCTTTTAAGCTTTAATAATAAAGAGCTTTGGAAATTTTTTAGGGGGGACGATTTTCGCCCGTAGGCTGCAGCGCAGCACCCCCCTTCCCGCATACGCGTTTTGAACTAGGTGAGGGAGAGGTCCTCTCTCCTCTCCTTCTACTCCAATCAACAATCCTCTCAACTCACCATCTTCTCTTCTCTGTTAATCAGAGAGAAGGATTAACTTTTAATTAATATTTCTTAATCATAATTCAATCCTAATTATTATTAACATTAATAAAAATGTGCTTTTTTAAAGGTGTTTATACACGCGATGTCGTGACGTGGGCGGTGTCGCTGGGAACACACTGGGTGTCTGGCTGTGAGAGTTACATCCAAAATCCCTTACAATCCAACTAATATGCTCTGTATTCCTCGTACCTTAAACCTTCATCCCAAGAAATGCCCCAATAGCCTTCAAACAAGACAACATGCTCATCCACAACTGATACCATGCAATATAAAATCATCCAAAACAACACCCAAACATCATAGAAATATCATCGTGTATCACCATCATCCCATTTACCATATGTTCAAACCAAATCCTCAGTCATCTTTGCACTTGCTAAAAAAGATGTCTCAACAACCCTGAGACAGGGGACTCATACACGAGAAGAACAAAAATATAGACATGAAAGTGAACATCCACAAGTGGACTCAAGAATCTGAGTCTAGAGAACTGTCAGCTGGTATCACATGTACTGCTTTCTGGTTAGTATGTCTCCTATGCTTTGACACTCAGCCCATCAAAATTAGCACTCAGAAAGCTGTTAAAGTCTGCCCACGAACAATGAAGCACACAATGTTCTTTCTGTAAGAAAAACTGTAACATAAGAGCAAAAGCAGTGTTGCTGTCTTCACTGACTAGCATCCAACACAATTGACGCCCAGTTGATCATACTGTGTCCTCATGGCACTCAAAATTAACTCAAAAAAAAAAACATTAGAAACGTTCTGATAGACTAGCTGTACTGTAAACAGTGCTGACCTGG
This sequence comes from Cibotium barometz, assembly GCF_041138505.1. NCBI lineage: Eukaryota > Viridiplantae > Streptophyta > Polypodiopsida > Cyatheales > Cibotiaceae > Cibotium > Cibotium barometz. Next base: position 1,130,691 of record NC_141093.1, on the reverse strand, counting down.
CTGACAAAATCATGGAGTTCACATACAATCAAGGATGCTGTCCTTCAAAAAAAAGGCATTAGACAACTTCTAATGACTGCCCATTATCAATAGCGGCCATCATAGACTGAACGTCCACCACTCAGACGGCTGCACACCTGCTGCAGCGCTCCTCCTTTGTGCTTGCGGCTGCACCAGCCACTTTGCTACTCCAGAACCCGGAGGCCACCACACCTTCCAGCCGTCGTCTGGGTCTCCACAACAGCACCACCCGCGCTTTCTTTCACGTCTGCAGCTGCGAACCCCCAACACTCTCCTTTCTGCGGCCGCCTGTACTCTCCACTTCTCTGCTTATAGCATGCGGCTCCTTAAACTGCTCCCCTTGAATCTTCAATTCTCCTCTCCTCTGCACACGCAAGGCCACTCGCCTTTTTCTTCCACCCTCCCCTCTGCTGCTGCGCGCCTCCCACCAAAACACACCCGGGGCCCCCTCTCTGCGCCAGCTCGCCACCTTTCTCTAGAATATGCGCTGGCGGCGGCAGTAATAAAGCTCCACGAAGCCTTTGCATTTTTGGCCATTAAATATTATATATATATTTTATTTTGCCTAAGATGGCCACCTTATTCTCCTTTTCACACCATGTCAAGGCACATGGCTCCCTTTCTATTATTGCCCTCTTGCTCCACACATTCAAACACAGCTTCCAGTGCCCACTATATCCTTGACGCGCCCACACATATTCAAGATGACTGAGCAGCTGACATCTTCTCCAGCATCTGACCTCTCTCCTGACAGGCCAACAAGCTCAAAGCTAAGCCATTTCACCTATACACCTGGCGACGCCCTCAAAAGCAAAACCCTCCACACGCCATACATCCCATATGTACACAGGCACTTAACCCATGCATCTGGATTTGCATTTAATAGCCTCACATGCATGGTTTCACACCATAGACGTGCTGTGGCACGACAGCGAGAGGAAAATAGAAGGAAAATTTAGAATTGAGAGACGAAGAGGGTCCCACGCACACAGAAGAGCATTCAATGCATCAACATGCTGCCCCCTACTGCATTTCAGCAGAAAATTGACAGAAATTTGATAGCATACCCGCAGAAAAACACGCAAAAATGTATAAAAAATACATTTTTAACCATAAAAATGCTCTAAAAAATTAGGAAAAAAATTTTAAAATTTTAGAAATTTAGAAAATCCAATCTACCAAAAATATCCACAGTAAAATATGTGGTATTTTTGTAAAAATTTCCATTAATGCTTATTTTAAACCATAAAAAATAGAAAAAAATAGCATTAAACTCACGGAATTCCCCCGCAACGTCGATTCGTCCATTGAATAGTAGTAACACGTGTTCCAATCTCCATATCGACGATCCATGTGCACATCATCAACACAAATTAGCAAAATAACATTTTTATTAGTAAATATTAAAATTTACTTTAAAAAAAACTAAAAATTGTAATAAAAAAGAAAAATTAACAACAGTTAACTAGAGATTACTCTGATACCACTGTTAAAACCCTAAGATCTCTCTAGATAATTGTTATGCATAAACATGCATAAATCAGGCATAAACTCATCCACCCGAGCCCAAGGGATGCACACATGAATTATAATGAAATACATCATACCTTTACCTTGATGTCCCATACCATATCAAGAGGTATAACTCCAATCCAATAGCATGTAGCTATAGTGTGAAATGGTAGATGAGTAGTTATGATCCTCTACACAAGAGAGCATAACATAACTTAGCCTCAAGCTAAGTTATGATCCTCTACACAAGAAAGCATAACATAACTTAGCCTCAAGCTAACATCAAGAGACCATAGCCTAAGCCTCAAGATAACATAGCCTTGGTCTCCAAGCCCCCCTTGAGTGTGCCCCATGCCCCTATTATATAGGAGGGCCCTCAAGTGACTCTTGACTCTCCATTTTCCATGTGTGACCCTTGGATGCCTGACCCTTGGATGCCTGACCCTAACCTTAACCCTTAAGGTTAGTCCTAACCCATGCTCCACTAGAGCTTGTTCCCATACTCCCATGCTCATAAGCCTAATGTGAATTAGCGTCCTAGTATATGCACACATAATGTGCATATAACACACAACCACAACCTGAGAAGGAGAGAGTGAGAGTGGGAGAGGCAAGACTCAAATGAGACCAATGGGATTTGTCCCTTTTCATATTTCATAAATGTCTTATATACAAGAGCTCATAGTTACAACGGTCGGCCACCCATTTACAATTGGGGGCCCAAAACTAGGCTTCCTAGCTCTATGTACAACTATTCCTCATGATTGGCATTACACAAGCCGTAAGCTCGGTCATCTCATGTCTCTTTCACACTAAGTCATCCCATGTCTCTTTTACATCGAGTGCTTTGTGCAGTTACAAACGATGGATTACAATACGTGTAGCCACGCTAAAAGGTAACGTTAACCAGAGTGGTTAGCATACCTTCCTCCCTAATGCAGGTCCGTCTTCAGAGTTGACTAGATCTCTATCTGTAGTAGATCGAGTATGTTCGGATGAAGTCGGTGCGAGGTTGGAGTAGGGGGTGCTTGGTGGAAAACTTCGTATAGCTGGTCCAAAAGGTTGTTTCTGTCATAGCTCCAAAAGTTTGTAGCCTCTAGGTGGGCATCCACATAATGTGCTCATAATAGCCAAAAATATGTTTGAGCATTGGCCCTTTGTTGATGTCGAAGGCCAAGCCTTGAACGCCTTCATTGTAGAAGTCCCAATTGGGAAAGGACTCCTTCAATGTGATGATCAAGTTGAAAAAGCATATTGTTGTGTGATCACGACCGGGTTGGGGACTTGATTGTATAGGAATAGCAGATGAACTCGTTGAAGGCCTGATCATGGTGTCTTTAGTACATGGCTATTGTGGTGAGGGAGGAGCAAACCAAGGGAAGTTGTATTTGAGCTTTGGGTTTGTCTTCTACTCCACGTGGAAGAGATTCCATGCCCACCATCTTCGTATGGGTAGGTAATCTGGGCTGATGCAGAGTGCATGAGGTGCGTTGTAGTAGGTTTGCCAGATAAAGGGCTTGAACAGGAAGGGGCGCCTCTAGGCCGGCTGCTCGCACATGAGTTTGAACGTGATGGGGTGAGCCGGCAGGTGTCCAATGGTATCCTCCACCACACTCCATGGGTGGGTGCTCTCACCACCATTTGTCGATGCGTGGCTTCCAGTTTATGGACATAGGACGTTGATGTCCATGCGGTCCGTTAGTCGAGTGATGGGCGTAGCCTTGAGTTGTCAACCGAGCAAGATGGCTATGGCTTGCTCAAACTCTATGCAGTCGAGGGGATCCCGCTAGTTGAGAGTGTTGAGGGGAGGTTCGTCGACCTCCTTCCACTCATGGGGTGGCTGACAGAATTTCTTTGTCTTTGAGGTTTGGGCGGGAGGGTTGTCGTGTCGCTGATGAGGTTGGGGGGGTGGTCAATGTGGAGTCTCCCGTGGTGGTGAGGTTTGCATCAAAGAGGGGTGGGGGTTTGGTTGAGGTAGACGGGATGTCTCGGAATGCAGTGTGCATTCCTAGTTGTAATGACAAGGAGGGTGGTGTAGGAAATGAAGGGGAGGAGAAGAGGTTTAGGGAGGGAAGAGTGGTAGTGTGGATGTACTAGATGGGGGTGGGGGTGGTAGTGGTTGGGTGCTAATACTTGGGTGAGAGGAACTGGGTGGTGGAGGGGAAGGTGGGGGAGCTAAGGATGGTGGGGGTGGAGGTGGAAGGCTGTCGTGGCCGTTGTCACCACTGTCATGGCCATTGGGGGCATGATCCCCTTGTGTTGAGTCAACTGGTATGTGGGATCGGAAAAAGGCTCCCTCTGTCCGCTTCCTCGGAGGTGTCCATTGGGTAGGTGGCATGGGAGTCATCGAACTGGTAGATTCTGGTGGTTGCCCCATGACCTTGTTATGGGCTCCCACACCTCCAAGAGGGAACTCAATCCATTCACCTAAGGGAAGAGCAATAGAACACAACTGTCGTAGGGCGCTTACCAATGCTTCAAACTTGCATCCCTTGAGGCCTCCAAGCTCACTTGTTAAGCTCCACTCCTCCAAGCTCCACCTCCACGCTGTCACCGTAGAGTTGCTCGCACCATAACATAAGGAAATCACTCTCTCTCACTCTCCAACACAAGCATGCAACACACTAGCATAGAAGATGCATAAGTGCTAGAATGCTGTCTCTCAATCTCTCTCAGGACACAAAGAAGAGCTCTCAATAGCACAAAGGGGGATTGTGTCCTTTCATTATATGAGAAAATGCCTTATATACAATTGGCCCTTATTCACACGGGTGCCCAAAACTTACTTAACTAAGGCCTTGGGTGGCCAATATCTCATAATGTACAACTTTTATAGGGCCTTTGCATGACACTTATTAATGTCCTCAATTGGAGGAGCATACTTGTTAATCCAAAATGGGATTAACATCCCCCTTACCTGTTGTAGATTCTGTCCTTAGAACCTATTTCCGAGGTCGAAAGACCTGGTCACCGAACTCGTGGTGGTAGAAGTTACATGATTGAAGCTCTTTGAGGGTTCTTTTGAATGCTGAGTGTGATCTCCAGAACCTGGTGTCAACCATGTCTTTGAATGTGACATGCATGTAGATAGGAAGACACCTTAGGCGATGATAGTACAACACCATTCCTTTGTCTTCGGAGGGTCCTTGATTCATGTCAAATAGTAGCTGCTCAGCATCATACCTATCATAGCATTCCTTGGGTTGATCGATGAAGACCAGGAGCAATTTTAAGAATCTAACACTCGCCACTATTGCTGGGACCGAGATACAATGCCTTGCCTGTATCCAATTCAGCATCTGCTTTCTTTGTTCCCTTATGTCTGTGAATGTAGCTGGCATGAAGATTGGGTAGTAACATACATGTGAATCTCGTTGCTTGGCCTCTTGAAATTAAAGAGGTGTGTACAAGGGGTCATGGTGGCGCACACATATATTCATGGCTGTATTTTGGAATTGTGAGGAACTCCTTTCTCTAGTTTGGATGTATGCCAAAATCTTCTAGCATGGGGTGTGCATCATCTGTGACAATTGTTGTATACCCCCCTCTGGTGTGGACTGGGTAAGTCTTCCTCCACCTACACAAGTAATAACTGATCATAAATGTTACCATTCTGATTTCCAATAGGTCAGTCAATTGTGGATTGGCTAACTTGGTGTGCCGTGCCACGTTAGACCACAAGGTGCCCTCTCTAGCCAAAGGTAGTTGTTCTTCTAATTTCGGGCGAGGTGCTCGAAAAGAGGGTACAGTACATAATGTTGCTTTGTTGGTCTAACATCCAAGTAGGCCTCTCGTAAAATCCTACGAGTTGGTTCAAATGGTGTTATTTGCATTAACACCTTGAACATCAATTTTGGCTTCAGCAGGGGATTGCCATCTCTTATAAATCCTTCATACTTTACACCAGACAAGGACTTCATAATAGTTTCATCAGTAAAAGACTCAATTGTGTCATGTAGGAGAGTATCACGTACCTCCTGAGTTTGCCGTGGGGGAGACAGGTCAGGTGCCGATACCTCCTCGGGGGCAAGAGTGCTAGTGGGAAATTCTATATGTACCATACCGGAAGCTCACCATTTGAATCGAACCGAGGCTGGTCAAGACCTCGGCCAACCTTGCTATGCGAGACATCCTCCATTGACTCTCCGGTCAGCTGTTGCAACTTTATCAGATTAAGTCTCCATGACCTCATTCACAAGACAGTCAAAATGCTTCCCCAGCATTCTTGACATAAAATAATCATTTAAAAACATGTCATAAATACAGCTTCTATAACAAAATCTTGTCTTTCCATATTGTTCCACATCAATTCTCATTTATTTCATATGTATTCCCATTCTCATCACATCATTTTCCATCTCATCATATCTTTTCTCATTTATCCGCATCAGATCTAATCCACTCTCATCTACCCATATCCACATCTCATCCACTCGCATCTACCCATATCCACATCTCATCACATCATATTCGTTCACATCACATCACATCTATCTCCATTTACATCATATCACATTCATTCATTCATATCCATCACATTCATTCGTTCATATCCACCACATACATTCTCATAACCATCCCATCACATACATTCTATCCACATTATATCACATCACTTCTATCCACATCATATCTCACTCATACATATCTCATCTCATTCATTCATATCCATCCAATCGTTCACATGTACGACTTCTTACATCTATCCATACATTCATATCTATCACTTCACATCCACATATATTCATGTCACATCACATCTCTTTACATCACATCATCACATTCTTTCACATACACATCTATATCCATTCTTTCACATACATCCACATCCATTCTTTCACATACTCATTCACATCCATTCTTCACATACACATTCACATCCACCCATATCCATTCTTCACATACACATTCACATCCATTCTTTCAGATACTCATTCACATCCATTCTTCACATATACATTCACATCCATTTTCATCACATACATTCACATCCATTCTTTCACATATTCACATCCATTATTCACATACACATTCACATCCATTCTTTCACATACATCCACTCACATCCCATATCATTCATTTACATCCTGATTCACATGACATCACATCTCATCCATTCATTCACATCTATTTGATTCACATCACATCTCATCACATATATTCACATCACATCTATTCACCTCACATCGCATCACCTCTATTCACATCACATCCATCCATCCATTCATTCACATCCATCTGATTCACATCACATCTCATCACATCTATTTACCTCACATCTCATCAGTTCTATTCACATCACATCCATCCATCCATCCATTCACATCTATTCGATTCACATCACATCTCATCACATCTATTCACCTCACATCTCATCACTTCTAATCACATCACATCCATTCATCCATTCATTCACATCTATTCGATTCACATCACATCTCATCACATCTATTCACCTCACATCTCATCACCTCTATTCACATCACATCCATCCATCCATTCATTCACATCTATCTGATTCAAATCACATCTCATAACATCTATTCACCTCACATCTCATCACTTTTATTCACATCACATCCATCCATTCATTCATTCACATCTATCTGATTCACATCACATCTCATAACATCTATTCTTCACATCACATCCATCCATCCATTCATTCACATCTATCTGATTCACATCACATCTCATAACATCTATTCACCTCACATCTCATCACCTCTATTCACATCACATCCATCCATCCATTCATTCACATTTATGTGATTCACATCACATCTCATCACATCTATTCACCTAGTGTCTCATCACCTCTATTCACATCACATCCATCCATCCATTCATTCACATCTCTCTGATTCACATCACCTCTCAGCACATCTATTCACCTCACGTCTCATCACCTCTATTCACATCACATCCATCCATCCATTCATTTACATCTATCTGATTCACATCACATCTCATCACATCTATTCATAGGATTTAAGAATAACACTTTTAAAATAAAAATAATTCCTTGATGTATCTTTCTATGCATAAAAATCAATTTCAATGAGAATAACACTTTTGAAATAAAAATAATTCCTTTATGCATCTTTCTATGCATAAAAATCAATTTTTATGAGAATAACACTTTTGAAATAAAAATAATTCCTTTATGCATCTTTCTATGCATAAAAATCAATTTTAATGAGAATAACACTTTTGAAATAAAAATAATTCCTTTATGCAGCTTTCTATGCATAAAAATCAATTTTAATGAGAATAACATTTTTGAAATAAAAATAATTCCTTTATGCATCTTTCTATGCATAAAATTCAATTTTTATGATAATAACACTTGAAAAGAAAATAATTCCTTTATGCATCTTTCTATGCATAAAAATCATTTTTTTATGAGAATAACACTTTTGAAATAAAAACAATTCCTTTATGCATCTTTCTATGCATAAAAATCAATTTTAATAATTCATATCAGTGATATACATAGGTGAATATGTACATGGAGTAATCAGAATATTTCTTTTAGATGCAAAAATGGTGGGAATTACTCCTTTGGAATAAGAGAAAAACAATCTTTCTTTTCCACAAAATTCTAGAAAATTTTGCCATAACCTCCTTTGTATGGCTGAAATATCTCATTTTTATCATTCTTTAATTGACTTAAATTAACCCAAATTAGATTCATAGAACTCTAATCTACACAATTTTCTAAATTCAAGAGAGTAAATAATAAGAAGAGTTTAATTAATCTTTTAGTTAATCTTTCTAGGATTAAGAAAGGTTGGAATGTAAAGAAGAGAAGGGGGTGGCCTTTTCATCAAGGCATAGCATTTGAATTTAATTCAATTTACTGCAAAACATAAAATTCAAGAAAACCATAGATTTAAAATTAAACAAGTAAGAAAATTAACTTACATAGAGCTTGTAAGCTCTCCTTTGGCTTGAGGGATTGAGGGTTATACTCTTGTTTGAAGCAAGAGTGGCCACCAATTCACTTTGGAGAGGATTAGGCCAAAAACAATTGAATTATTAAAAAATTCAATGGACAGGAGCAGAGTAATAGTGCATAAACACCATTAAGCTTTTACAAAGGGAGAGGCTTCTATTTATAGGAAAAAGTGAGCCTCTAACCAAGCAAACTGATTCTAGAAGTTTCCAGATCAGTTTAGCTTACTTTTTGGATGTAGTTGAAAAAGAGAGAGGAGAGGTGAAAATATCTCATTATTTTTGAGTTTAAAACTCCTCCACACATGTGAAATAGGTGCCTCCTTCATGAGGGGAGATTCCCACACTGAGGTGTCAAAAATGAATCATTTTCTCTAAATATATCTTAATTTTTAACTAATAAACCTTGTACTCAGTCAACTCTTCATCTTATGTGAGCATTTACTCATTTTTGGGGGGTTCTTATTTTATTCTTCAATTTATCTCCTCCCTACATTTGGATTAATCTTATTGGTCCATAGGAACCTTAATTGGACCATAATCCAAATTTTTTAAAAAATCTAGACCCTTAGGCTAAGGTCCTTTTTAAAAAAACCTATTTTCAATTAAATCCAATTGCACATTGGAAAGTTCTTTTTGAATTTTTGTTTCAGGGGGAAACCATTTTAGACACTAGGAGGATTTTTATATCCAAAAATATCTCCATTTTGAATTACCTCCCTCTAGACATTTTCTCTTTCCAGGCTAAAACAAGGTAAAACAGGATCTTTCTTTTATTTCAGAGAGGGAAATAATTATAAGATGAGAAGGGGAGGTTCTTATACCTGCACACCTCAAAAGTTGGAGGGAGGAATCTTACACCAAACATGGTTACATAATTAAACACATGCTTTAAAGGGATTGAACAACTATAAAATAAGGTTAGTGTCCATTACTACTTGGAGGACTGTCTGAAGTATTTGTGTCATTGTCTTCGTCATCCTCCACCTCCTCATCTTCTGTGTGATCTTCCTCCTCATCTTCTGTGTGATCTTCCTCCTCTGAATCATCCTCCTCCTCCTCATCTTCGCTTACAACCTTTCTTTTCTTGTGAATTTCTTTCTTTTTTGGGGACCAATACTTTCGACATTTGACTTGCCACCCTTTCTTTGGTGCCAAGATTAGTGACACCTTTGCCTCGCCCACTTGCATCTTTTTTGACATTTGTAGGCAATGATTCCCACTGCCTGGCTTGGTTACACCTTTCTTGCCCCATGGCATGTAGGTTGCTTGGATCCCTCATCTCCAAACCACTTAGGATGATGTAGATCTACTTCACAAAATTACATCAAATAAATGGTTAACATAGAGCAAGGCATGGAATATATCACATGGCACCAGGCATGGATAATACCTTTCCACAAGGCCTCCTCTTCGTTTAGGAAGGTATGTCCCATTGGGATAATCTAACCACCATGGGCAAAAACTCCAGACCTCTTTTTTGGCAAGTTCTTCTATCCATATTTTCGGATATATGCCATTTTCCCCTCAACCTCACTTAACACCCACTCATCTACGGGATGATGAAGCTAGGGGAAAGAAACTATGTCCCTCATCAAAACCCACCACTTGGTAATAAATAGGATAATAATGAAGTTGTTTTATTAGCATAATTATACCTAGTGTATAAGCAAATTGGAATGAAATATTCTATTCTTAAGCATACCTGTATATGGCACGTCTTGCTGTACATATGAGATGTGGCTGAGCCGATGCTATGATCGAAGACCGCATTACGTTTTACCACGATACAAATGCGGTGTCGAAATGTTTTGCTTTGCAATTGGTCAAATAATCTTTTAGGGACATTATTCCCTTTGATTCTCCTTCCGCATGAATACCCCGCAAGATTGGCTTCTCTTCCTCTATTTTGCACCACATGTTGACTTCATAGAATTCTCTCCTTTAGCAATGGTTTGAACCGACTTGCCCTTTCTACAAAAATAGAGTAGCCATGCATTACACTCTAAAACTTTACTAAAACCAACTTGTGCTTTTTGCACAGAAGATGAAACTTACTCATTTGGAGGTAATCTGAGTGGGCAATGAGTTGCAGCTTCTCGATTGTGAGTTGTTGTTGCTTCTCATGCCAATCCTGGTACTTAAATACCACATCAAAGAAATCGTTTCCATTTGCAGGATTTGTAATGGTTGCGAATGTGTACCCCTTTTTTGTGAAAATTATCTCTGTTTCCTTCAAGCGATTCTGGTACACCTCCTCCTCATCTTTTGTGCATTTCCCTTCCTTAGGTAATCCTCTTATTTTTGTTTGAATCATCTTCTTGAAGCCATCCTGTTCTTATGAATCAAGATGGAAAAACTTTAAGAAAACCTGAGCTAAAGAAGTAACATCTTTGAATAAATGTTAGAGGCATGCACAAATATTACCTGAAAAACAAATTGAGACAACAGTGCCATTGGGACACTGTACCAACTTGGTTTGCCCACTTTTTTATTATTGCGGAGCAACTATTGTGGTTTCCCACTTCCATTCATTGTCTGCTAGCTTCTATAGCAAAGTATTCACGTTTGCTAGACTAGAACGTTGCATCAGAAAAATATCATGGTGGCTTGGTGTGTGTGGTACATGCACACGAGTCACCCTGATGAAAAAAACAACAATTAATAGCTTCAGAAAGAATACTTGCATATACAAGACATTGAACATCTATATTGCAGAATATTTATATACCTATTGAGGATTGCAAGGTTCATTAATAACTCTGCCTCTTCTTGCTTTGTGAAGGAAATGACGCGACACCAAACTTGAGGATACATATCTTTCAAATGTAACCATTGTATGTATCCAAGACAACGAAGAAAATTATATTGGAGCTTTCAACAAGAAAGAAAACATTCCAAAGAAAGAAGTGTAAATTTAACTTACTTGTTTCAATGGTATGAAGCCATCACACAAGTTTATGGTTTCTGTTCCAAACAACTAAATTTTTATTGGTAAGGTGAGCCCACTTCTGTGTTTCTTTGAGATTTTCATCGAACATATTTGATTGTTGCCACCAAAACCCATTCCTCCATCTCGGGTCCTTAGGGTTATGTTCTGTGGGGGCTTCCCCAGGAAAAGACTCTGAAGAAACAATGAACTCTCCCATTGATGGCACATTACCGTGCCTATTGAAGCTCTCTTCAAGTTCCAACAGATGGTCATCTATAGTTTGAATGGCTGGATTCACACAAAGCCTGTTTAATGGTACAAGTGGTAGTCTCACATTATTGACAAAGTGTAAAGACAACTAGTCCTGCAACATCTCAGTTTGCACCAGCCTCCCAAAATTTTTCAGTAGAGAGGGCAAGTTCTCATCCTCCTCTTCCACCAATTTTTTGACAACCCTTTTTGGAGAGCTTTGTGGGGGGTAGAGGAGCCTGCTACATTTGTTCCTTGGACCACGTTTGACACAATTTCATTTGGCCCTGCATTTTCAGCACTTTTGGACAATGTTGGTTGAGAAATGTTAATGATGTCTAGTTTTGCTGGCGAGCTTTTTGAGATCTGGTTGATGAAGCCATTCTGTAACATATTGCAAAGTGAGTGTATTTGTGGTATGATTGTGTTTTAGTATGTGTGCGTATACCAAAGTGTATGGGGGAGAGAGATAGATAGAGAGAGAGAGAGCGATATATATATATATATAGATAGAGAGAGAGAGAGAGAGAGAGAGAGAGAGAGAGAGAGAGAGAGAGAGAGAGAGAGAGAGAGAACGTCACCTCCTTGCTTCTTATGGTGGGCAATACAAAGAAGACATCAAGAAGCCCTTTTGTACAAAAACATATACTTATTACCATGGTTAAATCTAACCCAACCTAAAACCTAACGTAACCACCCTAGTTATTCATCTACACCATAGTTGGCTAAGATAATTGGCGGGTGTTGCATACTTGTCATGGATCCAAATTCCTTGCATAAACTTAATCGAACATCATCAAACAGAGTAACATGGGCCTCTTAATCTCTCCTTGGAGTCTTTATAAGCTAATTTTCATGAATTCTTATCATAATCCGAGTGAATAAAAAATGATAGAAATTTCTCTCTTAGAGTATTTACTTATTTATTTATTAAATACTCGTAGAAATTAAACATAGAATTAAAGAGATCTCTAATTTTGATATAAAAATTCATTATGCATCTGTTTATGCATAAAATCCAACTTTAATGGAAATAACACTATTATATAAAAGAAAATCCTTTTATGCATCTATTTATGCATAAAATCAATTTAATATGAATAACACTTTTAATTTTAAAAAAAATCTTTTATGCATCTTTCCATGCATAGAATTTAAATCTAATGAAAGTAACACTTTTATAATTAAAAAAATATCTTTTATGCATCTTTCTATGTATAGAATTTAAATCTAATGAAAGTAACCCTTTTATAATAAAAACATTTCTTTTATGCATCTTTCCATGCATAGAATTTAAATCTAATGAAAGTAACACTTTTATGATAAAAAATTTTCTTTTATGCATCTTTCCATGCATAGAATTTAAATCCAATGAAGGTAACACTTTTATAATAAAACAATATCCAATATGCATCTTTCTATGCATAGAAATTGAATCTAATGAAAATAACACTTTTATAATTAAAAAAATATCCAATATGCATCTTTCTATGCATAGAAATTGAATCTAATGAAAATAACACTTTTATAATAAGAAATTTCCAATATGCATCTTTCTATGCATAGAAATTGAATCTAATGAAAATAACACTTTTATAATAAAAAAATTATCCAATATGCATCTTTCTATGCATGGAATTCAAATCTAATTAAAATAACACTTTTATAGTAAAAAAATATCCAATATGCATCTTTCTATGCATAAAAATTAAATCTAATGAAAATAACACTTTTATATAAAAGAAAATCCTTTTATGCATAAAATAGTAATAACAAAAATAAAAAGAATTTCTTTTAGAATGCACAAACAGTGGGGGATTATTCTTTTTGAATAACATAAAGATAAAACTTATTTCCATAAAATTTAGGAAAATTTTTCCATAACCTCCTTTATATGGTTGACCATTTCTCAATTTTTACATTATAAATATCACTTTAATTTAAATCCAAGTTGAAGTAAAATACTCTAATCTACTCAATTCTCACTTTCAAGTGAGTAAACAATAAGAAAGATTTAATCAATTTATTTGTTACTCATTTTAGGATAAAGAAAGGCTGAAATTCTTAATGAAGAGAAGGGGAAAGCCTTTTCATTAAGGCTTAACATCCAAAATCACATTAAAAACAAGAATTGAAAAAAACCATAGATTAGAATTTAAAAAAGTAGAATTTCTAACTTACATGGAGTTTTGTGAGCTTTCCTTTGGCGGCTTGAGGAATTGAGGGTCCTACTCTTGTTTGGATCAAGATTGGCCAATAATTCTTTGTAGAGGAATTAGTAAAAAACAAGTGAATTATCAAATGAATTCAATGTTTTTGGCTCTGGGGAGGAGTAGAGTAACAGTGCATAAACACTATTAAGCTTTTACCACCCCCTCTGATTCCGAAACCACAAAGCCTGGAGAAACCACCTCCTTCTGCAAGGAAGCACTTGCCACCTGCCTGGCTTTCCGAAAGGTCCCCGTGGAAAGAACATCCTCAACTACTGGAGGTTCTTTGTCCCGAATACTACAAGACATCAAAGCATAAGTGACCTGTTCAGCTTCCTCTGACTGACGAACACAAGAACTACCAACATCAGTACTGGAAAGTTCCTGCCAACTGCTACCATCTATTGCTGGTGGTAAGCTATCCACCATCTGGTCTCGAAAAGCCTGTACCTACAGCGTATCCACACTTGAGTAGCCATTACCAGACTACCACTCATCACAATCCTGAGGACCTGGGAGAGAGAGAGTGCTGAAAGCCTGTAAACTCCATTCTCCACTCCGCCTTCCCAAAGCACTTGGCCTGTTGCTTTGTCCCGGAGAGCAATAAAATGCTCATCAAACTCCACCCGTATGCCAGTCTTGCAAACCTGATGCACTGACAACAGATGAAAACCAAGTGCCGGAACATACAACACCTGGGAGGAATGCTTCCCCCCTCTGCCATCAGGAACTATCTCCAACCTGCCCTCATTGTGAACTGGGATAGTGGACGTATCCCCAGTAAGAATATGACCAAAAAGCCTGCAGAGATCCTGTAAACCGGAACGAGAAGGAGTCATGTGCTTGGAAGCACCACTATTGAGAATCCACTCTCGAGTATCCATTGCAGAGAGTCCTCCAATCTCCTCCCTGCTGCCTGAAGAAAATGAAACATCGGTGTCCATCACCTCCAGGTGCACAAAAGCCGAAGTCTTGCCATCAATGGGAGAGTTCATTGTTTCTTCGGAGTCTTTTCTCGGGGAATCCCCCACAGAACATAACCCTAAGGACCCGAGATGGAGGAATGGGTTTTGGTGGCAACAATTAAATATGTTCGATGAAAATCTCAAAGAAACACAGAAGTGGGCTCACCTTACCAATAAAAATTTATTTGTTTGGGACAGAAACCATAAACTTGTGTCTCATGGCTTCATACCATTGAAACAAGTAAGTTCAATTTACACTTCTTTCTTTGGAATGTTTTCTTTCTTGAAAGCTCCAATATAATTTTCTTCATTGTCTTGGATACATAGAATGGTTACATTTGAAGGATATGTATCCTCAAGTTTGGTGTCGCGTCATTTCCTTCATAAAGGAAGAAGAGGCAGAGTTATTAATGAACCTTGCAAACCTCAATAGGTATATAAATATTCTGCAATATAGATGTTCAATGTCTTGTATATGCAAGTATTCTTTCTGAAGCTATTAATTGTTGTTTTTTTCATCAGGGTGACTCGTGTGCATTGTTGAAGGCATAGTTCTCTTAAGTTGAATGTTGCTAGGTCGGATATTTAGTAAGTCGGATATATGCTAAGTCGGATATTTAGTAAGTCGGATATATGCTAAGTCGGAATTATAAGGTGGTAGGAATGTATGATGACTTTCTTGGGATCTTGGAAGTTAAGATAGGTAACTGTTATTCAAGAATAACGTTTTGGGGAACGAATAACTTTTTTGAGCAAGGTAGAAAAGAAGGGGAAGCAATGTAATGAAGAGAAGAGAGAATGAAGCAGAATTTCGAGTGTTTTATCTCTTACGTGACCTTACTCTATCGAATCTCTATCTGAGCATTGCATTTTTGCTGTGTTTGAATGTCTGATTTCACCTAATCAACATGTCTCTTATTGAGAAAAGGTGTCTGCTTTGTTATATTTCTGTTTGTGTTGATGAACTCCAACACAATTGGCGATCCTGCTGTGTTTGTCCTGTTTGGACAAAGACAATGAATGCCAGTGAGGATGCATGTCAGAGAGGGAGAGAAGAGTAGCTAGATTTTATAATACAAGGGCACAAGCCCAGGCATGCAATATTGATCCATTTCATTATGATCAAGATGCCCAGGATGGTCAGGAGAGTCCACTCTCTGAAAATCGAGCACTAGACCAATGGGGGAGAATTCTAGAGCACTAGGGGGAAGGCAAGTAAGGCAACTGTTAGGGGCTTCACTCTTGGCAGGAAGATCTGCAGGAGTACGAAGAAGTCTCCAGTTTGACCCACTACAGGGGGCTACCAGCAAGCAAAGACCTAGGAGACCACCATAGCCGAACCTCATGGCTCAACCACCTCTCAACCCCACGGTCAAAGCCACTAAATTCAGAGGAGGGTCCAAGGAAGATGCACATTCCCATGTAGCCCAGTTTGAAACTAGATGGCAAGCAAGCGATTATCAGGCTTTATACAATGATCCGATTAAACTTCAGCAGTTTGCAGCCACATTAGAAGGTAAAGCCATGAGCTGGTTTAGCCAATATGGTATACCACATTTTGTTGATTATAATGCTTTGAAGGTAGAATTTTTGCAGAGGTTCAAAAAGGGAAAGACTCCAACCAATGTTCTGAGAAAACTCAGGGACATTAGGCAGAAGAATATGTTGGTGGAAGACTATGCTCAAAAATTCAGAAATTTGGTTGAAAGATTGCAAGGCAATGAAAGACCCACTAATGAGATGTTGGCAGGATATTTCTTGAAAGGATTAAGGTATAGTTTGAAGAATTTTGTGGCAAGCATTGACATTGCTGGAGGAATCAATGATCTTGTTGCTACTGTAGCAAGAGTTGAAAAGAGGTTGGGTATGACAAAAGCAAAGAGTAGTAGAGATAACAGTTTTGATTCCGAAAAAGGGTCAGATGCAACATCAGATTTAGACAAGGAGGAGGATTCAGATACATCATCAGAAAGTGATGAAGAAGAAGAAAAAAAAAAGAAAGGAGAGAAGTAAGAAGAAAAAACAGAAGGATAAGCATCCCAAAGAGGCGAACTTGGTAAGTAAGTTGAAAAAGTTTGGGTATTCTGTGGTAGCACCAAAGGAGAAGCAGTATTGTCACATTTGTGAAAGGGATGGCCACAGCACAGCTCAATGTTTGTACAATCCTAAAAGCAGAGGATAGCCTACATCTGATGCAGGAAGAGGTAGAGTTGATGTAGGGGCAAATCAAGTAGCTCCATTTAGGGGCAGAACACCATTTCAGAGGCCTAGACCTCCAAGACCAACATGGAGGGAGCAGGAGAATAATGATAGGAGACCACCAGGTGCTATGCCTTGTGTGTACTGTGGTGCACTAGATCATTGGGTAGGCCTAAATTGTCCATTGTGGGTTAGGCATAGAGAAGAACGGGGAATGCCTATGCTAAGGTATAATCAGGGTAACTAGCAAGGAGGACAACAATAGCAACAACAGCAGCAACAGCAACAGAATCAGCCAACCAGCACAAGCTAATGTACTTTTGGTTGATCTCTCAGATCAGAAAGAGTGCGATGGTGTTAGTCAACCAACACAGGAGTAGCATAAGCAAGAAGATAAGGAAGAGTGGGTTTCTGATTGTAATGAAGTTGATGATGTTGAAGTCATGGCTATCACTAGATCCAAAGCAAAGGGGCCAATAGATTGGAAGGAGCAGAAAGGAATTAGGGATCAGGTACAGAAGCAGATTCAGAAGGAGCAGAGGAAGCAGGCTGTGCCTGCACATTGGAGTCACAAAGTCAGTCCGACCAACAGCAACAAAAGGACAACATTAAACTTGAGGTAAATCAAGACGAAGATTGGTTTGAGGCACTCATCAACTCTCCCTTACAATTGTCATTAGATCAGTTATTATGCTTGGTGCCAGCTTTTAAGGAGAGGTTGTTGAGGAAACTTCAGGATCAGGATAACCAATTATTGGTTCATCAAATAGGGTTCCCAGTAGTAAACAACATTGATCCAACAGATATTGATTTTGTTGTGCCTGTAATCAAAGTTTAGTTTGAGGGCAGGATTTTTGCAGATGTATTGTTGGATGGAGGAGTTGGATGGAGGATCCAGAGTAAACATTTTATCTGAAGTTGTTTATACACAAATGGGCTTGGGAAAGTTGGCCCCAGCACCTTTTCAGGTGAAGATGGCAGATCAAACAAGAGTATAACCATTAGGAATTCTCAAACAACAACATATTGCAATTGCAAGTATGACCTTCTTGGTCAATTTTGTGGTCATGCGAATGTCAGATTCAGCGTCTTCTTATGAAATGCTGTTGGGAAGACCTTGGATCAGAATAGCCAAAGTCAAACAAGATTGGGGAGAGAATGTGGTTGTTATAAGAAAAGGCAAGAAGAAAGTGACTATACCTATGCAAGGGAGGAAGAATATTCCACTCAAGGAGAAACCATTGTTTGCACAAACTATCAACTTGGCAAAAGAAGTTGAAGATGATGAGGAAGAGGAGTTTCTGAAGGCAAATCCAATAGTTGTTCTAGTGTTTGACGTGGATGTGGAACATATATTACAGCTGGATAAAGAACAGGTTCAGGAAAGGTCCGATGTAGCACCTGGACAAGAGATTCAGGGAACAAAATTCAGGCAGCTGATGGAACACACAGCAGAATCTTCTACCAAGGAACAGACTTCCATCCCATGAGTCCATAAAGATGAATGAGTTTTTTAGTCTTAGACAGTGCAGCTTAACTCTGGAAGACTACTATTCCAAATTTATTACCCTTCGGAAGTATGCCCCAGCTATGACTACTTCCCAGCAAGTGGCTCGTTTCTGCCAAGGGCTAAATGAACCCCTAGATTCCCGCCTTGAAGCAATGAGGCCAAGCACATTACAGGATGCTCTCATACGAGCAAAGCCCCTTGTGAAAGAAATGAAGGCTAACAAACCGAAGAATCAAAAGAGATCTTACCCTGAGGCAAATCTTAAAGATCAACCCTACAAGAAACCTCAACAGAATTTCCCCTACTACAACAGAGGGCGACAAGGCAACTCTTTTGCCCCCCGCTCGTATGCTGCTTCTTCCAGAGAAGGCCCTCTGTGTTTTGAGTGCAATGAGCCGGGACACTTTAGAGCCAACTGTCCCAAGATGGCAACATCATTTCCCCAAGGTAACAGGGGAAATCAAGGCCGTGGAACCCCTACCCACCAAGGTGCAAGAGGCAGAGGCCGCGGAGGAACAGTTGCTAGAACTGTCTGTGTTATAAGTGAAGAACCGACCTTGGAAACGGCTGAAGAAGAGCGCGCCACCGTCCATGCGGCGGTAGAACACCAAGGTCCGAATAAACAATTTGGTGTAATCCAAGCCCCCGCCACTCATCACGGTAAGCCATTTCAGCTTTTGATTGATTGTGGCAGTACCCATTCATTCCTTTCTCCTAGGTGCTTGCAAAAATTAAACTTGAGTCAAAAGAGAGCTAGAAAAATGATTGTAGAGTTAGCCAGTGGGAAAGAAGTAGTATCTCGCCACTCTATAGGAAACCTTGATTTTGAGCTGGGTAATGAGCAAACTCATGGTCACTTTAGAGTCTTACCACTAGGAATTTATGATGGAATCCTTGGGATGGATTGGTTAATTGCAAACAAAGCTAGCATTCATTGTAACCAGGGGAGTATCACTTTTGAAAATGAGCATGGCCAAGTAATATCTGTTCAAGGGATCACAGGGAAACCTAAATCTAGGGTAGTCAAGGCAAAACATCTTCTCAAGGGGACACGTCAGGGTCAGCAAGTTTTCTTAGTCAAACTCAACAAAGTCATTGAACCTAGTATGGAGACAGAACCCTCTTGGCTCCAAGAATTCTCTGACATCTTCCCTGACGAGCTTACAGGGTTACCGCCTCCTCGAGAAGTCGACCATGAACTCGAAGTGATCCCTGGAGCTCAACCCGTCTCAAAAACTCCCTATAAAATGTCCCTTCCTGAAGCCATTGAACTTAAGGAGCAACTTTCCCAACTCATTGAACAAGGATTTGTACACCCCAGTAGCTCTCCTTGGGGAGCACCTGTTCTTTTCCAAAAAAAGAAGGACGGGGCTCTCTGCCTCTGCATAGATTATCGAGGGCTAAATCAAGTCACTGTCAAGAATAAGTATCCTATCCCTCTGTTGCATGATGAATGAAGATCAATACAAGGATGCAACAAAAAAGACACTTAGGGCTCTTGAAAAGAGTTCCAAGTTGTAGATGAATGTGGGAGAGGGCTTGACAATGATCCCACATGGAAACTTTTGGGAGTTCTAGAATTTTTGTATAAAAGGTGGCCCATTTGAGAGCTAGGGAGGACTTTTTGGTCATTTGGTTGAGAGGCTCATAGAGAGAGCTTGCTCCATAGCTCCTTCTCATGTGCTCTCCCAAGGCTCTCCATCTCCATTCTTGCTTCAATCTTGTACTCTCTATTCTTTACATTTTCAATGATATGAGGTTTTGGTCTACACACTTGCTAATCTAGATTTCTTAATGATGTTTTGATTTGTGAGTTGTAGAGTGCATGTGATGAAGCTTGTGCATGAAATGATGTGTAGTTGAGGCTTGTGTGATAGCTCTTTGCATGTTAGGTTCTTTGCATAAGTTGCATTTGTGTGCTTAAGTGTAGCCTAATCTTGATACTTTGATTATGTTAGATTGATTGCTTGAGTGTTGAAGAAGGATTGAGTAGGACTAGAAGTCATTAGTGTGTGGTTAACTCATCTTCTCCCATTCGGGATAGCCTCTATGCGCTAACCGGGTTGCATTCACGGATTGACAAAGTGTGTGGGTTGGAGTGTAGCCTCCGCTATGCTATGATGTCCCAAACAATGGCGCCGCTGCCGGGGAATGCACACCTAAGTTAGTGAAGGGTGTTAACCATTACTTCTTACTAAGTGCTCCATTGATTGCAAAATCGTGGATTAGGGTAGATTAGAGTAGAGTTTGCAAGGGCATTGAGTGTGTGATCTCAAGGGCGCCTTGTGTGTTTTCGGTTTTTTGATTAGAAGCAAAAAAAAAAAAATTAAAACCCCATTGCGGTAGAGAAATCCCGCCATTAATCAGATTTATGCACTTTCTGTTTTTGCATCTTTGACGGGGATTGGCGAGAGGTAGGTTGAAAGCATAGAAGGCGGCCTTTCTTTTATTGTTTTGTTGTTTTGTTATAGTGTGGGGAGGCATCTCCATCAAGTGAAGCAAAGACAAATAGATATACATATATATATATATCTATATATATATATGTATATATATATGTGCAGGGAGGCGACCAGCTGAAAACGTAGAAGGCGGCCTTAAAAAATATATAAATCTATAACGTGAGCGCTGCATCAAGCGCTGGAGTGGAAGTCGGCGGCTGGAAAGAGCGTCCGCCAGGCAGTTGGAGGAAAAGGAAGGCGGCTTTACAATATATATATATATATATATATATATATATATATATATATATATATATATATATATATATATATATATATACAGGCAGTGAAGGTGGACGCATGGTCGAAGCGCTGGCGTGAAGCGCTGGTAGAAGCGTTGGCTGCAGAAGCGCTGCTTGCAAAACCGCTGTGGAAGGGCCTGCGTTGAGCGCTGCATCGAGGAGGGGGCCGTCGGCATCGAGCGAAGGCGTCAGTTGCGAAGCTAAGGGCTGGAAGTCGGCAGCAGCTGAAAGGTAGTACAGAAGGCTGGAACAAGCGTCGTCTGACGTGGCGGCATTGGACGGAGTGAAGCAGCAAGCGAAGTGCTGCATCGATAGTGTGAAGCGCAGCAAGCGAAGTGCTACATCTGTGGAGCCAGCAAGCGAAGTGCTGCATCGAAGTGGAGGTGAAGAAGCACGTGGAGGCCGCATTGAACGCAAGCGCGTGCGCGCCAGCGACAAATCCGGCGAGCGGCGGTGGAGCGTGAAAGATAAGGTAGGTGCAAATTTTATTTTTTTTATTTTTTATTAATTTTTCATGTTTTTTATATTTTTAAATTAAAAAAAATAATAATAAATAAAAAAATAAAAAAAATATTTTTTTTAAAAAAAAGAAGAAGAGAAAAAGAGATAGAAAAAAAAAGAAATAAAAAAGAAGAAGAAAAAATATTAAATTTAAAAAAAAGGGAAAAAAGAAAAAGAAAAAGAAGAAAAACAATTTTTAGTTTTGGTAGTTTGAATCCATTTTTTAAAATTTCTGTAAAATTTTGCATAAGTAAAGTAGCGTGCATTTTTTATTTTTATTTTTGTAATTGAGTGCATAATTAGTAGATTCATATTTTTTGTAATTGGCACGAAATTTATTAGTTTAAAAAAAAACAAACAAACAAAAAAAAACAACAAAAGGAGAAAAAACAAAAGAAAACAAAAGAAAATTAAATTTTTTAAAATAAATTAAGTGTTTTTTAAGGAGTCTATTTTTTTTGTATATTTTGTAATTTTTAATTTTTTTAATTTTTTGCATAATTAGTATTTTCTTGCATTTTTTAATTTTTGTAACTTTGTGCATAATTAGTATTTTTTTAGTGTGATTCATAATTTTTGTGTTAAAAAAAAAGTAAAAAACATAAAAATCATAAAATTATTTAAAAAAATAAAAATAATAATTAAAAAAAAAGGATAGATAGTTACGCCACACATATTCTTTTTAGTTGCATTTAGTGATTAGGCAGGTATAAATATATATATATACATACATATACATATATATATATATTTATTTAAAAAAAACACACAAACAAAAACAAAAACAAAAACAAAACAAAACAAAACAAAAACACATAAAAAACCCAAAAAAATTTGACCTTATGCACTTGTGGTCGGGACGTCTTGTAGATTCTGCCATAGGGCCTAGGGCACCTTCTAGAGTACCTACGCAGGAAAGTGGGACCCAATTGGTAGGAAATTTGGCAGATATTGCTGAAACCCTTTCTGAATCCCAATCCGATACCCTTTCCTCCAAAACAACTAGTTCATTGTCCATGGACAATCTAGGGCCGTCAAATAGTCAGTCCGCCCTAAATAGGACACCCGCAAGATCCTTTAATCCATTTGAAGCCGACACCATGGGGTTAACACTCAATGTGAGACTCCAATATGTCTACACAAATGCTCAAGGAGCTGAGATCTTTAGGGACCCACAACAACGGTATCTTGTTAAGATCGCAGACATTTTCTCAGAACTTGATAGAGCACCTCTAGTCAATGACCAGGGTAACATGTACATGGGTGGAGATGGTGTTCGCTACGAAGTCACCTACCATCCAGAAAAGGTAGACAAATTAGGGAAGCTCTCTAAAACCGAGTTCTTAGACTTATCAGAACTTTCCAGAGCAAGGGAGTCTAGAGATGACTGGCTCATTGAGCCGGACATGCCTGGACCCTCCAATGCCCAGTCCTCAAAACCACCCATAGATGATTTACTTCTTGTAGATCTAAATTTGGAAAGGGATAGGAAAGGCAAGAGCAAAATGGATCAGGGGGCTGAGAACCAATGGGAGTTTGTACGAAAAATTCCAGTGAGAAAGGTCTTACAGGATGACCCACTTCAAGAGGTCTATAAGGACTCGTTAGAAGGATATTATGCCACAACTAAATTGCCAGAGCTGGATCTTCCTCTAGCTCATGTGGTGGTAGTTGAGAAGCTTGCAGGACACATGAACAGAATAATTGATAAATGGGCCAATGAATACCGAACCTTAGATTGGAAAGAGATTCGGGAACTCACGTGGAAAGGACAACCATTATTCATGGAAGTGTTCTCAACAAATACAGCCAAACCAGGAGAGACAGCCTTTCTTGGAGAAACTGTTGCTCCTCCCTTACGAGAGTTCACTAGAGAGGGACCTTCAACATCCAAGTGGACCACTGCTAGTAGCCCAACTCTAGCACCAAGATATCGTCCTACACTAAATGCGCGACCACAGGTCACACAACAACATCTTTCTCATTATAACAATCGGAGGATAGGGGAGCCAACTCGGCCTCCCATAAATGCACCTCCTGAAATGCGGGTGACAAGATCTTTGGAGGGGTTTGGTGAGGCTGGTAATAGGATACCCACACCAATTTTGGAAACATGTGTACCATCTTTCCAACCACTCAAAGATAAACTCAAAGATAAGCTCATAAATCTAGCCAAATGGGCTACTCCATACAATACCCTCTTAAGGGATGTTGACCAATAAACATATATTTTATTAAAAAAAAGAGAGTCTCTAGGTGATTAGGACCATGGGCACACCTTTTGCCCTCTCCCATGCACGACACCTACAATTATCATTGGGCTCTGTCCTATGTGCACACACAGCACAAAGCTTCATCATTGATAGCCATCCAGGTACATCTTTGGATGGGGGGGATCATGGTGGGTGCAAGCCTGGTCTATGGTACGACCCATTGCTTGCATCTTCTTAATTACCCCCCGCTTCACCCGAATAACTGTGCTTCATGCCTATTCAACCCTACCCTTAGCTTCTTCTTTGGCTCCACATGTCTGGATCCTTGCCATCGACCACCACTCCTATCAACATAGGAACCATAGCTTCAATGACATGAGAAGACAAAGCACCAAACGACAAAGAGAAAACACCGCAACCTGATAACTCAACATCCTCGGGAGCCAAGATACCCATCACCGTGTCTTGACAAAGATGCTAGAGCTTCATGTACATTGCCATGGACATACAACATCTCAGACCGCAAGCAGTCTCCATGGGTTTTGCCTCCTTATCCCTCCAAAATGCCACTTTCTTCCTAACACCATTGTTTTACTAACCCCTCCTTAATAATACCACCTCCCACTTGGATATTTGTCATTAAGTCTTCTAAGCTACTCTACTCATTCAAATACTTTGACTCCTCTAATGAGGATGTCTAGTCGCAAAGGAGACAAAAATAAAATAAAATAAAGAGTACTACTGAGCACATACAAAAAAGCAACCTCATAAGAGCCCATCCGACTAGTTGGATACTTAATCGCCAGTACTCCTCTAACTTCTTTCCATCTTACTAACTCCTCCACTGTTGAAATATACAAGTGAATAGGGTGTGTGCGGGAATAAGCCCTTAGAAAGAGGCTATAAAAAAGAATCTGTAAATGAGAGAGAAGCTGTGAAAAGGTGAGAAGTATCTACTGGGAGAGAATAAAGGGTAGCATGAGAAGATTTAGGAGGTGTGGAGATATTCTGGGAAGAGGTGGAGAGAATCAAGGAGAGATCAGTGGGATTAGATGCTTGGATGTAAACTCTATAAATTGAGGCATTGGCCATGAGAATTTGCTGGTTTTTGATTATCCATGCCTACATTAAGCTATCAGTTAATTACTCACTAATCACATCTTAATCATTATCTAATCTCTTTGTTAATGATGTTGATTCTAGCATTTGATCCACCCCATAGCTCATCACAGTGCTGCAAATTTAACATGGTATCAGAGCCTAGCTTAGAATCCATCAAATTTATGAGTCCCTTATCTTGCTTGTAAGATCCCCGTCCCCACCGCGCAACGGATTCTGGGTGCTAGCAATGGAAGTAGCACATCTTGCGCGAGGCAGGGTCCTACACTCGAGGCCTCGCCCCCACAGATATCTGGACAGGTGACTAATTCCTCGGTTCTTCCAAAATCGAACTTAGAAAGACTTCCCTTGCCTGGAAAGCACAGGCGATTCCTCCAGGATAAAATTTTACTCTAACATAGTTAGGGTCATTACTGACCAAACTGATCCAACCGAACCTAAAGTCACTTGATTAGATCAAGGAAGAAACTTGCACTTGGATCATAGAGATCAACGCTTTTTTCCCCATCGAGAGGCACAGCCGTTGATTCCTTTTTCCATAGAACAATTACTATCCGGGATTTACTTCATCTAGCGTACTACAATAGAAATTGAATCTCATTTTACGGATCCATCAGTCCAACCTGACCCCATCCAGTTCCATGGGTTAGCCAACCGCCCAACCACTGTAGTGATGGGATCCAATTTAGAATTTGGTTAGGTTTTTTCCCGGGTACTAGGGAAAAGAGTTCCCAGGCCCCCTAGCCGGATTTTAAAGCAAATTTAACTCCAATCACACCACTTACACACCCAATATGAAATTGCCTTTTTCCTAGATTCAAATGTATTTAATTCAGTCATTTAATGAAATCATAGTGTTACTGATTATAAACTTCCAAGTATCCGGTTGAATCTTAATTTCCAATCATTCCTTCATCGGAGTATCTATGGCATCATTAACCAGAATGCTCACCACCTGTTCACTCATCATCAGGGGCTTTTTCTATAGTTCCTAGCTCATAGTACCCAGCAGATAATCACTTATAAAAATCAAGATGGAATCCTCGTTGAAGATCAGCAAGATCAACCAACAAATCCATATAAGAGAGCTATGGACTCATCAATTGAGGACCAGCAAGGTCAATCAACCAGATCCATACTCGATTTCAAAAAACAACTCTTACTCCTTGTTCCAATATCTTCCACGATGCACGTGTGGGTATCTTTGGCGACCCAGAGCCTGAGCACCGTATGGTCAGCACCCTCTAGGATCCTTCGTAGGTCACGTAGCGCTTCACTCATAGGTCGCTTCCCATGTCCCTCATCCACTGTACTGGAAGCTCACCATTTAAATCGCACCGAGGCTAGTCAAGACCTCGGCCGACCTTGCTACACGAGACGTCCTCCATTGACTCTCCGTCTCAGCAGTTGCAACTTTATCAGTTAGGTCTCCATGACCTTAATCACAAGATGGTCAAAATGCTTCCCCAGCATTCTTGACATAAAACAGTCATTTACAAATAGGTTACAAATACAGTTTTTATAATGAACTCTCGTCTTTCCACATTATCCCTCATCAATCCACATTACTTATTCCACATTCCATTCATATGTGTTACACTTATTCTTATCCAATCACATCATTTTCCATCTCATCACATCAGATTCATTGACATCACATATCATTTATTCACATCCCAATTCACATGCCATCACATCTCATCCATTCACTCATATCGACATCACATCATTTCACACATTGGCATTCATTATTCCACATACACATCCACATTCATACTTCCACATCCATACATCCACTTCCACATCTGCCTTCATACATACATATCCATATCCACATCCATACATCCACTTCCACATTCATACATCCACATCCACATCCATACATCCATTTCCACATCCACATCCACATCCATACATCCATTTCCACATCCACATTCATACATCCACATCCACATCCACATCCACATCCCCATTCACATTCATACATCCACATCCACATTCACATTCATACATCCACATCCACATCTACATTCATACATCCACACATCCACATTCACATTCATACATCCATATCCACATTCACATTCATACATCCACATCCACATCTACATTCATACATCCGCACATCCACATTTACATTCATACATCCACATCCACATATACATTCATACATCCACACTTCCATTTCCACATCCACACATCCACATTCACATTCATACATCCACGTCCACATTCACATTTATACATCCATTTTCACATCCACATTCATACATCCACACATCCACATTCATACATCCACACATCCACATTTACATTCATACATCCACATCCACATCCACATCTACATCCACATCCACATCCACATCCACATCCACATCCACATCCACATCCACATCCACATCCATGCATCCACATCCATACATCCACATTCACATCTACATCCATACATCCACATCCATACTTATCACATACACATACATCTTTCCTTTCCCATACATCCTTTACATACATACATCTATATCCATTCTTTCACATACATATATCTACATCCATTCTTTCATATACATACATCTCCATCCACTCTTCGTTCATTTTTATCTATCTAATTCATTTCACATCTTCATATCTATTTATAGAATACAAGAGACTTCTTATTTTTAATATAAGATTTCTTTACGCATCTATTTATGCATAAATTCTATTTTAAGGAGAATAACACTTTCGAAATAAAAATCAATCTTTTAAGCATCTTCCTATGCATAAATTCATTTTAAATGAGAATGACACTTTTGAATTAAAATTCAATCTTTTATGCATCTTCTCATGCATAAAATCAAAATTGATGAAAATAACTCTTTTGAGCTAAAAATAGATTTCTTTATGCATATTTCTATGCATAAAGTCAAAATTGATGAGAATAACACTTTTGGGTTAAAATAAATTCTTTATGCATCTTTCCATGCATGAATCCAATTTAGAAGGAATTACACTTTTAGAATAAAAGAATTTCTCTTATGCATCTAATTTATGCATAAAATCCATTTATGATAAAAAATCTTACTTTTAATATAAAAAAATCTTTTATGCATACAAATCATTTATGATGAAAATCACTCTTTTAATATAAAAGAAATATCTTTTATGCATATGTTTATGCATACAAATCATTTATGATGAAAATCACTCTTTTAATATAAAAGAATTTCTTTTATGCATCTAATTTATGCATAAAATCATTTATGATGAAAATCACACTTTTATAATCAGAATAACAATTTAAATATACTTCCTTCTATGCATAGAACTTAATTCTAAAGAAATTAACACTTTTTTAATATAATATTTTTAGTATGTATTTTCTTATACGTAGGATGAAAATTAACACTTAAGAATACATATACGATGGGAATTACTCTTTTTGAATAAAAACAAATAAAACTCATTTTACACAATTTTAGAAAATTTTGCCATAACCTCCTTTGTATGGCTGACCATTTTTCAAATTTTAACTCTCTAAAATCAACTAGAATTTCACCAAGAGTATTTAAATCATTCTAATGTAAATAATTTCTACTTATTTAAGAAAAAACATTATGAAAAACTTGATTCTATCCATTAATCATTCATCTAGGATAAAGAATGGTTGGATTTACTAAAGAAGAGAGGGGAATGCCTTTTTTCAATGAGACATAACATCATAATCATTTTAGAGAAGACAAAAATCATAAAAACCATTAAAATTAAGCATAAATGGAAATTTATGTATTTCCTTAGTACCATTCATCAATTAACTTCAATAGCATTAAAAAGCCATTCCAATTAAGCTTCTCAAGCTTGCGAGGGGTTGAGAAGAGAGAAACATTGAGAAATTATGGAAAAAGATCAAAATTCACACTTTACCATACAAATTTCTTGATTCTTTGATCACAGTAGAGGCCCCCAACCAATCAATTGGTTTGGTGTGTTGATGGAGCCACCAATGGAGATTGAAGAAGGAGGGAAGCTCCAATTTCTTCAATTTGGAGATAATTTTAGAGAATAGTAAAAGTTATCATTATTTCAGCGTAATTCTGGCATAGTATAATTCTCCTATTTTTTTACAAAGGACTCGGGTTCTATTTATAGGAGAAGGAGTCTCTAACCAAGACCAACTAATTTCTAGAATTTTCCAGATTCAATTTGGTTGAATTTAGACTAGATTTGGACCTAGTTTGGTTCCTTTTTTATTCGGTTTGTTGATCCAAGAGAGAGGAGAGATAAAAATATCACATTATTTTTGAGTTTCAAGCATGTGAAGTAGGTGCCTCCTTGAAGGGACTCCCCTTCCTTACACATGTGATAAAATGGAATCATTATACCCAAAATATCTCATTTTTTAGTAATACTCATAGTTTTTTTACTTGTACATAGTCAACTCTTCATCTTATGTGAGCATTTACTCATTTTTGGGTATTTTTCTTTTACAAATTGGATTTATCTCCTCCCCACACATGGATTGATTTTATTGGCCCATAGGAACCTTAATTTAAAAATTCAAAAACAATCTTGACCCTTAGGAGGATAAGGCCTCCTGAACAGATTATACTTGATTACTAATGCACCTTCTGAAAATATTTTTGAACTTCTGTTTCAGGGGAACTTATTTTAATAAGAAGAGATATTTTTCTATTCAAAAATATTTAAAAACTGAATTATCACTCTCTAGAAGATTTTCTCTCTCTAGGCTAAACTGGTAGAAACAAGATCTTTTATATTACTAAAGAGGGATTTGACTACTACAGGGGAATATACTAGACATCTTGAGAGGCTGGGGAGGAATATTACATTCTACCCCACTTGAAAAACGCGAGATGTCCTCATCTCGCAGGTGGAGTATGATCTCTTCTTCTTCTTCTTCAATCACTTCCAACGAGCGTTACTGCCTTGGAAGTGGACGGCCGATTTGGGAACAACTCTCTTTGACTTCCCCTATTCTAAGGTGGAGGTCTTGCATTACTTTGGATTGAAAGTGCAAGTTGGATAGAGGGTCTACTTCTGGGATTTCCCTGATTTTGGCGTATAGAACCCTGATTACTCTGGAAGGAAGGGGCTGGAGTCTGGAATCTTGATCCCTGATTTCCCTGCCCTGAAAACCTCGATCCAAAAGGAGTTAGGCAATCCATACTGCGATGTCCAAATCCTTGATAGTTATAGCATTTCACTCTCTTGTTCAAGGGTGGAACTTCTGAAGTTGAAATCCAGGGGATTGAGTTTTGGGAAAAGGACATTTCTTCCATTCTGGAACTTCCCATATCCTGGGTTTGATCCTGATATCTCTTAGGTGGAGGAAGGTTGGAATCATCTTCTGGGAATAAAAACCTTTTGAAAGGTGATGGTACTAGCTTTGGTGGGACTTTGACATCAAAGGCTTTGGCGAAATCCTTTGCCATTCGAACTGCTTTTGCCATGCAAATAGGTTTGGCATTCTTGTCTAAAGTATCCAATGGCAACCTGGCCATCAGCTGCTCTTCATCCAATTGAGGGGAATATTTAAGGAGAAGGGCAAAAGCCTGATGGTAATCTTCAATTGTCTGGCTTTCCTGCTTTAGATCCAAGAACTCATTCATCTTAGTTTCAAGAAAGCCTGGGGGGACAAAACCTCTTTCTGAAGTAAGCCTTGAGATCGGTCTAGGTTTGGATATTTCGGTTGAGACGGTTTGTCTCGCAATGGTTTTTGCAAGGTCGGCCGAGGTCTTGACCAGCATCGGTTCGATTTAAACGGTGAGCTTCCGGTATACGGTGGATGACGGACCATGGAAGCAACCTATGAGTGAAGCTCTAGGTGACCTGCGAAGGATCCTAGAGGGTGCTGACCATATGGTGCTCAGGCTCTGGGTCATCGAAGATACCCACACGTGCATCGTGGAAAATATTGGAACGAGGAGTAAGAGTTGTTTTCTAAAATCGAGTATGGATCTGGTTGATTGACCTTGTTGGTCCTCAACTGATGAGTCCATATCTCTCTTATATGGATCTGTTATATGATCTTGCTGATCTTCAATGAGGATTCCATCTTGATTTTTATAAGTGATTATCTGTCGAGTACTATGACCTAGGAACTATAGAAAAGGCCCCTGAGTGAACAGGTGGTGAGCGTTCTGTTGCCAATGATGCCATAGATACTCCGATAAAGGAATGATTGGAAATTAAGATTCAACCGGATACTTGGAAGTTTATGATCCAGTAACACTATGATTTCATTAAATGACTGAATTAAATGCATTTGAATCTAGGAAAAAGGCAATTTCATATTGGGTGTGTAAGTGGTGTGGCTGGAGTTAAATTTGCTTGAAAATCCGGCTAGGGGGCCTGGGAACTCTTTTCCCTGGTACCCGGGACAAAACCTAACCAAATTCTAAAGTGGTGTAAGTGGTGTGTAAGTGGTGTGGCTGGAGTTAAATTTGCTTGAAAATCCGGCTAGGGGGCCTGGGAACTCTTTTCCCTGGTACCCGGGACAAAACCTAACCAAATTCTAAATTGGATCCCATCACTACAGTGGTTGGGCAGTTGGCTAACCCATGGGACTGGATGGGGTTCTTGATGGGGTTAGGCTGGATTGATGGATCCGTAAAATGAGATTCAATTTCTATTGTACTATGCTAGATGAAGTAAATCTGAGATAGTAATTGTTCTATGGAAAAAGAAATCAACGGCTATGCCTCTCGATGGAGAAAAAAGCGTTGATCTCTATTATCCAAGTGCAAGTTTCTTCCTTGATCTGATCAAGTGACTTTAGGTTCGGTTGGATTAGTTTGGTCAGTAATGACCCTGACTATGTTAGCGTAAAATTTTATCCTGGAGGAATCACCTGTGTGTTTCGGGCAAGGGAAGTCTTTCTAAGTTTGGTTTTGGAAGAACCAAGGAATTAGTCACCTACCCGGATATCTGTGGGCGAGGCCCGGAGTGTAGGACCCTGCCCCGCGCAAGATGTGCTACTTCCGCTGCTAGCCCAGAATCCGTTGCGCGGTGGGGATGGGGATCTTACAGTTGGTATCAGAGCAATTTAGTTAATGAGGATCAACCGAGAAACCAGATATGTCAAAAATTTATCAAGAAGCACTAAAAGGTTGTAATTGTGTGATAAAATTCATACAATTTGATATTCAAACTGAAATTCATAAATTAGTAATTGGGTCTTCAAATGGAAGTACCACAATTGTATGGAATCCCTGACTTGCTTGAGGCCTAGACATGATGGTCTTTACCTTATAATTCCAAGGACCATGACTATCCGTATATACCGAGGGTATAACTGCAGCTCTTTACTGGCAGTATATATGAGTAAATCTAAGACTTGAAATTATAAGCATTAATGCTATCCAGATGATGAATTCGAATGTGGTTGATATGATTTTTAAATTCTGGTTGTGAACTGATGAATTGATTTGGATTCTGATTGAAAAATGATGATTCCTGAAATTTGGTTGAAATGTAATAAGCCAAGCAAAACCACAATGAGGATGAATGGGACGAGTCCTTGTGATAATGTTCGTAGCTAGAATGATGTTAATGACTTCAGCAAATCACTATGAGATTAATGGATTATGCTGGCACTATTGTTAACTTTTGATCAGTGGATCAAGTTAAGGGTTGATAAATTAAAAATCTGAAAATTTGAAATCCCCATGGAGGATTGTTTAGATAGAAAAATTCATTCTGATGCACCATTATTGTGTTAAAGATATGAATGAGATAATTCTGAATGAATTGTTAACTGATAATGCGTTCTATATGAGTATCTTTATCCCTTGACTATGTGGGGAGCCGACCTATTTAGAGAACCCCAAAATCAATTGAATCAAAAATCGGATTGAATCATAAATAAAGAGACTTAACAAGAATTTTCGTATTGATAGGAACATGGATCGAGGTCATCGTGGTAGGAATGTTAACCCCCAACTCGATGAAGAAGAGCTCGACCTGGATGTTCGTAAAACTCTTCATAGTTCGCAGCCTGGACCTTTCAAGGGTGAAGGGGAAAACTTGGGCGAGGCTATGGAGAAGTGGATCGAATCAATGGAAGAATACTTTGAAATCACCGGGTACAATGAGAAGAGCAAAATGGCGCTTGCAAGGCTGAAGATAGTGGAGACAGCTAGAGTGGCACCACAGCATTCTTGACATAAAATAGTCATTTACAAACAGGTTACAAATACAGTTTCTATAATGAACTCTCGTCTTTCCACATTATCCCTCATCAATCCACCTTACTTATTCCACATTCCATTCATATGTGTACTCATTCTTATCCAATCACATCATTTTCCATCTCATCACATCAGATTCATTCACATCAGATATCATTTATTCACATCCCAATTCACATGCCATCACATCTCATCCATTCACTCATATCGACGTCACATCATTTCACATACACATTCGCATTCATTATTCCACATACACATCCACATTCGTACTTCCACATCCGCCTTCATACATATATATCCATATCCACATCCATACATCCACTTCCACATTCATACATCCACATCCACATCCACATCCACATCCATACATCCATTTCCACATCCACATCCACATCCATACATCCATTTTCACATCCACATTCATACATCCACATCCCCATTCACATTCATACATCCACATCCACATTCACATTCATACATCCACATCCACATCTACATTCATACATCCATATCCACATTCACATTCATACATCCACATCAACATCAACATCCACATCTACATTCATACATCCCCACATCCATATTTACATTCATACATCCACATCCACATCTACATTCATACATCCACACTTCCGTTTCCATATCCACACATCCACATTCACATTCATACATCCACATCCACATTCACATTCATACATCCATTTCCACATCCACACATCCACATTTACATTCACACATCCACATCCACATCTACATCCATACATCCATTTTCACATCCACATTCATACATCCACATCCCCCCACATCCATACATCCACATTCATATATCCACATCCATACATCCACATTCACATCTACATCCATACATCCACATTCATACATCCACATCCATACTTATCACATACACATACATCTTTCCTTTCCCATACATCCTTCACATACATACATTTACATCCATTCTTTCACATACATATATCTACATCCATTCTTTCACATACATACATCTCCATCCATTCTTTGTTCATTTTCATCTATCTAATTCATATTTCACATCTTCATATCTATTTATAGAATACAAGAGAATTCTTATTTTTGATATAAGATTTCTTTATGCATGGATTTATGCATACATTTCATTTTAAGGAGAATAACACTTTCGAAATAAAAATCAATCTTTTAAGCATCTTCCCATGCATAAATTCATTTAAAATGAGAATGACACTTTTGAATTAAAATTCAATCTTTTATGCATCTTCTCATGCATAAAATCAAAATTGATGAAAATAACTCTTTTGAACTAAAAATAGATTTCTTTATGCATCTTTCTATGCATAAAATCAAAATTGATGAGAATAACACTTTTGGGTTAAAATAAATTCTTTATGCATCTTTCCATGCATAAATCCAATTTAGAAGGAATTACACTTTTAGAATAAAAGAATTTCTCTTATGCATCTAATTTATGCATAAAATCCATTTATGATGAAAATCTCACTTTTAATATAAAAAAATCTTTTATGCATATGTTTATGCATACAAATCATTTATGATGAAAATCACTCTTTTAATATAAAAGAAATATCTTTTATACATATGCTTATGCATACAAATCATTTATGATGAAAATCACTCTTTTAATATAAAAGAATTTCTTTTATGTATCTAATTTATGCATAAAACCATTCATGATGAAAATCACACTTTTATAATCAGAATAACAATTTCAATATACTTCCTTCTCTGCATAGAACTTAATTCTAAAGAAAGTAACACTTTTTTAATAAAATATTTTTGGTATGTATTTTCTTATACCTAGGATGAAAATTAACATTTAAGAATACATATACGATGGGAATTACTCTTTCTGAATAAAAATAAATAAAACTTATTTTATATAATTTTAGAAAATTTTACCATAACCTCCTTTGTATGGCTGACTATTTTTCAAATTTTAACTCTCTAAAATCAACTAGAATTTCACCAAGAGTATTTAAATCATTCTAATGTAAATAATTTCTACTTATTTAAGAAAAACATTATGAAAAACTTGATTCTATCTATTAATCATTCATCTAGGATAAAGAATGGTTGGATTTACTAAAGAAGAGAGGGGAATGCCTTTTTTCAATGAGGCATAACATCATAATCATTTTAGAGAAGACAAAAATCATAAAAATCATTAAAATTAAGCATAAATGGGAATTTGTGTATTTCCTTACTACCATTCATCAATTAACTTCAATAGCATTAAAAAACCATTCCAATTAAGCTTCTCAATCTTGAGAGGGGTTGAGAAGAGAGAAACATTGAGAAATTATGGAAAAAGATCAAAATTCACACTTTACCTTACAAATTGCTTGATTCTTTGATCACGGTAGAGGCCCCCAACAAATCAATTGGTTTGGTGTGTTGATGGAGCCACCAATGGAGATTGAAGGAGGGAAGCTCCAATTTCTTCAATTTGGAGAGAATTTTAGAGAATAGTAAAAATTATCATTATTTCAGCATAATTCTAGCATAGTATAATTCTCCTATTTTTTTACAAAGAACTCGGGTTCTATTTATAAGAGAAGGAGGCTCTAACCAAGACCAACTGATTTCTAGAATTTTTCAGATTTAGTTTGGTTGAATTTGGACTAGATTTGGACCTAGTCTGGTTCCTTTTTGATTCGGTTGATCTAAGAGAGAGGAGAGATAAAAATATCACATTATTTTTGAGTTTAAAACTCATTCAAGCATGTGAAGTAGGTGCCTCCTTGAAGGGACTCCCCTTCCTTACACATGTGTCAAAATGGAATCATTATACCCAAAATATCTCATTTTTTTCAAGCATGTGAAGTAGGTGCCTCCTTGAAGGGACTCCCCTTCCTTACACATGTGTCAAAATGGAATCATTATACCCAAAATATCTCATTTTTTTAGTAATATTCATAGTTTTTTACTAATAACTCTTGTACATAGTCAACTCTTCATCTTATGTGAGCATTTACTCATTTTTGGGTATTTTTCTTTTACAAATTGGATTTATCTTCTCCCCACACATGGATTGATTTTATTGGCCCATAGGAACCTCAATTTAAAATTTCAAAAAAAATCTTGACCCTCAGAATAAGGCCTCTTGAACAGATTATACTTGATTTCTAATGCACCTTCTGAAAATATTTTTGAACTTCTGTTTCGGGGGAACTTATTTTAATAAGAAGAGATATTTTTCCATTCAAAAATATTTAAAAACTGAATTACCACTCTCTAGAAGATTTTCTCTCTCTAGGCCTGGTAGAAATAAGATCTTTTATATTACTGAAGAGGGATTTGACTACAGACGAATATACTAGACATCTTGAGAGGCTGGGGAGGAATCATACATTGCTAATCACCTAGCTAATCCAAATTAGTAGATAATCAAATTTTTTACCTCTTTTTTCAAAAAGCTTCTGTACCCCCAGCTGGTGGAGGGGCTTGATCTCCCTCTAGGCTTAACAATAGGCTTCAAGCCTTTAGCCATACATAACCACAAGCCCTATGCTCCAGCCCATCAAGACAAGTCATCAAACCCCCGCGTAGAGCTGTAGATTTTTGTGTTTTTTCAGATGCCTTTTTTCCTGAAGGAAAATGGAGATCTTGTCTCTGCACTAGATACAATGGGTCTAATTCCTCTTGGCCATAGGGGTTTTCAAGGGTGCTCTACAAGCTGTTGAAGAGCTTGGGTGAAGACCAACAGTCTTCACAAAACAAAAATAGCTCAGAGCAACAGGCGTTCTACACAAGTTCAGGAAGAGAACGAGATAGAGGAGGCAAGCTCTCCATCAAATCTGCAGGTGACTTTGGTAAAAAAGAGATTAAGCATTCAATGTTTGGTCAAATCTTGTGTTTCTTGGCTTAATCCTCTTCTAGACTAAATGCTATTGATGGCTTTGAAAGGAGTTGAGCTCATTTTAACTCTAAGGTCCCAGATCTGGACTCCCCATATACTTTGTTTTTTACACACAAAAAAGAGGATTATTTTGCTAATCTGTGATTAATCAGCACTACTCACTATATTTTGGTGCAATTGAGGGTTCAAATCAACCATTGGGTATCTGATACAGATTCCTATAACTTCATATTGCAATTTGGAGATGGTTTGATACTCCAACCATTCAGTACAGATTTGTTACCCTTGGTTTTATATGGTGAATTTAAGTTGATAAATCTGTTGTAATCATCACCTAAATACCATATTGAGTTGTAAAAGGGAAGACACTGCCATTGAATCTTGAAATGGATCAAGAGGTAAGACCCCCTTCACATCATCATGAGCACGGCACAAGAGATAGCCAAATTTAATGGGGAGCAGTTTTATACAAGACCATCATGTATTTACTCATGAGGAAAAATCTGTGAGGGCTAGTTGAGGGAAGAGATGAATGCCCAGAGGTGAGTGGGAAAAATGAGTGGAAGAGCAAGGGAAGAAGGCTCTAGAGGGAAAGATAGAGGATCCATCCACAAACCTAATGAATATCGTCTAAATAACTACCTTGAGGGGCAAGCAAAGCCTTATGCTTATTTGCTATCGAGGAGGTTGAATGATTCTAGACCAAACTCTTTGAATACTCTCCCCTTGCACTTAGGTTTGGAAGGAGCAATCACTAAAAACCCATGACATATGATATGTTATATTGGGTAGACCATTTATGAGATAGCTTTGAATGGTTCACAAGATTGGGGAAGTGACCACGTCTACCTACACAAAAAATTCATCATGAAGGTCAATCTTAGAAATTGGAGTCACCATCCTATAACAAAAGATCTTATTGATGCAAACTCTGTCACTACAAGAGAGGACTGTCGAGGATCAAGCAAGGAGTGTTTTCCTTTTTGAAAACGTCCAAACATATGATTTGTCATCTATTGAACTAAACTTCGATGTTATCGATTTTCCCAAACTAGGGGATGATGAAAATTGGTTATACATCCTAGTGACGATTGATACAGTACTACCTAAATTAGGAGGTTCTTGTTTTTGTAACAAAGCTGAGATAGAAATAGCTCGTGTCATGACAGTGGATGCTATTGTAGATTCAGAGACCCCTATTAGGCTATACCAATAATTGAGTCTATAGAATCAAGAGCTCCAAGCCTCCTTAAAAAGAGCACAAGACACCTTAGTCAAGCTCCAAGGATCTGTTGATCAACTTGAAAAGTCACATAGACTTCAAATAACAAATGACCATCCAAAAGACTCTAGGAATAAGAAGATTAAATCTATCAAGATTGAAGAAGAAGAAACGCCAGCATCGAGACTGACTATGAGTAGCTCTGTTACATAAGAGCCATTGAGTCCCACAAAATGTTAAAACAAACTTGGGAACCCAACAGGGAGGGGAGAACAGAGCTTCCTTAATGGAAGTGGGCTCTTTGTCCCAAATGATACGAGACATCAAAGCATAATTTACAGTTGAAGAGGATATACATAACCCCCCTCCAGAGCTTAAAGTTGAGGTAGAGCTCAATAAAGAACTTGACATTGCAATTTGACAACACAGTTTGATAGTTTTTTTGATTTGCAGACTAAATCTGCTTTGTAGCCAGAAGGTAACTTTTTATGGCAATTTTTTTTCAAGGAGAAATCATAATATTATCAATTTAAAATATTTCAATCAATTTTAAGCAGCCAATTAAATAAACTTTGCGGATCCCAGTACAGCATCCGTGGCTCTCTGTTTAGCAAATTTAATGGGTCTCAGATTGGTGTGGTGCATCTTTCTTGAGGGCTGAATATGATTGTTGTATTTTAATTATGTGAGTGTGTCATGGGGGGTAAGAAGAAGAAGAAAAAATGTGAGGTTTGCATGAGTAGGAAGCATGAGGTGGATTATTGTCCATGTGCAATTGATGAGTGCTCAAATAAAGATGCATGTAGGAAATGGTGTATGGTTGACCTATGCACAAAGTTTCATAAAATTATCCATAAAGTGCATATAGCATCAGCTTGGGAGGAAATGAAGAATGCATTGGGAAGGTTAGATGACTTTGAGGATGTCTTGGAGAGTGCATATGAATGGTTAGCTGATCACAAAGGAGACAGGCGAAA
Organism: Cibotium barometz; assembly: GCF_041138505.1. NCBI lineage: Eukaryota > Viridiplantae > Streptophyta > Polypodiopsida > Cyatheales > Cibotiaceae > Cibotium > Cibotium barometz. Next base: position 1,091,298 of record NC_141093.1, on the reverse strand, counting down.
GTCATGTTCCAGTAGGAAAAGCATTGGGAAGTTACAAAAAGCATGTGAGAAGTTGAGAGATGCATATGCGGATGAGTTTGAAGGGGAGTCAAGTGATGATGATGACATTTGGATTGGCATGGAGTTTGAAATCCATCAAGTGGGGATACCAAAGATGGAGGAGAAGGAGGTGCAAAAGGAGGTTGGCCAAGAGAGCCTAGAAGAGTCCCTAGATACCCCTAACCTACCACTAGAGTATGCTCATGGAGTGGAAGAGGAAGATTCATTGCTCAACATTAGTTTACCTATGTTACTTGCATCTGAGGAATGTTGTGAGGAGAAGCAGATCATACATAGCAATGATGTTGTTCATGTCATTCAAAGCGCAATTGAAGAAGAGGCGGATACCAAGATGAATGAAGAGGAGGATGTGATTCAGTTGTTTTTAGGTTCCATGGATGATGTGTGTGGAATTACAGATAAAGAATCAACTTAGGAGAAATTCCCTGAAATTAGATTTGTTGAAGAGGAATTTTTGGCAAATATGTCAGTTCAAGAAGAATTTCCACCAGAAAGATCTGCACAAGAGGATTTGCAGCCAAAAGATATTGCAAAACTGATATTTGAACCCTATAAATAGATTTTGCAATCAAAAAAGGAGTGGGAGGAATTTTTAGCAAGCAGATAGAATATGGCGGAACAAGATCAAAATCCGTTCTTGTACATCAAAGCATGGTTGTTGCAGATAATTGTTATGGTCACATTTTAGGTGCTGTAGGAATACCAGAGGAGTTTTCAGACGCTGATTTTGATGGTTGGAGGATTTAAGCGGAATGCCAAATTCATCAAAGGGAAGTTGCAAAAGTTGTCAAGGGATAAAGTTTTGGTTTTGAAGTATCTGAACCTCTGATGTTGATGAGAAATGTTCAGTCTAACTTTCAAAATGTTTTCATTGTGAAGAAAGTTGGTGATCAAGTTGACTATTTGGCAGATTTGGGTTCATATTTATTTGACAAAGGTAGTTTTGATAGTATTCAACTTGGAGGATGTCAAGTGCATAAATTTGATGAATGTGAAGCAAGTTTTACAAATTTGATTATGTCAAAACAGATGTGGAGGATTAGATCAGATTCAAGGCAAAATTATGATGCATAATTTTTAAGTGTTCTGGAAGTGTCGTCTGAACAGTCAAGTTTCTTTCATTCAGTTTGACAAGGGATATGGTCCAATTTTCAAATTGTGGAGGAAGCATGTTTTCAATGAACGAATAGGAAGTCAGATCAGCAAAAAGTCAGTAATGTAGCAGATTAGTCAGAAATCAGTAGAGCATTATGTTTCAAATGGAAAGTCAGTGGATATGCAAAATTTCAAAGAGGAGGATGTTCTGATGACATTTATGTTGATTTTGTTTTATCTTTGCAAGATTCTTTGCGTATCTAGTTTACGGATCAAGGGATTGTGGGTTTGATGTTAGCCTTTGGCTCAAGCCACCGAGCTGTGCTAGGTGTTTAGGCTAGACCTTAGGAGGAATTACTTTTATCATATGTATGGTCTTTAGTCTATTTTTAATGTATGTCTGTTTTGATGACTTTTAGGATCTTGGAAGTTAGAAGTCGTGGGATTCTTTATATATGGGGTAGTTCTTGGTGGTTAGATACAAAGATGGACGTTCTTGATACTAGGCAGATTTTCTATGTAGTTATGGCGGATTTCTAAATGCAAGATGCAGTTTGTCAGTCTATTTGTCTTATTCCTGTTTCCTGTACTTTGCATATTCAGTGTCTTGAGTGTAGATACAATGTAGTAGTGATCTGAGAGGAATGTGTGTGTGTTTTGAAACTGAACTTCTGTGTGTGTGAGGATTTTCTTGGTCTGACAAGAGTAAGAGTCATCTAAAATGATAGTTCCTGTGTGACAATTTCCTGTGCAAAAACTATTTGGCTGAAGTAAAGTATACACCTACGGCAAAGCCACGCTGTATATGAAAAGGTGACATCGAGAGTCTCCTCCTGATCCATGGGATCATGCCAAGTCCACTCTCCCGGGTCCCATTGCAGTTGTGTGAGAGATCGGCACTCCCAAATCCATAGCCGCCATAGTCTCTCCCTAGCTACCTTGGCCGACGCTGGATTTATGTGCCATTCCTGTGCCTGAAAACCAATCACCCTCACCCTATGCAAGGTGCAGCCTTTGAAATTCTCCATGGGGAGCTCAAATCTCTCTAGTCGACCATGGGATCCAATAGAAAAAGTGAGCATACCATTGTCCTCATCTACACCATGGACCGTCGCCTGAGGATATCATGCCTGGTAAACACACCTAGCCACACCGCGAGGGGGGGGGGTCGAGTCTGGAATAGGAGTCAACCACTCCTGAGGAATAGCTGAGTCAATGTCAATGTTGAGCCTATCTATACCTTAGATCCTTGTTAGGCCTCTCTCCTGCTTCTCTTGAGGTAACTACTTGTGTGCAATCCAATCTTGGAGAGACCTAGCTGGTCCAATGCTAAGGCACCCCAAGATATATGCGGTCAGGCCCTTAGCATGTGTCCACTAGGTAGACGGATCAAGGGGTTCCAAACCAAAGGCTATTGAAGTTGCTCCTCTGAGAGGCAACTGGAACAATTCGTCTTAGGGGGGGCCTGAGATAATCCCAATTATGAAGTAAACTGGCTATGAATCTGTCCTCAAAGTTTGGGCTAAAACCATAGGCTCACATCTCTGTGAAGATCCATCTAGTACTCTGCGGCACGGGCCCCCAAGGCTCAGAGTGTTGGCTAAAATCTAGGCCAAGAGGAAATTCTTCAAGGCTCACCATTGGGTAGGAGTCCTGTGATAATCAGCTTGCCCAACAGGGCATGGCTATGTATAGTAGGATTGATGAGTCCAAGACCCCCTTTGCTACGTGGCTGGATGATCACTCTCCATGCCACCTTGGCCCTTGCTGGCCTCCCATCACTTCTTGCCCACAAGAAGTTTTTGAACAAGCGTTGTACCTAGCCAATACATGCCTGAGAAAAGGCCCAGCACAAAGTGATGTACCACATGGTGGCAAGCAGTACTACCTGGTTCACCACCACCACTCTGCCTACTAAGGATAGCCTCGTCGAACTCCAGTATAAAAGATTCTTTCGAATACTTAGAAGAAGCAAAGCGAGCTACTGCTTGAGAGAGATATCAATGCCAACCTAGCAACCAAGGTAGCAAAATGGAGTGCCCCTCGGGATCCACTGGAAAGCCTCAATTGTTTGCCAAGTCTAGGTGGGTGCTGACCCTACCCACAAACCACATGACTTGTGTCAGTTGATCTACGCTCCTGATGCATGGAATAAAATCTCGATTGCCTCTGTGAATCTCTGGAGATTCCCAATATCTTTTGTAAAGCAAGCTGCTGTGTTGTTTGCAAACTCTGAGTCTAGCATCTCCTCTCTTGCGTGCAGAGGGGGAGGCACAATACCTGAAGTCTAGTCTCCTGGTGGGGCAGAGAGAAAACCACTTATAGCCTCGGTGGAAAATAGGAAGAGGTATGTTGCCAAAGGATAGTTCTGTCGAGAACTGAGCAGAAAATGGGGAATCTGTTACCTCCTCTGGCTCCTTGAATGAGAGAACCTGGCTGTGTGATGCTGAGTAAAGTCTAGAAACTCCATAAGGAATCCCATCCATCTCATTGTGCTCTCCAAAAAGCTCTAATCCACCCTGTCATAATCTTTCTCGAAGTCTAGGAGTAGCACAATGAGGTACTGCTGGCACATCTTGGCCAAAGCTGTCGCCTCCCAAAAGGTGAGGATGTTGTCCAGAATGCTTTTCGATCCTGAACAAAGCCATTTTGAGTGTCTTGGATCAAGTATGGGAGAGAAGACCGAAGTCGTTTGGCTGATGGCCTTGGCCACGATCTTACAGGCTGTCCCTAGGAGGATGATGGGCCTCCACTATCGGATCTCCAATCTATCACCACCCTCCTTGGGAATCAAATGTATCAAGCCCTCTGTGAACCTCTTTGGCATGGCACCTGTGAGCATAATCTTATTGAAGGTAGTGTGAAGTCCACCTTCCATGAGATCCTGATGGAAAAGAAAGAAAGAGAGAGGAAGCCCATCTGCCCTTGGGCATTTGCCCCTGGGTAGTGTCGTCACCACCTCCGCCAGCTCCTTTGAAGTGAAAGGGGTCAATAAGAAAGACTGAAGACTGAAGGGAGAGGGGAACTGTTGAGATATCGAGCTCTAGTGAGGCGGTGGACACTGATGACCCGCCTGGGGGATAGGCCCCGCACTTACACCACTGGCATGGTTGGTGAGATCTTGGGTGATATGCGGCCAGTGGGATGACAGGCTGTGTGACAGCCACTCTAGAGACTGGCATAGTTATAGCGCCAGCTCATTTAGTCGGGTTCACATTATAGAGAACCCGTGTATGTATTGGTTGAGTACCTTTCATATTTGGTGTACTCTTATTCTTGTATATGGTGTGTTGAGTGTTGAGTAGAGAAGAAGAAGATTTTCAGCTTCTCACCTTGTGTGTTCTCTATTAGGGTTTTGTGAGTGTGTGTGTGTGCTTGCAAGAGCTCAAGCTCTCTTCCCCCCTGCATCTTTTCATGGTATCAGAGCCTGGTTCGTGCTAAGGGCTGAGCTGCAAGCAAGAGAACCACAGGAAGCGGTACGAGGGTAAGAGCTGCAACTACTCTTCCCTATTGTGTTAGTGACTACACCCTTGTCGGGAGCTCTACGGGAGGCACCGGCAAACGATCTCCGATTGAGGAGCTTTCTTCGCGGGAGTGAAGCTACAGGGCATCTATACAGTCCTTCGGACTGGGTCCTTCAGACTGGAAATTTCAGGGCCGAAAACGCGTTTCGGGCGCGTCTGGACCTCCGTTTTTCAGAAAGCAGGCGATTTCGAGCACTGCGGGTGAGTCATCGATTCTCTGCAGAACTCTGTTTTAAGAACTGCAGGAAGACAGATTGACTGTGCAGACACTGTGGGTGCTGCAAGAGGTCTACAGTTGCCATTGGGTGTATGTATGTGCATTGAAGTCACTGGTTGTGACATTTGAGAGTACTACAGTACCGCTGCAGAAAATACAGCATTTGTGCAGAAAAACCAGAGTGCAGTTTCTGGTAAAATTGTGTGTTTGGCAAGATGTCTAATGATGGCATAACACAGATTGTGGCTGAGAAGCTGGATAAGAATAACTTCCATGCTTGGAGATTCAGATTGACTAATTTCCTGATGGGAAAAGGCTATTGGGACTACATTGAAGGTGAGCATGAAGAGGCACCGGAGATACCGGATATAAATCCGACTGCTGCAGATGTGAAAGAGTTTAAAGACTGGAACCAAGGAGCCAGGAAGGTTATGTATTGGCTCTCCATTAGTATACAGGACACCATGATTGGGCACATTCAGGATGCCAAGTCCCCCAAGGAGGCGTGGGACACCTTGGTAAAGCTTTATGAAACAAACACCAAGGCACGTAAGATACAGTTGAAGAATGAACTTCACACTGTGGAGAAAAAGAGCATGTCTGTGAATGACTATGCGCTGAAGATAAAGGGCATTGTGGAATCCCTTGCATCTATTGGTGTGTCAGTAGACGATGATGACAAGGTGGAAGTCTGTCTACGTGGTCTCGGGCCACAATACAAGGCGTTCAAGACGTCTATTCAGACTCGGGAAAACATTCCCAACTTTACAGATTTGGTGTCTATGCTGATTATCGAAGAGAAGAGCTTGGGTGAAGACCAACAGTCTTCACAAAGCAAAAACAGTTCAGAGCAACATGCCTTCTACACGAGTTCAGGAAGAGGACGAGGTAGAGGAGGCCGTGGACGCGGTCAAGGAGGTGGCCGAACAGGTAATCAGAATTTTGGACAGCAGCAGCAGCAGCAACAACAGTCCCAGAATCAACAACAACAACACGCAGGTGGAAGAGGCAAATTCAGAGGCAGGGGGAGTCAAAGAGGCCGTGGAAATTGGCAAAGGCAATATAATGATGCACGTGAATGCTACTATTGTGGTAAGCCAGGACATGTGCAGTCAGAATGTTATAAGAAGCAGGCTGACATGCAAAATGGGAAAGTGCAGCAAAACAACTATGCATCCTCAAGCAGAAATAATGAGGACAATGAAAGGTTGTTTGTTATGCAGCATGTTGTAAATGCCATGTCTGAAAATGTTGATGCAGCACAAAAAGATAATGTATGGTATGTGGATTCAGGCGCTTCAAACCACATGACGAGTCATGGAGAGTGGTTCAAGGAGATGAAGAACCCGGAAAGACCAGGTTTTGTGGAAACAGGGGATGACACTGCTCATCCAATTGCCCACGTTGGAGATGTGCCATTATCTATGCAGGATGGCAAAGTGAAGTACCTTGCAGATGTACTTCATGTACCAAACATAACAAAGAATCTGGTTTCAATTGGCCAGATGATTGAGCAGGGGTTGCAGGTTCGGTTTAACCCTGATGGGTGTTATGTTGAAGATTTCAAAGACAAGTGCAGGTTGGTTGCAAAAGGCAACAGAGTGGGCAGAATGTTTACGTTGGATGTAGACATGCCTGAAATGAGTGCTGCGATGTTTGCAGATGGTTCAGGAGTTGTTGCAGACACAGACATATGGCATAAAAGAATTGGACATGTAAATGTGCAGAGATTGAAGTCTATGCAGACAAAAGGAATTGTGACAGGGCTGCCAAAATTTAAAGTGGAAGGTATGCAGAAAATCTGTGAAGCATGCCAATTTGGGAAGCAAACAAAGCATGTGTTTCCACGTAATAGATATGTGAGCAGAAATGCACTAGATGTTGTGCATTCAGATGTATGGGGTCCTACGAAGACCGTTTCTATGGGAGGCTGCAGGTACTATGTCACTTTCATTGATGACCACACAAGGAAAGTGTGGGTATATTTCATGAAGGAGAAGAGTGAGGTGTTCACTCACTTTCAGAATTTCAGAGTTTTGGTTGAAAAGCAAACAGGGAAATATGTAAAGTGCCTAAGGTCAGATGGAGGGGGAGAGTACTTCTCCAATGAGTTCTCTGAATTCTTGAAGAAGAATGGTATTCGGAGACAGTTTACATGCAGATACACTCCGCAGCAAAATGGAGTTGCTGAGCGGAAAAACAGGCACATTGCTGAGATTGCGCGAGCATTGATGGAAGAGAAGAATATGCCGCATTGCTATTGGGCTGAGGCTGTTTCTACAGCAGTATACATCATGAACAGGACTCCAACTACAGCCATACATGATGTAACTCCAGAGGAGAGGTTTACTGGCAGAAAACTAGATTTGTCTCATCTGAAAGTCTTTGGATGCATTGCATATGTGCATGTGCCAGATGAGCTGAGAACTAAGCTGGATCCGAAAGCTGAAAAATGTGTGTTTATTGGATACTCCCTTGAGCAAAAGGGATACAGGTGTTATAACCCTGCTACACGTGAGTTAAGGGTAAGCAGGGATGTTGTCTTCGATGAGATGAGCAGCTGGTATGTTGCTGAAAAAGAAGCTGTTGGGGCTGATGTGAGTGGAAGTGTGGTTGCACAGAATGCAGGTCAGCAATCACAGTCTTTGAGTGGACCAGGAGAGTCCTCATCTAGTGGGTCTGTTGATAGACCATGGAGTGGCAGGTTGCGTCATAATACCAGTCCTGCAAATGTGATTACTACATCACGTAAAGGAAAAGAGAAAGTGGTTGAGCCCCTTGGTATGCCTGACATTTCTGCAGGGCATTCTCATGTTGATGGAGAGTCTAGTGGCTCAGATATGAGCCTTGATGAGGAGCTTGGGATCCCAGCTATGAGAACACCTGGTGTAAAGAAGGCTATGGAAGCCATGAATGAAAAGCTGCGAAGATCAGGGAGAGTGAAGAACCCTGTGCAGAGATTTACATATGATGGTTATGTGGCACATCACTATGCATATATGGCAAAGGTTGTGCAGGTTGTTGAGCCCACATGCATTGATGAGGCTGTTGGAAATGTGTGTTGGGAGAAAGCTATGGATGAGGAGATGGATGCACTATATGGAAATGAAACTTGGGACTTAGTGCAATTGCCTGAAGGCAAGAAAGCCATTGGATGCAAGTGGGTGTACAAAGTTAAACATAACAGTGATGGAAGCATAAACAGGTACAAGGCTAGATTGGTAGCCAAAGGATATGCACAGACATATGGGATTGATTATGAGGAAACTTTCAGCCCAGTTGCCAAGATGGCAACGGTGAGAGTTGTGATAGCAGTGGCTGCGTCAAAGCAATGGTCTTTACATCAGATGGATGTAAAGAATGCATTCTTGCATGGGGATTTGCAAGAAGAGGTGTATATGTTGCAGCCACCTGGTTATGAGGATGTGGGTCACCCCGAGCATGTTTGCAGGTTGAAGAAAGCCTTGTATGGCTTAAAGCAAGCACCAAGAGCATGGTCTGACAAGATTTCTGAATATCTTGTCACTATTGGCTTTCATGTAGCCAATGCAGATTTCTCATTGTATGTGAGACATGGTGATAGAGGAGTTGTGCTTGTTGTCATCTATGTAGATGACTTGATCATTACGGGGGACCATGATGCAGAGATCTTTGATGTAAAGATCTTACTTAGACAGAAGTTTGAGATGAAAGATCTGGGGGAGCTCAGATATTTCTTGGGCATTGAGGTGATTAGGTCACCACATGGTATTGGATTACTGCAGAGACAGTATGGTTTGGACATGTTGTCCAAGTATGGTATGACAGGCTGTAAGCCTATTTCTGTGCCATTGGATCAGAATGGCAAGTTGAGTGCAGACTCAGGAGAAATCTTGGAGGATCCTACTATGTATAGGAGCATAGTAGGAAGTTTGATCTACATGACGATCACCAGACCAGATTTGAGCTATGCTGTTGGGTTGGTGAGTCAGTTTATGCAGGTTCCACGAAAACCGCATTTGGATGCTGTGAGACGCATACTGAGATATGTGAGGTCTACTTTGCATTGTGGACTATTCTATGAGACTGGGACAGAGATATGTGTACATGGGTACACAGATGCTGATTGGGCTGGTAGTATCTCAGACAGAAGATCTACCAGTGGATTCATGTTTTCTTTGGGGAGTGCTGCTGTGACTTGGAGCAGCAAGAAGCAGCCTACGGTTGCTCTATCGAGTACAGAGGCCGAGTACAGAGGAGCTGCTATGGCAGCATGTGAGGTAGCTTGGTTGAGAAAGCTACTTGCAGATTTGAGTCTATCAGTGGATAGACAGGTTGTCATTTTCTGTGACAACATTAGCAGTATACAGTTGGCCAGGAACCCAGTCTTTCATGCTCGTACGAAGCACATAGAGGTCCACTACCACTTCGTCAGAGAGAGGGTCTTGGCAGGAGACCTTGACCTTGTTTATGTCAGCACAGAGGATCAGGTAGCTGACATCTTCACCAAAGCATTAGGTACAGAGAAGCTCCGCAGATTCAGGGCTTCGCTTGGTGTGCATGAGATGGAGTTGAGCTCGAGGGGGAGTGTTGAGATATCGAGCTCTAGTGAGGCGGTGGACACTGATGACCCGCCTGGGGGATAGGCCCCGCACTTACACCACTGGCATGGTTGGTGAGATCTTGGGTGATATGCGGCCAGTGGGATGACAGGCTGTGTGACAGCCACTCTAGAGACTGGCATAGTTATAGCGCCAGCTCATTTAGTCGGGTTCACATTATAGAGAACCCGTGTATGTATTGGTTGAGTACCTTTCATATTTGGTGTACTCTTATTCTTGTATATGGTGTGTTGAGTGTTGAGTAGAGAAGAAGAAGATTTTCAGCCTCTCACCTTGTGTGTTCTCTATTAGGGTTTTGTGAGTGTGTGTGTGTGCTTGCAAGAGCTCAAGCTCTCTTCCCCCCTGCATCTTTTCAGGAACCACCTCTCTTGTGTGCCCCTAGACTCTCTCATGCACGTCCATCACCTGGGGGGATAATGGGGCACCGGTGAGAACAGATCAAAAGAAATCCGTTGGCAATGGCTCTCACATGTGAGGGATCAAATAGAATAGCTCCATCCTGGCCACGCAACGCCTAGAATACCATCTCTCCTCCTGTGGGGGGCATGTATCTCAAAGAAGTCTCATATAACTCTGTCACCAACCTGAGTCGAGAATGAAGCCCTGGCATGGTATTTGTACTCCACCCTCCTCTCCTCAATGGACAAGATGACTCTCAATCCACGAGCTATCTAGGGAGCTCTCCTGAAGACGTTGTAAAGAGGCTAGGCCCCTCCTCAAACTCCTCTCCTACTCTTGAAATCCCTCCAATCTACTCTGGGTTCCTCTTGTAAGAAAACACTCATCTCCCCCATGCTACCATCCAAAAGTGCATGCTGTAGAGCCTGAGGAAAAGTCTAGTTCCACCCATATCTACTCAATCCGGCTGCAAATCTTGGGGTCCTAAATGAGGTTGCCTGGTATCCTGGAGCTTGCATGCTTGTCATGCCTCCATGGATCCTCTAGGGAAAAATTAATTGGGGCATGATTTGAAAAAGTAGTGCCTGCCAAGATACCAACCATGCCCCCACAGCTGCAAGCCCACTCGTCGACATAAAACCTATCTAGCCGCCGAGAGAGGCTGGGGCTAGTGCTCCTCCTATGTGATTGAGAGAAGCTAAGACTCCTAGGGCTATGCCCAATCTTTGGGAGACGCCAAGGGTCCTCTCCTCTAAGAATCAGTATCATCTCCTCCAAGGCAGAGTACTCCACTCCTGAGATTGTGGCCGTGCCACCTCCAAGTCTATCCTTTGTTGCCTCTCATATTGAAGTCACCGCCCATGCACCAAAAATCAACCTAGGGTAGGGCTATCCTTTGCTGCCTCTATCATATTGAAGTCATCGCCCATGCACCAAAAATCAACGTGGGGGAAGGGCTGTCAGACACTGCTCCAGAATAGAGCTCTACCTAAAATAGCATTCAGGGCATAAATGTTTGAGGAAGCCAACGATGTCCTCATCACCAATCACAATGGTAACCCACTGTGCACATCTTAGAACTATGAATCCTAATCCTGTCACACCGAAGGCAAAACCTGAGAGAAAGACACACTCCTCCTTGCATCCCTGAGGAGCCAAAGGATGGAGACCAAAAAGTATGACTCCTTGGTAAAATCTCCCCATACGACAGGTGCGCCCCTCAGTAAGGTGATGCTCCTGGAGGAAAAGAATATCGATAGGTCCCCCCACCATAGCTCACTGAAGCTCTCCTCTAAGGACGACTTGTCTCTGAAAACACTAAGCCCCCTCTAAACCCTGAATCTTCCATGAGCCAATCCTCCTATCAAGCTCTATGTGAGGTGGAAGTATCGGAACTGCCCTCTACTTGAAGAGTCTTGTCAGGGGTTTAGACGAGGAATGGTCATAATCCGTGCTGGTGCAAAGTCATGCGGATCCTACCCTCCATGTACTGCCACTCTGTCTGAGCACGAGGGTATGCATACTTCGTGCTCCATCGATCACAATGAAGATACCTGTAAGAAGGGGGGAGAGGTACTTTGATAGAGGTATGCATGAACACAAAAAGCAGCACCTCTAGGCTAGAGGTCACTATCTCCAGCACCGACGAGCAGGAGGGGGGATCGTAGCTTCACGTACGCTCGAACGATATTCCTCAAATAATTTATCTTGTATATCTAATGTTTAAATCTTTTATCAACTTCAACTAGTTTCATAGACTCAACCTAACCCTATCTAATCCCATGGGTTAGCCTGTCGCCTCCATTGAACATATGGAGTCAATATAAACTCATACACCCATTATTGAATTTTCTTTTTTAGTTATACAAGTACCCAATGAAAAACAGTGTTCACACGTACTCTCCATGTTATACAATTCTTTTCACACATGCAATCCACATCATATAATTCTTTTCAAAATAAAACAACTAAAAGATCAATACAGAATCTAAAAATATGTTTGAATACATCATCATAACATCATAATATCACTTCAAAAATCTATCAATATCCCCACACACCACGACCATGATCCTTAGACTAGGAAGATATACACTACCGAGCTTGAACACTCCTAGCAAGCCACTATGGTGACTAGAGAAGCTCGCAAGTCTCACATCTAAATCCAACAATTATGCCAAAATTTAGGGAGAGCCACTTTTGACAAACATACCACTCCTAGGGTTAGAATGCTCCATCCACAACCAATCACATGAAACTGATGTGCATATCAAGTCCCTACACCTGCTCAATATAACCAAAGCTAGACCTGCCCTCCTAGCCCCTAGACTTCTCATACCCAATATAATCAAATCTAACCCATCACATAGATCATGTCCAAAGCACACCCATGTCCAAGTGAGATGGATCAAGGTCTTGGGTGATGCTTACCTTTGTAAATGAGACTCATCACTTGGGTGACACATCTGCAAAAAGACAATCCATTCGCCTGTGTGGTACCATCACACAGGCATCAACAAGATAAATAATTCTCAATGGATACAATGGAAAATAATTCCCTCATCATTGGGCCTAAGGTATAAATATAACATTTAAATATATTGATGGCCCTACTATCATGAGACTATCATAGGGCCTCTCCACCTTATTCCATTGGCAAAATAGTGAAATCATTTCCAAGGAATAAAATCAAAGTGGAATTGAAATCAAAGTGGAATTGTGATATTAAATTCCCCTACCGTTAGGCCCAAGGTATGAATATTGCATTTAAATGTATTGATGGCCCTGTTATCATAGGGTCACTCCAACCTATTCCATCGATAGAATAGGTGTATTGATCTTTCAATCATTTGTATGCCGTGGAGTGCATGTGAAAAGAGTTATATACCATGGAGCGCATGTATAAACTCTATTTTTCATGTTACCACCACCAATGTAATGGTGGCTCAATCATTCTTAAGTTTGCCCTTTCTTCTCTCTAATTATTGTGGCTTTACTACCCCAATTAATTATATAAAGTAAATATTAAAACTTATAACAATAAGAGTTAAATAAACTTTATATAGTTTCTTTAAATTGGATCATTTTAGTGGTAGGCCGATTGAGAGCGATTAGTCACACAAATCTAGAATCATCGAATCACCTTGATAAGAATCACTTAGTATATAAAGAATCATAGTGGCAAAAGACAGATTACCTTGATTGGATTGCCCAGTCCTTGATCGGCTAGCTTCCATGCATCAGCAATATAGTGATATTGTCTCCCCAAGAAAAGGGATGTTGAGAAAATATCAAAGAAAGTAGCAAAGAGAGCCAAAGATATATGTTGGGCTAGAGAAATCTTCAAGTTAGAGGAGTGCACACATAGAGGCACACATTTAGACCATTGCCCATGCACATCATGTGTATATTTCATTACAGTTATTATCACATTATGTTTTCATATCTTACATCACATGACGCACACAAACAGATGCACCTACAATTAACCTCATCAACGCCAACCCTCTAGGTATATCTCTAGATGGGTGTACTATGGTGCGTGGGTGTAAGCTTGGACCATGCCATAACCCACTGCTTGGAGAACCCTCAACCTTGCCAGTACCTCCAATAAGCTTCAATCATGCAACCTCTACTTTGACTCCAATTAAACTCTAACAAATCCTTGCCCTAACAATTCGCTCCACAAAGAAGCCTAATCTCTAGACATCTCTAGGTCAAGGTATAATATCATGTCATGCTAAGAAGATTTGGATTGCCATCTACCAACACAAATCATTCCATAGTGGTTAGGGTGCCAAGAGGATTTAGACCTCTATCTTCCATAGTGGTCCAAGTACACAATAGGGTGTAGACCACAATAACTACCTAATTTTAGAGGGCTTGAGCTATTGCCACAATAGAAGAAGGCCTTGAAGAACTTTTACATTGCCTATACCTTTCATGCCACCTCAACAAGCTATCTTGCGACTACCAAGGCTACCCAAGCTTCTCACCAATATGCACTACATTTGGCTACGGATTAGTCTTGAATCATACCACTTAACATTGCATGTCAACTTTATAGCATATCCTCGACCATCTACAACTTTTCACCCTGATAGCAAATTCACCACCAACTTGGGTGACATGAGGATGCGGTCACTATTAGGTAGAAGAAAGCAAAATGCAACTATTGTCGGATGCTAGGCCATTATATCAACAAATGCAAAAAAAGGCTAGAGAAGGCCAAGAAGAAAGGGTCAAAAATGGTTGTGGATTAATGCATCAACACCAATGCTGAAAAAAGGGAGTCAACAAACTATACACAAGATAATTGGGCATTCACTTTGCAGTGTATTTATGACCCTTATGTCCACGATATATGCATGTTAGTGAGATAAATCAACATGTCTAGTATTTTGATAGTGCTTCTAACAAGCACATTAGTTCTTAGTTTTATTTATTTTCCTCCCTTATATCCACAATATATGCATGTTAGTGAAACAAATCAATATGTCTAGTATTTTGATAGTGGTGCTAGAAAGCACATTAGTTCTTAGTTGGATTTATTTTCCTCCCTTGAGTCTACTCCTCTGAGGATGCATGTGTACAACATTGGTATTAAAGGTAGATGAACCTACTGAGATAAAACTTTGAGTGTGTGTGTATACCTTGTGGTCATTAATCTGGTGTGAATAGACTTCTCTTAAATTATTGGAAATTTCTCCATGTGACCACCCTCTTAGGTGGTGGTACTTGAGGACCCTAGTGTATATTTTACTATCACTTCTCATTATCTCTTATCTAGAAGAATTGTTTCATCTCTCTTGCTCTCCTATGTCTCAAGTTTGTGTGTGTGTGTGTGTGAGACCTTGTTCCCCCTTAACCCAACAGTGTGTGAGAGCACGTGTTGTGGATTATGTCTTATGCCCTCTTCTTGTGATTAGAGCTTGGAGTAGCAGTAGCTCACAAGCCTTCAATTGGAGCAGCACACAATCACCTCAATAAATGATTTAGCCATAATCGCGAGCGAAGATCTTCATCTATCAATTGATGATGAACAGGCCTAATAGCCATTTTTATCTAGATTTGATAATCCCACTATTGATCCCATCACTTCACCAACACTCAACACATTGTAGGATAAGATCGCTCAACTCGGTGATCGCTTCTACAACAATCGATCAAATTTATGATCGCTCTCTGTAATTAATGGTACCTGTAATTGCTTGATTTCTGTTAAGATCGATGATTCTTAGTCTTGCAATTCATGATTCTTGGTTCAATCAATGATTTCAAAACTCTGATCGTGATTCCAAAAGTGCGATTCCAGAAGTTTGATCCATCAACAATTCTAGAAGTCCGTTCGTGACTCCAATAGTTTGATTATGTAACGATTCCAAAAGTCTGATGTCCAAAATGAAAAGTTCAATTGGTGATCTGATCTATCTTTTCAATCGATGATCCAACTTTGGGTGGCAATCCAACTTCAATGATCCAATTCTCTAATTGATCCAACTTCAATGATCCAACTCTCTAATTGATGATTCAATTTCAATGATCCCAATCTCCAATTGGTGATTCAACAAAACTCCCATCGACGATTTCTCAAGTCTGATCATGTGATTCATCAATTCCAATGGTTTGATTCTGTAATTCCAATGGTTTGATTCTGGGTTCATAGTCTGATTTCATCAATTCCAATGGTTTGATTCTGTAATTCCAATGGTTTGATTCTGGGTTCATAGTCTGATTGTGTGTGATCCATTTGCCTATGAGACTGCCACCATCGTCCGTTGAAATTCAAGCAATTTTAATAATAATGTTTGGTATACTGAGAAGTAATATACTAGTTGCACAAAGAGGTAAACCTCCTATGGATCCAAATTGACTGAAGCTACTTTCATCATCGAATCCTTTGACACCAATCAAGTTTAAAATCCCAATTATTCACATGCAAACTTCAACGGTTGCTCTCTAATCTATAAGAATATTTGCTTATAATAGTTTTTTACATGACAGATGTCAATAGGAGAGGACAAGAAAGCGAAGTTAGAAAATCAATAATTCATGATGTTGTAGAAGTTAATTAATCTCGATAAAGTAATATCTAGATAATTGACATTCTTCCTCTAAATTTTGTGAATGATCTCTAATATATACTATACATTCTAGGTGTCCTAGCCTCTCATCAAAAAAATATATCCATCGATACAGAGGTAGGTGTAAGCATGTTAAATAAAGAAGGTACAATTGAGAATGTTTATTACTGTATAATGGATTCATATAACGTGTAGGAAATCCACAAAAATTAATTCTTCACAGAGTTGTTACGACTAAGAGATAGCAAATAGGGAACCTCTCAACTCACCTCAATGTGTTGTGGGGAGTTTTCCGATGGCTAACACTAGGGAGCACATCCTAGCTCACTACCACATGCTCTTTGAGTGGAAAGAAGTTCACCATTAATTATCTATCGGACCTTCATGGGCACTCGTCTCCCAAGTTTGAGATTTGGACATCATTGCTTCATGGCTTGTTTATACATGTGTTTGGCATATCCATCCTTAACATTTGATGTAGATTACTCATGCTTTGGCATATAATTGGGTGTGGTAAACCTTGTTAACCCTAAAATGGGTTAACATCTCCCCTTTCTTGATGTTGAATGCTTCCTCATCTTGTGATAGGATTGAAGACTTTGTCGAGGGCTAGATGTTTGCTCGGTGTTGATAAGGAAATATTGCATGTCTTTCCTTCTCCAGAGGGATGAAGAAGCTAGTTAGTAAATGAAGAAGTTAATAGCAGATGGGATCCTAATTGGGGTGGGAGGCCATTACATGTGATTTCTTCTCTCATATATATATATATATATATATATATTTGGTAATCACATGCAAGGTTACAATAATTATTGAGGTTAGTAGGGATTCTATGACGATTAGCAACAATAGAAGAAGAGAGGTAGAGACCTGAAGGAGCGCATTGACAAGCAATCCATATGAACACATCCTTGTGTTTTTATGTGTCCCTTTGTAGGTTGTCAGAGGATGTTGTAGTGACCTAACCTATTTTATTTCCCATGGTCTTTTTTATATATATTAAGACCACTTAGGTGCTCTTTGACCATTGTTCAAGCTGATACATAATGAAGTACAAAAGGGAGTGAGTCTTTAAACTCTTGTTAGAGCTATTGGCAACAAAATAGTTGGAGACTCGGTTTAGTCGATTTTTGATATTTTTGGCTTTTCAGTTGATCCACTTTAGCCAATTCGCTCTAATACCAGTTGAAAGATCCTTGGCCCCTTCGTGCAACAGATCCGAGGGTGCTAGCAGCGGAAGTAGCACTCCTTGCACGGGGCAGGATCCCTCACTTGGGGTCTCGCCCACACGGATATCCGGACAAGAGACTAATCCCTCGGTTCTTCAAAAACCGAACCCGAAAAAACTTCCCTCACCCAGAAAGCACGGGCAGCAATTCCTTCAGGATATTTTTACTCTAACGTAGTCAGGGTCATTACTGACCAAACTGATCCGACCGAACCTGTGAGTCTCTTGGTCAGATCAAGGAAGAAACTTGCACTTGGATCATAGAAACCAAGGCTTTTTTCCCCATCGAGAGACACAGCCATTGATTCTTTTTCCATAGAACAATTACTATCCGGGATTTACTTCATCTATTGTACTATAACAGAATTGAGTCTCCTTTTATGGATCCATCCAGTCCCATGGGTTAGCCAACCGCCCAACCTCTGTAGTGATGGGATCCAATTAGGAATTTCGTTAGGTTTTGTTCTGGGTACCATGGAAAAGAGTTCCCAGGCCCCCTAGCCGGATATTCATACAAATTTAACGCTAGTCACACAACTTACACACCCAAAATAAAATTGCCTTTTTCACAGATTCAGCTATCTTTAAAACAATCATTTAATGGAACCATAGTGTCACTGATCATAATCCTCCAAAATATCCAGTTGAATCCTTATTTCCAAATCGGTGTACCTATGGCATCATTGGCCTCAACAAAACGCTCACCACCTGTCCCTCAGGGGCCTTCGATAGTTCCTAGCTCATAGTACCCAACAATATAATCACTTATAAAAATCAAGATAGAATCTCCATTGAAGATTAGCAAGATCAACCAACAGCTCCATATAAAAGAGCCACATGGACTCCTCCCTTGAGGACCAGCAAGGTCAATCAACCAGATCCATGCCCGATTTCAAAAAACAACTCTTACTCCTTGTTCCAATATCTATGGCGATGCACGTGTGGGTATCTTCGGTGACCCAGAGCCCGAGCACTGTATGGTCAGCACCCTCTAGGATCCTTTTGCAGGTGACCTAGTGCTTCACTCATAGTAGGCCGCTTCCTTGGTCCTTTATCCACCGTACTGGAAGCTCACCATTTAAATCGAACCGAGGCTGGTCAAGACCTCGGACCTTGCTACGCAAGACATCCTCCGTTGAGCTATTGCAACTATATCAGATTAGGTCTCCACGACGTCATTCACAAGACGGTCAAAATGCTTCTCCAGTATTCTTGACATAAAACAGTCATTTAAAAACAGGTCATAAATACAGTTTCTATAATAAACTCTCGTA
This sequence comes from Cibotium barometz, assembly GCF_041138505.1. Classification (NCBI taxonomy): domain Eukaryota; kingdom Viridiplantae; phylum Streptophyta; class Polypodiopsida; order Cyatheales; family Cibotiaceae; genus Cibotium; species Cibotium barometz. The sequence continues at coordinate 1,072,817 of NC_141093.1, read as the reverse complement.
TTTCACATTGTTCCACATCTGTCCACACTATTTAATCCATATCCAATTCATATGTATTCCTATTCTCATCCAATCATATCATTTTTCATCTCATCACATCTTTCCTCATTTACCCTCATCACATCTTATCCACTCGCATCAACCCATATTCACATCCCATCACACCTCATTCATCCACATCTATTTCAATTTACATCACACCTCATCACATTCATTCCACATCTCATCTCATTCATTCTTATCCCGATTCACATCACATCACATCTCCTACATTCACATCCCATATCATTCATTTACATCCGATTCATATGAATATCACATCTCATTCACTCACATCCGGATTCACATTACATTACATCTCATCCATTCACTCACATCCATTCACTCACATCGACATTACATCCTTTCATATACACATCCACATCCATTCTTTCACATACACATCCATATCCATTCTTTCACATACACATCCACATCCATTCTCCCACATACACATCCACATCCATTCTTCCACATCATACATATCCACATCCATACATACACATTCACATTCATACTTCCACATACACATCCACATCCATTCTTCCACATACACATCCACATTCATTCTTCCACATACGCATACACATCCACATTCATACTTCCACACACACACACACATCCACATCCATACTTCAACATACACATCCACATACACATCCACATCATACACATCCACATTCATACTTCCACATACACATCCACATCCATACTTCCACATACACATCCACGTCCATTCTTCCACATACACATCTACATCCATTCTTCCATATACAGATCCACATCCATTTTTCCACATACACATACACATTCATTCTTTCACATACACATACACATCCACATTCATTCACATTCTATCACATCTCATACACATCTTATCGCATCCATTCACATGCTATTCCCATTTAATAGCTTTTTCTAGGTTGATCCCGATAATGGGACTTTTTCTAAATTTCTGCCAATTGCTTGGCCTAATTAAAGGTTCTTTTTCTCAACGATTAGTTCCATATTCATTTTTAATTTCTCAAATAAAATATATTCAATATTCTTCTTTTGGAATAGAAGAATTGGTGGGATTTATAGAAATCAATTATACCCATATTTCCACTTCTGATAAGTAATCATAAATTGAATTATACTAAAATTTTCTCTTCTTTCCATTTAATTTCTTGGATCTCAAATACTATGGGAATTCCTCTTTTTGCATTTAATTAATTGCATTCCAATGTCATGGGTATTCCTCTTTTATTCATCAATTATTTCTCATAAAGTAATTTCATCTAAAATAAAATACCCATAAATTCAATATACTAGAAATTTCTCTTTTCCCATCTAAATGATGGAATTCCAAATGTCATAAGAATTCCTCTTTTAACATTTGAATATTTCTCATAGATAAAATAAATTTATCTAATTTTTATCTTTGAATTTAATTAAAATACTCATTAATTCCAATATACTAGGAATAACTCTTTTCCCATCTCAATGATGGAATTCCAAATGTCATAGGAATTCCTCTTTTACCATTTAAATATTTCTCATAGATAAAATAAATTTATCTAAAATTCATCTTTGAATTTAAATAAAATACCCATTAATTTCAATATGCTAAAAATTACACTTTCCTCATTTAAATATTTGAATTCCAATATGATGGGAATTCCTCTTTCATCATTTAAACTTATCTATACAAAAAGATAAAATTAACTAGAATCCTTATTTAATTTTTAAATAAATTATACATTATTTTAGCATCACAATTTTTCTCTTAGGAATACATGGATTTCCATTGTCATGGGGATTACTCTTTTAACATAAAAATGGATTACTAGAAATTTCTCTTTTTTCTAATTAACTATTTATGCATAAATATAAAAATCAAATTTTCTATGATTATAATGAGAATCATTCAATTAATCTAGGATGATTAATCCTAGAATATGGTAGGAAGTCCTCTTTTCATATTATGAATGAAAATGATTTATGTGTATGTGGAAGTATGAATGTGGCTGAGAATCATTTCGAGTTCGGTTTTTGAAGAACTGAGGGATTAGTCTCTTGTCTGGATATTCGTGGTGGGTGAGGCCCCGAGTGAGGGATCCTGCCCTGTGCAAGGAGTGCTACTTCTGCTGCTAGCACCCCCCCAAATCCGTTGCGTAGAGGGGGCAGGGATCTTTCAACTGGTATCAGAGCGAATTGGCTAAAGTGGATCAACTGAAAAGCTAAAAATGTCAAAAATTTATGAAGTAATAGTAAAAAGTTGTAATTGTGTGATAAAATTCATACAAATTGATATTCAGAATGAAGATTTATAAAATTAAAAGTGGGTCTTCAGATGAAGTACCTCAATTGTATGGAAATCCCTAACTTGCTTGAGGCCTAGTCATGATAGTATTTACCTTATAATTCCAAGTACCGTGACTACCCATATATACCGAGGGTATAACTGTAGCTCTTTATTGGTAGTATATACGAGTAAATCTAAGACTTAAAATTATAAGCAAAAATGCTATCCAGATGATGAACTCGAATGTGTTTGATATGATTTAAAATTCTGGTTGAGAACTACTGAGTTAATTTGGATTCTGATTGAAAAATGATGATTCCTGAATTTTGGTTGAAATGTAATAGGCTGAGCAAAACCAAAATGAGGATGAATGGGGCGAGTCCATGTGATGATATTCGTAACTGGAATGACGTTAATGACTTCAGCAAATCACTATGAGATTAGTGGATTGTGCTGAGAGATTGCGGTTGTTAACACTTGACCCAGTGGATCAAGTTAAGGGATGTCAAATTAAAAATCTATACAATTGAAAATTCCCATGGAGGACTATTCAGATAGAAAGTTTGGTCTAATGGTGTACGGTTTCCCCCTTCTAAAATAGGGAAAACACTTAAGATAGTCCACTAAATCTTAACTTGGAGAAATTTCCTATTTATTGACACCTTGACCATGTAGAGATTCAAGGATACGATTCATAGGTAAGACCTAGTCCTATCCCGTAGGGGGAGCGTGATCTTCTAAAAATCAAATCACCCATAGGGTAATTGATCATAAATTGGGCAACTACTAGACTTGATTTCTAGAGGCAACGCTATTTTCCTCATCCATGCAAGGCACATTTGCTGGCCTAGTCTTCTAAGTAGAGTTGCCCAAGAACCTATTTATCTAGCGTAGGGCTTTTACTTAATCTGTTGGAAAGCTACCCGACTAATCGGGTCCACCCGTCCGTAGGATGGTGCTGTCAGGGGAATTCCATCCTCCCACTTTCCACCCTACTCACGCGTCAATTTATTTTCTAATTAATCCTACCAAATTGTTTGACATAAATAAACATGTTCCTTAATTAAGGCCCTTTTCACAAGGTTTGTTAAAATAGTCTTTTTCCACAATATAATAATGCCAAAGACAAGATATGTAAAAAAAGTTTATACATGAATCAATTCCATACAAGCCAAGCCGGCTCACTTATTCTTTTTTTTAATACTACCGATGATCTAGAATTTGGCCTTCCAGCCTCTATATGCTGGGCAAAACCCTACGGGACCATACACCTCATCGTCGGCCGCGCCGCTGTGGCGAGGACTCAAGCTGGCATGTCACCCTCTCAGGCTCCATCGCTCGATCCTCCCACCCCTCTTAGAGGGATGTCTGCACACTAGGGTGGGCTTATTCACCGCACTAGCCTGGGCCCTCAGAACTAGACAGCATCATAATCTCTCGCCTCAATCGGCGAACCTTATTCTCCCAATGGTATGAGGGATACCTTGGGCCATCCCCGAGCTTTGCTAACGACGCCGCCCAACTACATGAAACTGCGAATGGCTCATTAAATCAGTTATAGTTTCTTTGATGGTACCTTGCTACTCGGATAACCGTATCACCAGCGTTGGCTCTCCTCAAAGAATAACTGATGGCCAGGTTCATTCGGGGACTGAATAAACCTTCATACATCCATTCATAGTATGAATGTGGATGTGTATGTGGAAGAATATCCATTCATAGTATGAATGTGGATGTGTATGTGGAAGAATGGATGTATGAAGGTTTGTTCAGTCCCCGAATAAACTTGGCCATCAGCTATACTTTGAGAAGAGCGAACGCTTGGCGATATACTTTAATAGTTCTGCTCCCTTGGGTTAACTCTAAGAATTCGTTCATCTTTGTTTCCAAAAAGCCAGGAGGACATAATCTCTTCCTTAGGTAAATTTTGAGATCATTCCATGTCTGAGTGTTTCAATCCACACGGTTTGTCTTGCAGTTGGTTTCTCCATGCTACTTTGGCTGTTTCTACTATCTTCAGCCTTGCAAGAGCCATTTTGCTCTTCTCATTGTACCCGGTGACATCGAAGTTCTCTTCCATTGCTTTGATCCACTTCTCCACAGTCTCGCCCAAGTTTTCCCCTTCACCCTTGAAAGGTCCAAGCTGCGATCTATGAAGAGTTTTACGAACATCCAAGTCGAGCTCTTCCTCATCAAGTTGGGGGTTATCATTCCTACCATGATGACCTCAATCCATGATCCTATCAATACGAAAATTCTTGTTAAGTCCTTTTATTTACCATTCAAATCCGACTTTAGATCCAACTGATTCGGGGTTCTTTAGATTGGTCAACTCTCCACAAAACCATGGGATAAGATCCCTTATATAGAACTCATCATCAGATAACAATTCATCAGATCATAACATTCAAATCCTTATCACAATAATGGTCCATTTATAACATACCCATCTTCACTAATAAAGAAATGTCCATGTAATAGATAAATTTATGAGTTTTTATGGTATAAAAATCAATGATTTTATTATTTAAGTCATTTCTACTTAGAATCTTCAAATTTTGAGTCCAAATTTTGAGTTTGCGCGATTTTACCCTAATTTAGGATTTTACAGCATCCAAAACGGACACCGGATCAAGCTTATATGCAAATTTCAGTCATTTTTAGTTAAAAAGCAACGGCCTTTAAACCTTAATAAATGCACGACCAGGCGTCCGATTGACAAACGATCTGCACCCCAACGACCAAGAGAACATCTCAGACAAAAAAACATTTCGCCCCCCCACGAGGCGGTCCGGCACACGCAAGTTCGAGGCCGATGCCCCAAAATTTGGACCATACACACTTACCAGGGTGCTCGTACGATGGCCGCACAAGAACCAAAGGAGGGCCGCCCACCACTGTGTGGTCCACACGTACTGCTATGTGGACACCCCTGCTGCCCCTGACTAGATAAGGTACATGTGTACCACTCCTTTCCCTGTCAACCGACACCGTACCTTTCTCCCAGAGCCATGTAGGCCACTGATCTACAGCCTTTGCTGGTACACCGTCCTTTCCTCCTTGCTTTGCGGAGCGCCCGTACCTGCACCCCATAACTATATAAATCCCCGGGGTGCTCCATGGCAACACGCATTTCTGCATACCGTATGCTCTGTTGTGCCGCCGTCCGTACCACCGTCTATCCCTGTGCAGTGTACTTGCTGTGGTACAGCCACCCCTCTCCACACCCCCTCATTTGCCACTTTTTTCCTCCATCCACCTCTTGCTAGGAGGCAGTATCCTTAACTCTTCTCCCCCCTCTCCACACCCCCTCATTTGCCACTTTTCAGACTATCCTTAACGCTTCTCCCCCCCCCTCCCCCCTACCCCGTGTGAAGAGACTTAAAACAGCCCTTCCCCCCTTCAGCAAAACGTTTTTGTGTTAAGGACATCTCACAATCCCACCCCCATTGGCGTGGACTTTAGTAAGAGGTCTTTGCCTTAGGTCTTTTGCTCATACGATGAGCAAACGATCTTAGAATTGAGATCTGACTAGAGTGTTTCGTCGACCGCGACAGCGAGCCCTACAAGACGATGTCCAAGATGGCCCCTTCTCAAAAACGTCAGAATATTACCTTGGGAGGAGCGCACAACAACGAGATTAGAGAAGATGCTCCCGATGCAACCCTAACCCTCCCTTTACAAGCTCCTTAAGAAAATGGTGGCCAAGTTAGCTTGGTTATCTTTTAAAGAAGAGTTTTTTTTTAAATATTAGTGTTAGTAAATGTGTATCTTTTCCTTTTAAAATAATGACAAAAAATTGTATGAAGTTACGAATTGAGTGATGACAATTTCAATAAATTGCATTGAAATTGTTATCTTTAAAGAGTGCAAGTTTTTCCTGGCTTCGACGCTAACTCTGCTCCGTTTTGCTTGTGTAGCTAGGCAGCGTCGTTATTATTAGCAAAGCCCGGGAATGGCCCAAGGTATCCCTCATACCATTGAGAGAATAAGGTTCGCCGATTGAGGCGAGAGATTATGATGTCTAGTTCTGAGGGCCCAGGCTAGTGCAGTGAATAAGCGCACCCTAGTGTGCAGACATCCCTCTGAGGGGCGGGAAGATCGAGCGATGGAGCCTGAGAGGGCGACAAGCCAGCTTGAGTCCTCGCCAACGGCCGACGATGAGGTGTATGGTCCCGTAGGGTTTTGCCCAGCATGTAGAGGCTGGAAGGCCGAATTCTAGATCATCGACAGTATAAACGAAAAGAATAAGCGAGCCGGTTTAGCTTGTATGGAATTGATTCATGTATAAACTTTTTTTACATATCTTGTCTTTGGCATTATTGTATTGTGGAAAAAGATTGTTTTAACAAAGCTTGTGAAAAGGGCCTTAATTAAGGAACATGTTTATTTATGTCAAACAGTGTGGTAGGATTAATTAGAAAACAAGTTGACACGTGAGTAGGGTGGAAAGTGGGAGGATGGAATGCCCCGATGGCACCATCCTATGGACGGGTGGACCCGATTAGTCGGGTAGCTTCCCAACAGATTAAGTGAAAGCCCTACGCTACATAAATAGGTACTTGGGCAACTCTATTCTAGAAGACTAGGCCAACGCGGCGGGCGGCTGTGCCTTGCATGGATGAGGAAAAAAGCGTTGCCTCCAGAAATTAAGTCTAGTAGTTGCCCAATTTATGATCAATTACCCTAAGGGTGATTTGATTTTTAGAAGATCACGCTCCCCTTGCGGGATAGGACTAGGTCTTACCTATGAATCATATCCTTGAATCTCTACGTGGTCAAGGTGTCGATAAATAGGACATTCTCTCCAAGTTAATACTATAGTGGACTATCTTAAGTGTTTCGCCTATTTTAGAAGGGGGGAACCTTACAATTGGTATCAGAGCCGATCTTAGCTCCTAGGATTTGTCATTTAAGGACTGTTTTGCAATGAATGTTTTACCTAACATAATGCTACTTAATAAAAACACCCTACTCAAAAAACAAGTTGAATTGATGTTTGAATTATTGTAGGAAGAGAAAGATGCCTAGTACTCGAAGTTTCTAGTTTTCCAATGCATCTTCGAGAGTGCTAGTCACTCCTCAAATTTCGAGTTCCGTGACACCATGGTGCAGATACTAGAGGAGATGTCCCTCCCTCATTTCTCTTGTATTGAAAGAGGATGGGGTAGAGATTTTTGGAGTCATGGGCCAAGATATTTCTTCATCCGAGCAGATCGAATTGGGAACCTTACCATCGACCTAAAGCGGATTCGTTGGATTGAAAAGTTGAAGATGATCCGTTTATTTTGGTTCGTTGGTACCCCCACCACTTCCCAATGCACTTTACACTGATATCCAGGAGAAGAAGCTCCTACTCAAGCAAATGTAACCTCCCTCCTTTAAAGGAGAAGGTTCAAAGATTAAGAAGGATGCTGAAGTTTGGATTGAAGCGCTGGACGATTATTTCTCTGCCGCCGGTACTGGAGAAGCAAATCAGTCTATGCTTGCATGGTTTCGCCTCATCGGAGATGCTAAACTCTGGTGGAAACAGTGGTGCCGTGACAAGGGAGTCACCGAGCATTCTCAAATGTGGGAAGACATCAAGCAGGCCGTGAAGGAAAGATATCTTCCCCCTTCCCATGAATCCATAAAGATGAATGAGTTTTTTTGTCTTAGGCAGTGCAGCTTAACTCTTGAGGACTACTATTCCAAATTTATCACTCTTCGAAAGTATGCCCCAGCTATGACTACTTCCCAGCAAGTGGCTCGTTTCTGCCAAGGGTTAAATGGACCCTTAGATTCCCGCCTTGAAGCAATGATGCCAAGCTCATTACGAGCAAATCCCCTTGTGAAAGAATTGAGGACTGACAAACCTAAGCCTCAAAAGAGATCTTACCCTGAGGCAAATCCTAAAGATCAACCCTACAAGAAACCCGAACAGAATTTTCCCTACTACAACAGAGGGCGACAAAGCAACTCTTTTGTCCCCCGCTCGTATGTTGCTTCTTCCAGAGAAGGCCCTCTATGTTTTGAGTGCAATGAGCCGGGACACTTTAGGGCCAACTGTCCTAAGATGGCAACATCATTTCCCCCCAAGGTGGCAGAGGAAATCAAGGTCGTGGAACCCCTATCCACGAAGGTGCAAGAGGCGGTGGACGTGGCAGAGGCCACGGAGGAGCAGTTGCTTAGGACCGCCTGTATTATAAGTGAAGAACCAACCTTGGAAATGGTTGAAGAAGAGCGCGCCACCGTCCATGCAGAAGTAGAACACCAAGGTCCGAATAAACAATTTGGTGAAATCCAAACTCGAGCCACTCATCACGGTAAGCCATTCCAGCTTTTGATTGATTGTAGCAGTACCCGTTCATTTCTTTCTCCTAGGTGTTTGCAAAAATTAAAATTGGGTCAAGAAATAGCTAGAAGAATGACTGTAGAGTTAGCCAGTGGGAAAGAAGTAGTATCTCGCCACTCTATAGGAAACCTTGATTTTGAGCTGGGTAATGAGAAAACTCATGGCCACTTTAGAGTCTTGCCATTAGGAAGTTATGGACGGAATCCTTTGGGATGGATTGGTTAATTGCAAACAAAGCTAGCATTCATTTTAACCAGGGGAGTATCACTTTTGAAAATGAGCATGGCCAAGTAATATCCGTTCAGGGGATAACAGGAAAACCTAAATCTAGGGTAGTCAAGGCAAAACATCTTCTCAAAGGATCACGTAAGGATCAGCAAGTTTTCTTAGTCAAGCTCAACAAAGCCATTGAACCTAGTAAAGGAGACATAACCCTCTTGGCTCTAAGAATTCTCTGACATCTTCCCTGACAAGCTTACAGGGCTACCGTCTCCTCGAGAAGTCGATCATAAAATCGAGGTGATCCCCGGAGCTCAACCCGTCTCAAAAACGACCTATAAAATGTCCCTTCGTGAAGCCATTGAACTTAAAGAGCAACTTTCCCAAGGATTTGTACGCCCCAGTAGCTCTCCTTGGGGGGAACGTGTTCTTTTCCAAAAAAAGAAGGACGGAACTCTCCGCCTCTGCATAGATTATCGAGGGCTAAATCAAGTCACTGTCAAGAATAAGTATCCTATCCCTCGCATTGACAAACTTCTTGATAGGCTTCATGGGACCAAAGTCTTCTCAAAAATAGATTTGAGGTTTGGTTACTATCAGATCAAAGTCAAGGAAGTAAATATACCCAAGACAGCCTTCAATACCCATTATGGCCACTATGAGTTTACTGTAATGTCATTCGAGTTAACCAATGCTCCTGCAACCTTCAACCACCTAATGCAAGATATATTCCATCCTTACTTGGATGAATTTGGCTTGTTTTTTTTAATGACATCTTAATCTACTCCAAATCAATGTAAGAGCATGAGAAGCATGTGCGTAGAGTTCTGCAAATGTTGCGCAGACACAAACTCTATGTCAAGAAGAGCAAATGTACCTTATTTACTCATCAAATTGAGTATCTTGGGTTCATCGTCTCCAAAGATGGCATTTTAGTAAACCCCGCCAAGGTCAAAGATATTCTGGAGTGGCCAGTCCCTAAATCAGTTCGTGAAGTTCGTGGGTTTTTGGGAATCACGGGATGGTATAGGACTTTTATCAAAGATTATGCCTTGGAAGCTGCACCTTTGACGGATTTTCTTAGAAGGATCGCAAAATAGTGTGGCTGCCAATCCATCAAAACAGTTTTGATCAGCTCAAGGTCATTACTACCTCTGCCCCAGTCCTGAAACTTCCTGATTTCACCAAGGAATTTGAAGTGGTTACTGATGCCAGTAGTCTAGCACTTGGTGGTGTCTTAGGCCAAGAAGGAAGACCAGTCGCTTATACTTCCCGCAAACTGAAGCAATATGAAGCAAATTATGCCACCCATGATTTGGAGCTGTTAGCAGTTGTTCATTGCCTCAAATTATGGAGACATTATCTCTTGGGGGGCAAATTCTAGCTTGTAACTCACCACAAAAGGTTGAAGTGGATCTTTACCCAGAGCCTAACCTCAACATGCGGCAAAGAAGATGGATTGAAATTATACAAGAATATGACTTCGACATCAAATTCTGCCCTGGGAAAGATAATGTGGTAGTAGATGCACTTAGCCGCGCAAATCTTTCTTAAGTGCAATTTCAATGCAAAATAATCCCATACTGGTCAAGGTGGAAGAAGTCTCATCTCATGATCTAGATTATTAGAGGATGATGAAGATAGTAGAAGAAGGGGGAAATTCAAAGAAAGAGAAGAATCTAATCAAGGGATACTCCACTCATGAAGGAAGCGTCTACTTCAATCACATGCTATGTATCCCTAAGGATCCTGCTTTAAAGAAACTAATCCTCCATGAAGCTCATGATAGTCCTACTGCAAGACACCCAGGCTATGCAAAAACATTAAATGCCATAAGAAGGATCTTACATTGGGCAGGCTTGAAAAATGATGTCATTCGGTACTTGAAGCAATGTCTCTCATGCCAAAGGATCAAAGCTGAAAGGGTCAAGATGCCTAGGAAACTTCAACCCTTGGATATTCCCCAAACGAAGTGAGAGTGCATTAGTATGGATTTTATCCAAGTCTCCCCACTATTCAAGGAGGATATGACTCCATTCTGGTAGTAGTGGACTTACTTACCAAAGTAGCTCACCTTATACCAGCAAAGAAGACCTTCAAAGCTTTTGATGTTGCTCGAATATTCATCAGGGAAGTCCTCAAGCTTCATGGTCTGCCAAAAAGGATAGTAAGTGACCGAGATTTTGACTTCACTTCAAAGTTTTGGCAGTCCTTATTTCAAGCCTTGGGAACTCAACTTTGCTTTAGCACAGCTTATCATCCAGAGACCAATGGCCAGATGAGAGAGTCAATCAAGTAATTGAAGACATTCTCAGAGCATATTGTGGATGGGAACCAAGAAGGTGGATTCAATACCTTCCTCTAGTAGAATTTTCCTACAACGCATCAGAGCATAGGAATGTCACCATTCAAAGCACTCTATGGGGAGGCAAGAATGCTTGTCTCCTCTAAATTTCTCTAATCCGACCATAAGAGTTGAGGCATCCCCCTAGGAAAATTCTCGAAGAGATGGAGGAACATCCAAAAGGATATTAAAGCTGCCCAAGATCGACAAAAACATTATGCTGACACCAAGAGGTCTGAAAGGATCTTCAAGGAAGGAGACAAAGTTCTTCTACGAGTGCGACCCAAACAAAGTTCTCTATCACTTGATTGGTAAATATAAGAAGCTCAGCCCTAGGTTTTGTGGTCCCTATATAGTTATCAAGTGTCTAGATAAAAGTGCCTAGAAACTCCAACTCCCAGCCCATATCAAAGTGCCTATAAACTCCAACTCCCAGCCCATATCAAAGTCCACAATGTATTTCATGTAAGTTTGTTAAAACCTTATGTACCCAGTCTCGATCATATTCTTGATGATGAACAAGCTATAATCCCTACTCAAGGAGTCCTTGAATTACATCCCAGTAGCATCATAGATTCTAGGGAAAGGCAACTTTGAAATAGAACTCTTGTAGAACATCTAGTACAATGGAAAGATTACCCTGAAGAGGATGCAACTTGGGAAGATGAAGCCACACTCTTAAAGTATTATCCCCAATTCATGATGAGATGAGGACATCTCGATTTCTTTAAGGGGGGAAGGATGTAACATACCCATCTTCACTAATAAAGAAATGTCCATGTAATAGATAAATTTATGAGTTTTTATGGTATAAAAATCAATGATTTTTATTATTTGAGTCATTTCTACTTAGAATCTTCAACTTCTGAGTCCAAATGTGGAATATACGTGTGATTTTACCCTAGTATAGCATTTTACAGCATCCAAAACGGACACCGGATCAAGCTTATACGCAAATTTCAGTCATTTTTAGTTAAAAAACAATGACCTTTAAACCTTAATAAATGCACGATCGGGCGTCCGATTGACGAACGGTCTGCACCCCAACGACCAGGAGAACATCCCGGACAAAAAAAAATCGCCCTCCGGGGCAGATTCGGCACGCAAATTGAGACCGACACCCCAAATTTGGAGACCCCGCCCCAAAATTTGAACTGTACACACTTACCAGGGTGCCTGTACGATGGCCGCATAAGAACCAAAGAACGGCCGGCCACTATGTGGTCCACACGTACCGCTACGTGGACACCCATGCTACCCTGACCAGATAAGGTACATGCGTACCACTCGTTTCCCTGTCAACCGACACCATACCTTTCCCCCAGAGCCATGCAGGCCACTGATCTACAGCCTTTGTTGGTACACTGTCCTTTCGTCCTTGCTTTGTGCAGTGCGTGTACCCGCATCCCACAGTTATATAAACCCCCGTGTGTACCGTATGCTCTGTTGTGCCGCCGTCTGTCCCTGTGCAGTGTACTTGCTGTGGTATAGGCGCCCCTTGCAGCCACCCCTCTCCACACTCCCTCATTTGCCACTTTTCAAATAAAAGTCAATATTAGGTAATTTGGGAAAAATCTCACATTTTGGGAATCAATTACTCCATATAGTTTTGGACATATCTTAAACATACTAACTCCGAATTTGTCGGAGATCGTAGATTTAGATTCTACTGTTCAAGATCTTTCCAATGATATGTCACATGAGGGGGTTTTGACAAACTTTTGGACAAGTTCACCATGCTCCCATTTTTCAAATGGGAATGGGATTTTTTCCAAATTATCTAATATGGTGTTATAAGGCAATTTTCTCCATCCCCCTCTAGAGGCAGTATCCTTAACTCTTCTCCCCTCCCCCTTGTCCCATGAGAAGAGACTTACAGCAGCCCTTCTCCCCTTCAGCAAAACGTTTTTGTGTTAAGGACATCTCACAATCCCCTCCCATTTGTGTGGACTTTAGTAAGAGATTTTTGCCTTAGAGAGGGTTCATGCCCTATGGTCTTTTGCTCATACGGTGAGAAAACGATCTCAGAATGGAGATTTGACTAGAGCGTTTCGACCGTGAGACAGCGAGCCCTACAAGATGACGTCCAAGATGGCCCCTTCCTGGAAATGTCAGAATATTGCCTCGGGAGGAGCACGCAATAACGAGATTAGAGAAGATGCTCCCGATGCGGCCCCAACCCTCCCTTTACAAGCTCCTCAAGGAAATGGTGGCCAGGTTAGCTTGGTTATCTTTTAAAGAAGAGTTTTTTTTAATATTAGTTTTAATAAATGTGTATCTTTTCCTTTTAAAATAATGACATAAAATTGTATGAAGTTACGAATTGAGTGATGCTGTATTCAATGAATTGCATTGAAATTGTTATCTTTAAAGAGTGCAAGTTTTTCCTGGCTTCGACGCTAACTCCGTTCTGTGCTTGTATAGCTGGGTGGCGTCATTAGCAAAGCCCGAGAATGGCCCAAGGTATCCCTCATACCATTGGGAGAATAAGGTTCGCCGATTGAGGCGAGAGATTATGATGCTGTCTAGTTCTGAGGGCCCAAGCTAGTCTGGTGAATAAGCCCACCCTAGTATGCAGACATCCCTCTGAGGGGCGAGAGGATCGAGCGATCGAGCTTGAGAGGGCGACAGGCCAGCTTGAGTCCTTGCCAGCGGTGGCCGACGATGAGGTGTATGGTCCCGTAGGGTTTTGCCCAGCATGTAGAGGCTGGAAGGCCGAATTCTAGATCATCGACTGTATAAAGGAAAAGAATAAGCGAGCTGATTTGGCTTGTATGGAATTGATTCATGTATAAACTTTTTTTACATATCTTGTCTTTGGCATTATTGTATTGTGGAAAAAGACTATTTTAACAAACCTTGTGAAAAGGGCCTTAATTAAGGAACATGACATAAGTCAATATTAGATAAAATGGGAAAAATCCCTCAAAATGGGAATGTATTTAAAAAATTTGTTTTGGCCATAACTTGAACATGCAAACGCCAAATTTGTCGGACAAAGTAGATCTAGATTCTACTTTTCAAGCTCTTTCCAATGATATGTCACATGAATATGTTTTGACAAACTTTTGGATGAGTTTACCATACCCCCACGTTTTTCATGGGAATGGGATTTTTTCCATTTTGTCTAATATTGACTTAATGTTTATTTATGTCAAACAGTGTGGTAGGATTAATTAGAAAATAAATTGACGTGTGAGTAGGGTGGAAAGTGGGAGGATGGAATGCCCCGACGGCACCATCCTACGGACGGCGGGTGGACCCGATTAGTTGGGTAGCTTTCCAATAGATTAAGTGAAAGCCCTATGCTAGATAAATAGGTTCTTGGGCAACTCTACTTACAAGACTAGGCCAGCGACGGCTGTGCCTTGCATGGATGAGGAAAAAAGCATTGCCTCTAGAAATCAAGTCTAGTAGTTGCCCAATTTATGATCAATTACCCTATGGGTGATTTGATTTTTAGAAGATCACGCTCTCCTTGCGGGATAGGACTAGGTCTTACCTAGGAATCATATCCTTGAATCTCTACATGGTCAAGGTGTCGATAAATAGGAAATTTTCTCCAAGTTAAGACTTAGTGGACTACCTTAAGTGTTTCCTCTATTTTAGAAGGGGGAAACCGTACACCATGAGACCGAACTTTCTATCTGAACAGTCCTCCATGGGAATTTTCAATTGTACAGATTTTTAATTTGACATCCCTTAACTTGATCCACTGGGTCAAGTGTTAACAACCGCAATCTGTCAGCACAATCCACTAATCTCATAGTGATTTGCTGAAGTCATTAACGTCATTCCAGTTACGAACATCATCACATGGACTCGTCCCATTCATCCTCATTTTGGTTTTGCTTAGCCTATTACATTTCAACCAAAATTCAAGAATCATCATTTTTCAATCAGAATCCAAATCAACTCAGTAGTTCTCTCAACCAGAATTTTAAATCATATCAACCACATTCGAGTTCATCATTTGGATAGCAGTTTTTCTTATAATTTTAAGTCTTAGATTTACTCGTATATACTGCCAGTAAAGAGCTACAATTATACCCTCAGTATATACGGGTAGTCACGGTACTTGGAATTATAAGGTAAATACCATCATGACTAGGCCTCAAGCGAGTCAGGGATTTCCATACAATTGAGGTACTTCATTTAAAGACCAACTTTCAATTTTATGAATCTTCATTCTCAATATCAATTTGTATGAATTTTATCACACAATTACAATTTTTTACTGTTACTTCACAAATTTTTGACATTTTTGGCTTTTCAGTTAATCCACTTTAGCCAATTTGCTTTGATACCAGCTGAAAGATCCCTGCCCCCTCCACGCAACGGATTTGGGGGTGCTAGCAGCGGAAGTAGCACTCCTTGCACGAGGTAGGATCCCTCGTCAGGGTCATTACTGACCAAACTGGTCCGACCAAACCTGTGAGTCTCTTGGTCAGATCAAGGAAGAAACTTGCACTTGGATCATAGAAACCAACACTTTTTTCCCCATCGAGAGGCACATCTCTTGATTCTTTTTCCATAGAACAATTACTATCCGAGATTTACTTCATCTATTGTACTATAACAGAGTTGAGTCTCATTTTACAGATCCATCAGTCCAGCCTAACCCCATCCAGTCCCATGGGTTAGCCAACCGCCCAACCACTGTAGTGATGGGATCCACTTAGGAATTTGGTTAGGTTTTGTACCAGGGAAAAGAGTTCCCAGTCTCCCTAGCCGGATAATCATGCAAATTTAAGGCTAGTCACCACTTACACACCCAACATGAAATTGCCTTTTTCATAAATTCAGCTGTCTTTAAAACAATCATTTAATGAAACCATAGTGTCACTGATCATAATCCTCCAAAATATCCAGTTGAATCCTAATTTCCAATCATTCCTTCATCGGTGTACCTATGGCATCATTGGCATCCAGAACGCTCACCACCTGTCCCTCAAGGGCCTTTTCGATAGTTCCTAGCTCATAGTACCCGAGAATATAATCACTTATAAAAATCAAGATGGAATCTCCGTTGAAGATCAGCAAGATTAAACAAGAGCTCCATATAAAAGAGCCATGGACTCATCCGTTGAGGACCAGCAAGGTCAATCAACCAGATCCATGCTCGGTTTCAGAAAACAACTCTTACTCCTTGTTCCAATATCTTTCCTCGATGCACGTGTGGGTATCTTCAGCGACCCAGAGCCCAAGCACCGTATGGTCAGCACCCTCTAGGATCCTTTGCAGGTGACCTAGCGCTTCACTCATAGGCTGCTTCCTTGGTCCCTCATCCACCATACCAAAAGCTCACCATTTAAATCGAACCGAGGCTCGTCAAGACGTCCTCTGTTGACTCTCTGTCAGCTGTTGCAACTTTATCAGATTAGGTCTCCACGACCTCATTCACAAGACGGTCAAAATGCTTCTCCAGCATTCTTGACATAAAACCGTCATTTAAAAACGGGTCATAAATACAGTTTCTATAATGAACTCTCGTCTTTCACATTGTTCCACATCTGTCCATATTATTTAATCCATATCCAATTCATATGTATTCCTATTCTCATCCAATCACATCATTTTTCATATTATTTAATCCATATCCAATTCATATGTATTCCTATTCTCATCCAATCACATCATTTTTCATCTCATCATATCTTTCCTCATTTACCCTCATCACATCTCATCCACTCGCATCAACCCATATTCACATCCCATCACACCTCATTCATTCACATCTATTTCAATTTACATCACACCTCATTCATTCACATCTATTTCAATTTACATCACACCTCATCACATTCATTCCACATCTCATCTCATTCATTCTTATCCCCGATTCACATCACATCACATCTCATTCATTCACATCTCATATCATTCATTTACATCTGATTTATATGAACATCACATCTCATTCACTCACATCCGGATTCACATCACATTACATCTCATCCATTCACTCACATCGACATCACATCCTTTCATATACACATCCACATCCATTCTTTCACATACACATCCATATCCATTCTTCCACATACACATCCACATCCATTCTTCCACATACACATCCACATCCATACATACACATCCATTCTTCCATATACACATCCACATCCAATCTTCCATATACACATCCACATCCATTCTTCCACATACACATCCACATCCATTCTTCCACATACACATCCACGTCCATTCTTCCACATACACATCCACATCCATACTTCCACATACACATCCACATCCGTTCTTCCACATACACATCCACATCCATTCTTCCACATACACATACACATCCACATTCATTCACATTCTATCACATCTCATACACATCTTATCACATCCTATTTTTATCTTATTGTATCCATTCACATGCTATTCCCATTTAATAGCTTTTTCTAGGTTGATCCCGATAATGGGACTTTTTCTAAAATTTTGCCAATTGCTTGGCCTAATTAAAGGTTCTTTTTTTTCGACGATTAGTTTCATATTCATTCTCAATTTCTCAAATGAATTATATTCAATATTCTTCTTTTGGAATAGAAGAATTCATGGGATTTACAAAAATCAATTCTACCCATATTTTCACTTTTGATAATAAGTAATCATAAATACTAAAATTTTCTCTTCTTCCCATTTAATTTCTTGGATCTCAAATACCATGGGAATTCCTCTTTTTGTATTTAATTAATTGCATTCCAATGTCATGGGTATTCCTCTTTTATTCATCAATTATTTCTCTCATAAAGTAATTTCATCTAAAATAAAATACCCATAAATTCAATATGCTAGGAATTTCTCTTTTCCCATCTAAATGATGGAATTCCAAATGTCATAGGAATTTCTCTTTTGACATTTGAATATTTCTCATAGATAAAATAAATTTATCTAAATTTTATCTTTGAATTTAATTAAAATACTCATTAATTCCAATATACTAGGAATTTCTCTTTTCCCATCTCAATGATGGAATTCCAAATGTCATAGGAATTTCTCTTTTACCATTTCAATATTTATCATAGATAAAATAAATTTATCTAAAATTCATCTTTGAATTTAAATAAAATATCCATTAATTTCAATATGCTAAAAATTACACTTTCCTCATTTAAATATTTGAATTCCAATATGATGGGAATTCCTCTTTCATCATTTAAACTTATCTATACAAAAAGATAAATTTAACTAGAATCCTTCTTTAATTTTTAAATAAATTATACATTATTTTAGCATCACAATTTTTCTCTTAGTTCATTGGAATACATGGATTTCCATTGTCATGGGGATTACTCTTTTAACATAAAAATGGATTACTAGAAATTCCTCTTTTTTCTAATTAACTATTTATGCATAAACATAAAAATCAAATTTTCCATGATTATAATGAGAATCATTCAATTAATCTAGGATGATTAATCCTAGAATATGGTAGGAAGTCCTCTTTTCATATTATGAATGAAAATGATTTATGATGACCATTCTTTGGGGGGGAGAGAGACATGCTTAAAAAAACATTTAATTTAAGCATAAATGGAAATTTATGTGTTTTATCACTACAATTCATTAAAGAACTTCAATTGTAATAAAAAGCCATTCAATTGAATGCTTCTCAAGCTTGAGAGGGGTTGAGAAGAGAGAAACATTTGGAGATTAAAGAAAAGACCATAAACCACATTTTACCTCCTAGATTGCTTGATTCTTTGATCAAAGTAGAGACCCCCAACCAATTAATTGGTTTGGTATGTTGATGAAGTCTCCAAGGAAGATTGAAGAGAGATAGAAGCTCCAATCTCTTCAATTTGTAGAGGATTTTTAGAGGATAATAGAAAATATCATTATTTCAGTATAATACTGGCATGGTATAGTTCTCATATTTTTTTACAAAGGGCTAAGGATCTATTTATAGGTGAGGGAGGCCTCTAACCAAGTCCAACTAGTTTCTAGAATTTTCCAGGTTCAGTTTGGCTGAATTTGGACAAGATTTGGACCTAGTTTGGCTCCCTTTTGATTTGGTTTGATCCAGGAGAGAGGAGAGATAAAAATATCAGAATATTTTTGAGTTTAAAACTCCACCACACATGTGAAATAGGCGCCTCCTTGAAGAGCCCTCCTTCTCCTTATCAAGGTGTCAAAATTGAATCATTATACCCAAAATATCTCATTTTTTTAGTAATACTCATAGTTTTTTTTACTAATAAACCTTGTCCTTAGTCAACTCTTCATCTTATGTGAGAATTTACTCATTTTGGGGGGTTTTTCTTTTATAAATTGGATTTATCTCCTCCCCACACTTGGATTGATCCTATTGGCCCATAGGAACCTTAATTGGAGCATAATTCAAAAAATTTTAAAAATCTGGACCCTTAGGCTAAGGTCCTTTTACCTATTTTCAATTAATTCCAATTGCACATTGGAAAGTTCTTTTTGAATTTTTGTTTCAGGGGAAACCATTTTAGACAATAGGAGGATTTTTATATCCAAAAATATCTCAATTTTGGATTACCTCTCTCTAGACATTTTCTCTCTCTCTCTAGGTCAAAACAAGGTAAAACAAAATCTTTCTTTTATTTCAAAGAGGGGAATAATTACAAGATCAGAAGGGGAGGTTCTTACACCTGTACACCTCAAAAGCTAGAGGGAGGAATCATGATGGTAAAAACTCTTTGAATCCTTGTCTTTCCTTTGTCATTTGACCCTTAAAGTATTGCATTACTAGGAGTTGGACACCCATGAGTCCAATCTGACCCTTTATGTTGATCTTTCTTCTTGGCAACATCCATTTGGCTATTGATGAAGTTTTTGGCCTTTGTGCTTTGTTTGGTGATGATTCACCAAATTGTGTTCGTGGGAGGTTCTTGTGACATTTTACCTTTACAAGTTACAATGGTTCTTATGACTCCCTAGTATTTAATTGTCGCCATGTGAGCAACAGGTTCTTGTGGCTACCTCCATTTTTAAGAGAGTAGGTTCTTGAGCTTTCCACTGAGCTTTTGCAACTTCAGCAACAATTGGTCCAAAGAGCGGGTTCATGTAGATGATCTATGCGGACATCTCTGATCGTATCCCTTGATTGGATGAAGTGATGGTGGGTAATTTCTCTTGGTGTGGGAAAGTAGAGTTTTCCATGTGGTTAGGCGATTTTTGCTTTGGTCTTAAACTATAGAATTATTTTTTGCTCTTTTAGTTAAAATTGATGGTAAAACCCGATTAATCTTGACAGCTTTAGGCACCCATATAACGGTATTACCTGTATAGTATCCCTGAGCTTGAGGTAGGTTTATAGGGACCCATCTCTTTGATGAATTCTTGGGTATCGAGCATGGTATCTTGGTTGTTGGGGGCTCTTTATTTTGGTATGGACTTGTTCCCAGGTGCATACTTCTTCTTCTCTAGGAGCATGGTTTGCCTTTTTGTTGGGATCTAAAATTGGGTTGCACCTTTATGATATCCTTCACTGACTTGAATGATGATATTTGTGTGAGTCAAGAGACAGCCCATGATGTACATGAAAATGTTTGTTGCAGGTTCTTTAACGACCCCTTCTAGCATCTAAACTGGGGTTCCCACTAAAGATACATGCACCAATCGCTTCTCCTCATAATGGGGGCCGTACAACTAAACACCATACATCAATGTGAGATGCTGAGAGGCAGGCATTGAACATATGCTAACATTTAGATCTTGCTACGACATTGTGGTGACACTTGTAGAAGAGGTTCTTCAGACATAGCGGCTATATTTTCGGCAGCTCTTCCTTCAAATGATATGGCTTTGACTCCAAATTTTGGACTAGCAGATTGGTCACCTGCATGGATATTTATAGTTTGAGGCACTGAATATATAAATTTGGGGCTAATACGTTCTTTGAGAATATGACTAATTTAGAGAGTCCATCACAAAGGATCTTCAATGAAGAGGGTGGGTATTTAGAAGGAGTGACTCCTAATGTAGAAGTGTCTCTTTTGGGCAAGGTCAAAAAGAGCATTGAGTGTTACTTCATCCTTGTCGTAGAATGGCACCACCACTTCTTTATTAGAAATCTTCATAGCACACATTTAGCTAATGAAGTTCAGTATAGCTTGCACCAAGGTAGCCCAATCCCTCCATAGGATAAAATTCACTTTTCTAGCACGTAGTCTAACACACAAATCTTGCGTTTCAAGGGGTTACACTCCACATAAAACATGCATTCAAAAGATCCTTGGGCAAAGAATTACTCAAACTCTAAGACAATGAGGGTTTGAAGTTTCTTTTATGCATCGTGAAAGCTAAATAGACAGAGCAAAACATATTCTTTTGACTACTCCTCCAAATGATATTCTAACATCTCATAAGAAAAAGGTGATATTAACTACTTCAAATGCCTAGAGAAAAGTTAAGGACACAGTTTAGTGTGCACGTGTGTATTTGCCTACTGGTTCATTATAGTGGTGGGAGTGTTTTTTTTGAGCACTCATTAGAAATATAAAAAATGAACATCTACCACCATTAAAGATTCCATTTGTGTGGCTTGGAAATGACTTTTCTAGTGGCAAAAACAAAAACCTTACACTTTCTACTTCTAGTCAACCCTAAATTCTAGAAGATCTCATGCTAACGATTCAAGACCAAGGAAATGTTTACATCATCAACAAGAAAAAGAAATGTGGGAAGGAAATGTAAATGAATTATGTGTGGAAACCATGGTTCTAGTGCTGGCTTCAGATGATGAGAATGATTATCCATTCTGAATAGCAAAGATCATAAAGGTTTTCAAGGAGAATAACAAAGTGAATGCAATTGAAGTTTATTGGTACTGAACAACTATGAAACAACTACAAATGATCTACTCACAAGAAAATATGATCCAAAGATGGTTATTAGAAGCAACAAAAAAAGAGAGATGGAAAAAAGCAAGTCATCGATGTACTGATAAATTAAATCTTGAGGATGTTGAAATTTTAGTATGTAGATTCACTTTGAAGGTTTCTGGTCAATTATGCAAGCAAACAGTGAGAATCTCAAGCAAAAAGTGAAGGAACTCTTCTAGCTCAAGGTGATGGTGCTAAAGAGATAGTTTTTATCTTTGTATTTTTGTATGTTTTCTTATTATAAGAGCTTTTATTTCATGACTTGAAAAGTTAATGGATTGTGATCAAAATTTTGAGAAATGATGTGTTTTTCATTTTCTTGGTTTTTTTAAAAATGCACTCAAAACCTTAAAATTTATAAAAATGAGGTGTTTTTCATGATTTTAAAAAAGACAAAAATAGGTCTTCATTTTCAAGATTTAGTTGTCATTTTTCGTAACTTGATGTTAATGGCCATCAATTTTTCTTAGTGTATTCTTATCTTGTTTTAGTATGTTGTCTATGTTTCTTCTAGCAATACTAAGAATGACTCATTGACCAAATAAGCCGGTCTAAAATACCAATCCTCTACTAAATATATATATATATGTGTGTGTGTGTGTGTGTGTGTGTGTGTGTGTGTGTGTGTGTGTGTATAAAACTTAGCCAAATGACTCTACTGTTAGGAAACAAACGGATTAACGCTTGTGGATTAAAAGATCTGCTTCCATATGTAAATATGTGAGAAAAATTTCTATGGAAATGTGTGCATTTTTTTATTTTCCCAACCTCGTAAGATTTTTCGTGTGTGTGTGTGTGTGTGTGTGCATTTTCCCAACCTCGTAAGATTTTTCGTGTGTGTGTGTGTGTGTGTGTGTGTGTGTGTGTGAGAGAGAGAGAGAGAGAGAGAGAGAGAGAGAGAGAGAGAGAGAGAGAGAGAGAGAGAGAGAGTAAAATAGAATATTTAAAATAAAAATAAAAAATAGATGTATTAGAGCATGTGTATTGCAAACTATGAGAAACATAAAGAGATTTTAGGGGAATGAAACAAACCGAGAGAGTTGGAAAACTAGAAATCTTTAGTTCTAAAGCACGAGAGATGAAGGCAAGGGAGACGATGTTGGTTTTGGTAGTCAGTTAAAGATGGCGTTTGGAAAAATATCTAATACCTTAGCACTCTAAGGATTTCCTATTGGCACATCTCACAGTTATTAAGTAATGAATTACAAATGGTATGGATGTCAAAACAAGCAAGGAAAAGTCACACAAAAATTTGCAACAAGGATACATAGGTCACCAAAAAATTGATAGAGAGTCAAAGAAGGCCAATCATTATTATTATTATATAGTTAATGGGAAGACCAACTCAATTCTCGAAAAAAACATATTTTTCAACCAATCAAAATAAAGACAAAATCTTAAATCTATAGAGCTTTTGTTTCAAAATCTCTACAATATGTCGGTTTTAATGATTCTTTTTTTTTTGGGAAGTAGATATATATAATATTAACACTGAAAGATCATTACAAAACAATTCAAAGAGCCCATGCGCCAAAGCCTAGTCTAGATCGTTTACATTGCTATTCAACAGATTACATAATAAATTCCATCTATCCTCCTCCCAAAAAAAAGAGGACTGGCTCCAAGATACATGGTACCCCAGCTACATACATGCTATCATCATTGCTTCAGTAGTGCATCCTTTTGGGGGAAGCTTCTCCAAGATATGCTTTCCTAACCACACCTTCACCACACTGGTCTACTCCCCAGAGGGTTTTCTATGAGAGCCACAAAAGTATAAGAAAGGTGCTTTTCCTTGAGGTATCACCTTCTAATCTTTGGCCTCAAATTTGAGGGGCTTGTTTTCACCTAATACCCTTTAAAATAAGAGCGACTTAAAATCTGAACTGGTTTTTCTTAATTTGGCCCGTACAAAAAAAAACGCTAGAATGACTAAAATGCTGTTTTTTTTGGAGCCCTGGACGGTGTGCAAGGTATGTGAATATATATCCTGGCAAATAACTGTAAAATTATCCGCCACCGCGCGACACATGCCAGCAGAGAGAGACAGAAAGAGAGAGACAGAGAGATTTTTACCTCCGATGGAACGCACTGTGACCTTGAAGACTTTGCACCTGGCGATAATTCTAACTGCCTTTCATACACCATGTACTTCCTGTACAGAAGGTTTTTAAGGTTGTGCAGATCTCAATACACCGCCATATAATGGCTTCTACAGTTGTTCACAGACAAGATAATGATGTAATATCCATACTAATACGTCGTGTTGCCGTGCACAGATCATGTGGCTTCCCAGCAGAGACAATAAAATGGCAGCTTCTTCTAGGTCTCCTCTAAGGCTGCTGCAGTATGGATTCAAGTTGAAACGGAGGTCCCGGTTCATCTTAATATCTGTGATATGCCTGGCATTGTTCTGTGCCATTATTTTGCTTTGCAGCCACTTAATGAGACATCAAGTTCATCTGGATGTAGCTTCTCTGTGCGAGATTAACAGGAATGTTCCGAGTCTTAGCCAGAGCAGATTAAATCCGAGCTCAAGATCAGACCCCATCATCAACTTCTCCATTCTCACCTTTGCAGAAGGAGAAGCCCTCATCAGGCATGCCAATTATTATCCAAGCCTTTTGGAGTCCAGGTCTATCTATGCAAACCTCCATGGCTATAGGCTGAGGAATTATTTTCACAAACCAGAAGCAGGGAGGCGCCTTGTGTGGTCTAAGGTACCAGCTATTTATGACATTTTATTTGCAGAATCAGAGCCGTCAGCTAATGGTAATACTACCAAACCGGCTAGTAGTAATTGGGTATGGGTGGTGGATCTGGATACTCTCATATTCAACTTCAACGTGAAGCTGGAGAGCTTTGTTGAGTCTGCAACTGCCAACAGGAAGAGCGCGGATCTGATAATCGCCCGCGACCATAATGGCATGAACGCGGGCTCTTTCATGGTAAGAAAGAGTGAATGGAGCAAGGGTTTTCTGCAAAAATGGTGGTTAAGAAATGATAGGAGTGTACCCAGGATTGATGCCCTATTTGAGCAGGCTGCCCTTGCTGATCTTATTGAGCAGGATGAAAGTATAGCTAGCCATGTCCAGGTTGTACCCATCAGAACCTTCAACTCATATGGCTACCCTGCCAGTGAGTTGTATCTGTTCCACACAGGAGACTTCATAGTGCATTGCCCTGGTCCAACTCTCAAGAAATGGCTTGCCTCTTATGCTAGAGAGTGGGAAAGGATGATGCATGTGTGCAAGCTCAGAGAACTTTGGATGGATGCAGGTCTCCAGCTTGAGTCTCTGTCGTCACACTAAAACGGAGTACGTACGCAGGCTTCCCATCTACAAATTCACTATTTTTCCGTCTATAGATTCAGCAAATATTTCAATGCCGTCCTACCACACAGATGAAAACATACGGGCCATTGAGGTGAGACAGATGCGAGCTTGATCTCTAAAAAGGCTGCAAGGGTTCTAAGTTCTAAAAGACTTGTGTATTGGCTGTACATATGGTACTTAGGTAGCCATGGTAAAGTCACGCGCGAGTCACAGAAAACCTGTAAACTTTATACAATGGACTCGCGAAGACTTTGCAAAAAGATTTTCTTTCTAATCTTTCTAGCCACCATGAGTGGACCCAATGTTCACAGAAAACCTCCAATGGACTTGCAAAGACTTTGCAAAAGATTATCTTTCTAATCTATAAAAATTATGTTTCTCAATTTAAAAAACTGTAAAATTTGAGGTATTTAGTTACGATGTAGCTCAAAATTTTTACAATATCCTTGTAAAATTCCGAAGTCATAAGTTTTATGATAGGCTGAGAAAAATGTTGTGTGAGTTCTCGTCTAGAATCATGACACGAGCATATTGGTTCATTAATTTAAAGGAGCAAGATAATGGCAACTAGTACTTAACCCACGCGTTGCTGCGGTATGTAAAAGACATTAAGAAGCGACACACAGGAATGGAAGCCGGAATACAATGGGTCAAACGAATGGATTTTTCTCTCTTATTTTTTAGAAATCCAGGATTTCTCTTCTCTCCAAGACAAATTTAGGAATTTTGGGAATTATTCGAGTCCCATTTCTTATAGGATTGGTTGGAAACTCGGTATTTTTGTGTAGTTTGAGCTAACATCTATTTGTTGGTGCACTCTTTGTGCCAATAGATTATATCTTGACACAACTATTTGG
The DNA here is from genome assembly GCF_041138505.1 of Cibotium barometz. Classification (NCBI taxonomy): domain Eukaryota; kingdom Viridiplantae; phylum Streptophyta; class Polypodiopsida; order Cyatheales; family Cibotiaceae; genus Cibotium; species Cibotium barometz. The sequence goes on along the minus strand of NC_141093.1, from coordinate 1,046,543 downwards.
CGTATTTGTTTGTAGTTGTATAGATACATACGTGACACTAAACTTAATTGAGATTATATAACACCTTTCATATGAAGAAGATAATGTTAAATACTATCTCCACTTTGAGACATTGAAGTAAAAACATGGGGTTTATTTAATTTGCCAAAAGAATTCTAAATATCATTATAAAAAGGAACCTTAGAAATGAGAGATCTCTAAAGGGTGTGGTATTAGAAACAACAAAACAAAAAGTAAATCTCAATGACAGTAACAATATGCTAAGTTTACGATTGATCCACAGATAAAAACCTATCTTAGACACTATATCAAGATTATAAATCATGATATATATGCTCAAATTTGAGGGACATTGAAGTAAAAACATGGGATGATAATGCCAAAGAACACTTGTTACATTCAATGAGATTGTTACATTCAAGTTTACAATTTATCCGAAGACAAAAACCCTTCGTCAAGATAATAATTGAGTACAAATTGTATCTCAAACATAGCGTTTTCTCATGTATTGCTCCAATACATACAAAGTTTCTCTATCATAAGCTGCTTCATTTACTAAAGTGTTGCAAGTATACTCCCGTTTGTTCTTTGCATAAATCCAACCAAGTAACCATGCGCTGATTGTTGTCTCCAAAAAACTTTGAAGCTCCTCTATATTTTGATTCCACATCTTTGGAAAAATCAAGTAGGTTCCGGGCATATTCCACATTACATTGTAGAGGGTATCATCAAAAATTAGTGTGTTATTTCCATCCAGGTCATGAAAAATTATCCATGCTACATCTAAGTTTTTGTGGTATACAAATCGATATCCAATAAGAAGATCCGTCTTTTGACATGCTGCATGTCCTGCTACGACCTTAAACTTTTGATGGTGCCGAGGAAAGCACAACTCAAGAATGCGTCGAGTCCTTTGTAGTCTATTAGTACTCCAGATCCATACCTCAAACCATTGTATACAAAAATCAAGGAAAGTGAATGCATCTTTGCGAATCAAATGCCAAACACTTGTCCACAAGATGCATATGTTTGGCCCAGTCTGGACATACATCACCATGTTGCATCTCAATGGTCTTAAGTAAAACACCATTGAGTTCAAGTATCAATACTCTTCTTTGTTTCCTTATTGTATCTGGGGGTGGTGGAACTCTTTTGCCTCTAGGTACATACGTCACCAATGATTGGTGCCACCTCAATAGTAAGTTTTCTGTACACTTGAAATCAAAGCTATATGCTTCAACATATCCTGTTGAGAAAACAAAATGTTTGGTTAATGTACATTCAAAATTTTGAATAAATATATTATGTGCCAATAACATAAATTCATCCATGATATGGATGGTCTTAAACCTTCATTAGACAAATGCTCCAACACCTCATTAGTTCAACCAAAAAAATAAAAGAGCGAGTATATTGTCAATGCTAAATTTCATCAAATTTATTGAATATGATGTATAAAACATTTTCACTATTGAGATAATTGAGTCTATCCAAAATAAATTATTATGATATTCATAGCCTTACACCTTGACAAGGCAATATATTCAATAAAAAACAAACACATCTTTATTGCAATCGAATTGCAAATATTGACAAAAGAGATAATCAAATGACAGTAAGTTTGAAGGCATTTGATTTCTTGATACAATAGTGTAAAGATTTGGCTCGTACAATCCAAAAATTAAACCCATCTAAGCACATTGTTTTGGCCAAAGCCTAAGTCTATCTTATGGGCTTTTAGGTACAAAATGGCTCCAAACATTCTGCACCCAACAAGTCTTGATATTTGTGCAGATCCCATACTTCAAGCTGCACGTTTAGACCTCAGAAATCGTTTCCTTCGACCTGCAGCAACAACTAGTATGGGTTAGGTTGGAATCTGATTATACTATCAATCAATGTTTAATGAAACCAGACATTATCCTACCCATAAGCTCAAGTAAGCCTTTTGTAGCCTTGATATGTATGCTTTTGCTGCAACTCCACTTATGAGATGACCACGATCATATCCCAAGCGAGTAGCATAAGCAATAGCGTGTTGATCACTCAAAATCCTTCTTTTGTAACACACTTTTAACAAGCTTAGCTGGTCTTTGGATAGTAATGGTACTCCAGCTTTGGATGCCAACATTGCTAGATCCTTGCTTATAGATTCTACTTCTCTTTTCTCCCCTCTTGATTGGACATACTTTAGCTTATCACCATATAATGGTAAGTGTGAAGATGCAAAAGATGAGTTTTCCACTTCTTCTCGCAAAAATAGGGAGGTGAATTGGAGCCATTCTTCCAGTACATCTTGAAAATCAATAAATAAATTATGGCCATGTGTGATAGGAGATTGACCTAGCCGATTAAGCAAAATAATAGACCTAATGTCATTTGTATTATTTAGATTTAAAAGGTAGGGTAGAAGGTCATTGCACAGTACGTAGTCGTGCCCTCCTTGAAAACTTTCAGGGAAGAGACAGTTGTCTTTTGGATTAACACATCCCTTGAAAGGGCTATCATCAATAAGCAATGTATTCTTCTTATTGCAAATATCTTGGAACTGATTCCAAACCTTGAGTAAAGGTTTAAACATAGCCTCAACAGTAGGCTTATCTGGCCTATACACTTTTCGAAGATTATGGATATAACATTCTTCTTGTCCCCACACCATAAAGAAATGATATTTCTTATGTGCATACTGTTCAAGAGTGTTTACATAGGCACAAACATTCTTGTGTAGCATGGTGGACCAAATACCAACATGAAAGTATTGGCAAATCTCATCCAAAAATTCAAAACACCCGGGGCGAATAACAACTGTGGTGCGACCAATATCAATTCGAATACAATTTGTTTGTGGATGCCTCTTCTCTTCCTTGTTGAGTAAAACTCCATTAAGATCAAGTATAAGTGCATGTTTCTTTATGGTGATTGCACGAGGAATATTTTCTTGCATACAATACAGAAGAATGATAACACTTTAATGTGTTTACATACTTAATAATATTAAAACAAGTGATCCTATATTATCAATGAGAGCTAATTATAACAAAACATCCACAAGTTTACTTTCGTTTCATGCTCCCATATTCATCTATGACGATGGCTCCTAGACTTGATTGCATTTCCCTATTGATTGGTAAAGATTGAAATACTAATCTATCTCCATCTCTCTCAAAATAATATAAACTTCCTAGAGGCCTACTCTTTTGTGTATCAGAACGTAGCTCCTCAACACGTTGCTCTATTTCTTGCGTACTTAACTTGTGATTGTTAGAAGCAGCTATATATATGCAAAAACAACTCTCACTGAGAAACATACTTTTTAACACACAAAATTGCTGAATAAATCATCTTAAATAACATCCTATTGAAAAAGATATACCTTTAGTTTTCTTGGCACCCTCTGCCACCACAAAGTCCTTGATTTCAACTATTCTCTCTTTATTCGTAGCATATGTAGCCTCATCAATTTCTTCAACACCCTCTGCCACAGAGTCCTTGATTTCAACTATTTTTCCTTTATTTGTAGCATATGTAGCCTCATCCATTTGTTCAACAATCTCTTCTTGTCTCTCCTTGGTTGTTGCAGAAGTCTCTTGAAGCTCTTCATTAACTTTATCTTTATTCTCACTAACCTTAACATTAACTTGCAAATTAGGAATGTCCTTAGTCTCTTTAGTCCTATCACTTGAAGGCCTTGAAGATGTTTGCAAAGCTGAATCATCGATGTGATCTACCTCCACCATGTTGTCTTCATTATTTCTAGCATTTAAATCATGAGAGTTGATCTCTCTAGTAGGGCTTTCATGATGATGATCTAGTTGAGCAATGTTATCTTCGTCTTTCCCTTCTTTGTATATATCTGTAAGATTAAAATAAAATGCTATTACTTTTAGGATTTAAATAATACACCAAGGCTAATACAATACTAGTCATTTTTATATCTACACATATACTAGTCATTTTTATATCTACACATATACTTTGTATCCAAACTTAGATTACTAAACTTTGACTGATGTACCATAATGAATTAGGAACCATAACATAAGAGTCAAACTTGAGTTTGAGCCTCACTTACAAGGGCAACGTAAAGATCGCTCAACTTGAGATTGTGCCTTGTGTTGGAAGACATCCCCAAGGTTGGACATAAGTGGAGGTACGGTTGAAACTTAAGTTTGAGCCTCACCGCTACACTAGGATATGGAGTAAGTGTAATTTCTTAATAGTAAGTGTGCGTCATCATTTGTATTAGGCTCAAACTTAATTTTGAGCCTCACTGCTATACTAGCAGGGATTTCATATTCACGTGATCACAGCCTTTTTTCTTGTGATCACAGCTATTGTTCACAAATCTCAATGTTCACAAAATTCACAGTTCTCAAATCCTAGAGGGTGGGATGACCTGGTAACCCACAATTGGCCCGCCGGGCCCGCCGGGCCCGCCTCCCGGCTCGGCGGGCTATATTGTAGTATAAAAGGGTGGTCCAGGGGGTCACTGTTCACAGAATCTTCCTTGTACTTGGTGTCAGTGGTGCTAGTGTGATCAATTTGAGGTAATTTTTAAGTTGAAAGTGTTGGTGTCATTTAATTTTTTGCATACGCTTAAGTTTAACGTTGTTTGTGATGCATGTGCATGTGTTGTTAAATGTTAAGAGGCCCGCTACAGATGGCCGAGTGATTGGCTAGGTCTGCTGATGTGCACTCTTAATATTTAACTTATGTAGAAGTTTTCGTTGTGGCACGGTATCTGCAAATGGTCGGTTTACTGACTAGGTTTGCAGTTACCAAGTTACAATGCGGCTTTGTTTTTGTTAAATGCTTTGAGAGCCCGCTGCAGATGGCCGGTTTACTGGCTAGGTCTGCTGATGTGCGCTCGTAGCATTTGACATGTGTGATGCTTTGCTACTTAGTACGGTATCTGCAGATGGTCGGTTTACTGACTAGGTCTGCTGACACCAAGCTATGTGGTGAAGTTTGTTTTTGTTATTTGGTTTGATAGTCATCTGCAGATGGTCGGTATACTGACTAGGTCTGCTGACGATGTGTCAAAGCATTTAACTTGTGCCATAGTTTTCATCTTAATGCGATATCTACAGATGGTCGGTATACTGACTAGGTCTGCTGACGTTAAGTTAAGTCGTAAACTTGTGTTTTGTGTTTGTTTTTGACGATGAATGTGATTATTTAGTTTGCATGACATGAGTCATAAGTGTGTTGGATGTAGAAATCTCTTAGTTAGATTACAAATAGCATTTTTTGTGGTTATAAATGTTGCAACTATTTGTCAATTATATTGTGCAGATTGATGGCGACGCTTGCACTTACTCCTGAAATCAAGAAATCAATTCGTATCAAACTCGTTACCCTCATTAGTTGCTTGTCACCTAATCACATCGAGGGTATTGTGTCTGATAGGAATCGATTTGAGCAAATATTAGGTGAGGTTGTCCGCGCAGTGAAAAATATCCATGTGGGTGCTGATGGAGCAGCCATCAAGCATTTTGTTACTAGCATTGTGGGCAACATGCCTAGATGCGCTGTTGACCTAGGTGACGACAGACCAGCGGAAACAAATGAATCCAAGCTGGAGCACTTCCACACAAAATGGAAGGTAGAGAAAGAGAGGTCCAAGCGTGCAAAGGCCATAGACACCCAAGCTATCCTGAGCAAGAGAGCTCGCAAAGAGCTGGACCGGCCTACTGATGAACAAGAAGATTTATCATCTGGTGCACGTGAGGTCTTTAAAGGCACCCACTTGCAGCGCACAAAGCATAATACTAACTGCAGCATGACAAAGCATAATACTAACTGCTCGCATCTCGTATTGATTTGAAAATAATTTGCAAATTGGCTCGCTGCAATGGGCTCGCTCCGTGGCCACCCTCGATGCTGCAAAGCGCCTTAGAGCTTTGATAAGTAAACAAGCATCACAAAACAAGAGGCCCAATCTCTGTGCAAGAAATCACCAATCGCCGAATTTGGCAGCATCAAGTGGAGGGATCTCCAACCAAGGAGTGACTCCAACACATACTACTTGCCAAAATGACACCCAAGGTCCAGATGTCTCAATACCGATGGATGCATCTCCTGAGTTTCAGGTGGGTATGTCTCGTACCAGACAAACTAATCTAGTTGTTGACAGCTTTCGTGCCACTACTTTAGAGGATGCTCAACTTGCTTTAGCGAAAGCGATCTTCTTTACTGGTTCTTCATTGTCTATGGTCACGAAAGATTCATGGAAGATGGCTTGGAAGAAGATTGGAGAATATGGACCTGGGTTTTGTCCACCAACTTATCACCACATGCGAAATCAATTACTTGACAAGTGCTATGACAACACACGGGAAAGCGTTCAAAGACTCATAATTGACACCACAAATCAGTTTGGATGCACAATTGTCAGTGATGGTTGGTCGAATGCCCAAAGACGTCCATTGATAAATGTAATGTTGGTATGTCCTCGTGGGGAATGCTTTATCAAAGCTGTTGATAGCTCCGGGGAAATTAAATCTGGTCAATTTATCGCCGATATCATTGGTGATGCTATCGACCAAGTTGGGTCTGAAAATGTGCTTAAAGTGATTATGGATAATGCAGCTAATTGTCGAGCAGCAGGTCGTATGTTGGAGTCTCGATTTTCCAATATCTATACATTTGGTTGTAACACTCATAGCCTTAACTTGGTGTTACAAGATTGGTACAAAAATGTTGATACAGAGTGGTTCAAGGAGATTATCGATAGTGCAAGTAAGATTGTCAAATTTGTGCTCAAACGGCAACGTGTTTTAGATATGTATCGTCAACGCATGGAAACTATGCTAAAGTTGCCTTGTGAAACCAGATTTTGCACTAATTTTTATATGCTTCAATCTCTCCTAAGAAATAGGAATGCAGTCATGGAAACCTTTGTGTGTGCTGGCTTCTCTGAGTGGGAGGCTGACCAGTCCGAAAAGGTTAAAGAAAAGGTGAGGTACATGCGATCTTTGATATCGGATCGTAGTTTATGGGAGGAAGCAGCAGATTGTTATCATGTTATGATGCCAGTTATGCTTGCTTTGCGCCAGTTGGATTCTAGATTGCCAAATATCGGGAAGGTTTGGATGGCGTGGTGGTCCATTCAAGAAAGCCTCGCAAACCCAGAGGAGCCCACTAAAACTGTTGTCAAGCATTGGAGTCCTCCATTCACCAGAGCAAGGAGAAATATCTTGGCCAAGTATGTAAGCGCTCGGTGGGTAGGAGCACATAGTCCATTGCATAGTGTTGCATATTGTCTTGACCCAGAATACTGGCATATGGACGTGAATGCCCTAGATGAGGAGGTAATCGATGATTTCTATGATGTTGTGGAGCGATTTTATGAAGGTCCAGATGAGCAAGCAACAGCGGTAATTGAGCTAACCAAGTATAAATTGAAAGAAGGTAGATTTGCCTTGGAGTTTGTGCAAAAGCTTGCTAAGGAACAGCCTGCTTGGAAATGGTGGATGTTGAATGGGGGAAGTGTTCCAACTTTGCGATGCTTAGCTGTGAGAGTGCTTGCGCAATGTGCTTCAAATTCTAGTTCTGAACCTAATTGGAGCAGTTACAAGTATGTGCATTCTATTAGCAGAAATCGTTTATTGAGTGATAGAGCTGAGAAGTTGGTGTATATGTATTGTAATGATAAATTGGTGAAGTCAATTGAGTCAGATGATTACAACGAAGAGATGCCTAAGTGGACATATGACATTACTCAGGATGAGTATGATGCAGAAGAGAATGGAGATGTAGAGCCTAATGTCCCACATACGAGCGATAACTTGTGCTTTATTGAAGAGATAGAAGAAAACTTGCAACCCGATTTTGGTGTTAGTAAAGCCACCCGCCGCAGACGCTCCTCACGTTTGATGTAATCATGTTAGTTTTGACACACTCCAATGTAATCCGTCTTGCAACAACTGGATATCAAACATGTTGGTGAACATTTTAGAGAGAATGGTTTTTAGTCATGTCATGTTAAACTTAGAATACGAAATCATGTTAGTTTTGACACACTCCAATGTAATCCGTCTTGCAACAACTGGATATCAAACATGTTGGTGATCAATTTAGAGAGTATGGTTTTTAGTCATGTCATGTTAAACTTAGAATACGAAATCATGTTAGTTTTGAGACACTCCAAAGTAATCCGTCTTGCAACAACTGGATATCAAACATGTTAGTGTCAATTTAGAGAGTATGGTTTTTAGTCATGTCATGTTAAACTTAGAATACGAAATCATGTTAGTTTTGACACACTCCAAAGTAATCTGTGTGCATGTGTTTGTGTGTGTGCGAGAGAGAGAGAGAGAGAGAGAGAGATAGAGAGAGAGCATTGGAAATCTTTTGAACAAATTTGCCGAATCTTGTTAAATTCCAGGGTTGCATTTAAGAGAGAGATAAGTTTAAATGCGGCTCTAACTCGTCCATGTGTCGTGCATTGGTCAACCGATCATAGTCGGCACCCAATTTAAAACATATATACAAATTTTTGTGAAATTCTTTGCCGCACAAAGCACACGTAGTACTGTTGACCATGTGTTGCAAAAGACAGGTCAAGTGGTACATGTGCCCACATGGGACAGTGTAGTGGCCAGACCATGAGTGAAAGAAACTATAACAAATAGGGCATGGTCCGCCACTTTCGTGCCCATGTAGAGGTGGTTGCTCCAAACTATTCGGGTGTTCAAATGCTGTCATAGGAGAGTTTGCATGGCCTTGCTCCTCCATTTGCGTTATGCGTCTCTTCAAGAGCTTGTTCTCTCTTAGTATATCTCTAGCGCTTGAACTTTCAGGTGCTTGCCCGCGCTTTGGTGCTGCTTCCGTCTGTTGAGGGCCTTGGGTGCCTCTAATTTGGTTGATTTGAGTTTGAAGCTCATCAACCGTGTGATGAACTTCCATTGAGGCTCCAAGAATGGCCAGTTGCAACTCATCTCGAGGCATAGTGATTGACTCACTCCGAATGTCTTCCACATGTAGATGAGGAGGTCGAGAGCTAAAGTCTACAACTGAATTCTGCACAAATTGTGCATATAGCATTTTAGCAAACCAGAGGGGACAGTCACCGTGATGCATGGGTTGGGCCATGACATCCACAAAAATGCGCTCCGCATGCTCGATAATTAAAGGAACACTACATTGTGTTAGCTTCAAGTGCCCTTTTTTTATGGCATCATTGGAGACGTCAGGCCAGATGCTCTTGACCATCTCTTTGGACACATTCTTATTTACTTGGGCATACTGTAATCCATGGGCCGGTGCCCATTTGGAGGTGCGTCCGGCAATACGTGCCGCATCATTCACAGTGCCAGTGCCCGAGATTTGCTTTAAGCGTTCAAATGCCTTCTTTGCGGCTTCATTATTATCAGCCATCTGAGAAAAAGTATGTATACACTTTAAGTTTATAGAATCAATGTTAATTTAGGAATAGCTTTAAAGTTATTTTCAGATGTTAGGTATAAGTTTATAAAATCAATGTTTATTTACTGCAAACTTGTTATTTTCAAATACTGAGAGAGAGAGAGAGAGAGAGAGAGAGAGAGAGAGAGAGAGAGAGAGAGAGAGAGAGAGAGAGAGAGAGAGAGAGAGAGAGAGAGAGAGAGAGAGAGAGAGTTGGGATCAAAATAATATTTAACAATTGGGACCAAAATAGTGTCAGTCGATTAAAGGCAGGTCATGGAATAGATAGCCATTGACCAAAACATATCATTTACAAGAGGCTTTATAATAAGTGTGGTGTCATCTCAGATAGTGGACGTAAGCATGCAGCAGGTGACACTTCCAAATTCTTCAATTGCTCCTCAAAATCTGCCATGGTCTTCCTATCTTCCTTTGATGGCGTCATATAGGCAGCCGTCCATTCCTTAATCAAATTTGTGTGGATGGCAGTTTTACCCACCCACGGCACTTTGGTCATTTCTGCAAACTCAGCACAAAATAATGTAAACTTTTCAATCACCCAAGCCAAGCAGAAGACATCTGATGCCTTGCTCCATGGACAAGGGGACCTTACATCTGCGAGCTCAGGGGCTCTCCAGGGGCGTTGATCGTGCTCTGCTTTGTTGGAGATATTTGTGGGTTTGAACTCAATCCCATCCCTCAATGCAAGACCCCAGTCAATCCCGTGGCACCCCTTCTTTGGTGAAATCTATCATTATATTCCAGGGGTGGCAATCATTGTGGATGATCCCTTCAGCATGTGCAAAGGCCATGGTATTCACAAGGGCACAGATAAGCTCGGGAGCATGAAAAATCAAAGACTTGTATCGCTCCATTTCATGAGGAGACACTTGTTTTTTCTTGTATCTGTTGCCTTTGCCTGCAGCAAGCATGGAACTGAGGGTCCCCTTAGGAGGCGGAACACACTCCATTATATCTCCAAGACTTCCCCCATTAAAGAGGGGGAAGAGCAGTATCCATGGCTCCTTCCTTGTGTGCCCAATGGCGCGCACTATGCCCCTGTGGGTTAGGTCGATTGAAGCCTCCTGAGCAAAAGACTTCAATTGAGCCCTTCGGCTACCAAGGAATTGCTTTGCACAATAAGAAATGCCTTCTGGAAACCAGGAGACACCTTGAATATGGCATTTATGTACAACGCCGTACGATCCAGAGCCCATCTTCTTTTCTGTGATTATGGCCTCTGCAGGGAGGGTGGCCACGGAGCGAGCCCATTGCAGCGAGCCAATTTGCAAATTATTTTCAAATCAATACGAGATGCGAGCAGTTTCTTGTCATGTATCCATTGAAAGTGAGCAAGAATGACACATGACATACCAAAAAAAAAAGCAGGCTTACTACATGACATGCCATACCACCTTCAAGACATACCACCTTCAAGACAATGTATTCAAGACACAAAATAAAAGCAGGCTTACTACATCCACCAAAAATGCTACATCCAAACTGTCTTTAAATAAAAGTTCAAATATCACGCTACATCCACCAAAAATGCTAATATATAAACTGTCTTTAAATGTCTTTAAAAAAAAGTTCATCAATCACGCTACATCCACCAAAAATGCTAATATATAAACTGTCTTTAAATGTCTTTAAAAAAAAGTTCAAATATCACGCTACATCCACCAAAAATGCTAATATCCAAAATGTCTTCTGTCTTCACAAAAAATGCTAAGATCCAAAATGTCTTGTCTTCTTCAAACTGCAAAAAAGCAAGAAATTAATGAACATTGCATTTATAGAGGATTATGGGGTATTAACAGTGCCTTGTCTTATTAATTTGGGAATTACCTTTGTAGAATATGGCTCCAATAGCTTATTATATATGCGATGGTCCTTTTCAAAGATAATAACATTACGTTCCATGACCGCTGCAATAAGTCCAAGAGTTCCAGTCCCAGCAAACAAGTCAACAATAGTATCCCCTGTCTTTGAAAAGAGAGATACTATGTACTTGCATAGCCTCTGCCCTCTTTGGCAACCACCTCTCCAAGGCTTTCCCTTTCGTTTTACCATATCCTCTTCAGGAACACTACATAAACACAGAGATGAGAGACCCAAAAACCTAAACCCTAAATACATAGACATTGTTTTTAATCACAGATCCAGAGTCGATCCCTTACATATCTTGAATGAGGTCTTGTTCCAGATCTAATTCACTCCCAAGATTTTGCTCTTCCACCTTATCTCCATACATCCGTAAATACTGCCTTGGTGTACTTGAGCGTACAAAAACAGATAGAATAAGACATGCAACCTGTAATGAAATCCATTCAAATAGTAGTGAATTCCTTAGGCTATAAGTTGAAATAGACATAGACATAAGAATTTTTGTAGAAGAGAAGTGTGCAGCTACCTTTGTTACAAGTTGTCCCATCTTCTTTCCCACTGGTGGAGTGCATTTGACCACTTGTCGATGAAAGACCACAAATCCTCTAGATGTTGCCTCATGCTCTATCTTCACTCCTTCTTCCATTGTATAAAGGCATGTTATGAAGCCATGATCATTAAGACAAAAGTCTACAAATTGAAAAGTTGCCTCATATAGACTTTTGCTAACCACATTCCAAGGTGGCACTCTGTGTCCCAAACAACCCTCAACAACGAGGTTTGAGGGGAAGTCTACAAACACCATCTCCACACAATAGTCAGTCCTTTTCCCATGGACTTTTCCTTTATTACAAAGCACATTCATGGCTTCCAAAACATGTTTGAATAGAGGGGATGGCCCTTCTATGTTCTTACAGTCCCTTGCAAGGTCCTCGATGGAGGTATTGAATGCATATACCATGCCTGCGAATTCCCACAATGCAAGAAGAAACACAGAAGAAGATTGATTGGTAAGAGAAAAATATTTATCACCCCAATAAACATACACTACTGTTAACGGCATGATATCACCTTTCAAAGGTGCTGGTTGGATCATAGACGAGGCTACATGTACATTGCCCGAAGTACTTGTTGTTTGATGTACTTCTCTTTGTCTCCTATTTGCATCCAATGCTTGACTCACTATATCCCTCCCTAGGTTAACTGGTAGAGGGTGCATTCTAGATGTAGAGGCTATAGATGTGGCATGAGAGCTCGTAGAGCAGCCACGCACTGCAGTCAATGGTATACTCTGCACAAAGACAACTTATGGTTATAAACTACCTCATCAAAAAACTTTATCATCGTGCAAAAATCAGAGACAACTTATGGTTACCTCATCAGAACCCTCCACTATGGTCATCTTAGCCAATATAGCTAAGTGTTGATCATGTAATTGAATTTCTTCATCTGGCACAACAAACCTCTCCATGTCTAGCCACCAGGGGCATCTTGTCTTTTCAACACTTGATAGAGGCTAACCATGCATTTCAAAAATAGAAACGTTTTATCATCATACATACATTTTATCATCATGACCATGATTACAGAAAACACTTACTCTCCCAAGGTGCAGATCCGCATATATATATCGTGGAGTATCCTCGCAAATCCATAACAACACAAGAGGTGGTATGGCCTGTACTACACCACTATCCACCTCTTTCAGCAGCCATCTAAATTCCAAATGGAAAGGAAAACTAAAGTCAATAGGCTATATAAGAAGCATAAGGAGAAGAAATAAAATTGACCAAGTTTCTTTTTAACCTATAAACAACTCGATGTGTTGCAGAGCGTAGCCCTTTTTGTGTGTCAATATCATTGCTAAATTTTATATCCCCCTGATGAATAATTATTAAATGACTGAAAACATTAACATAACACTGAACTTAATTATTAAATGACTGAAAACATTGACATAACACTGAACTTAATTAAATCAATCAATATAAGTGTGTTATTTATATAGCGCACAGAGTACAAAAAGTTTAATTGATATTCTCAAAATATTCTCAAAACATTATAAGTATATCCTATAATTGTTGTGGGTGGCTCCTCTGAGATCTTGTGAGCATCTCTTTCAAAATATAATTAGGAATCTTTGGCTGATGGATATGCATATTATTGTTCACATCCTGTCCAAGAATCATCAGGAAAACAAAGTAGATATGTTTGCAGGCAAGATATGGTTTTCTTTTGACCAACCTATCATTGAATTCTGCACACGAACATATTGGGTGGTTCTAAATGGTTACTTCAATGGGTAGGGCTTCTTTGTTCTGGATTTCCCTCACTTTAAATATTTCCTTCTGCCCTTCCATTTGAACATGTCCTCCCATAATTTCTACATTCATATCTAACGCAGCACTGATCTGTGCATATGCAGCTTTAGATATACCTTTTCGATAGGGGTATTTTTGCTTATCTTCCTCAAGAATTTTTTGCTTGTTTTGTTCACTCTCTTGAAGCAAACTATTTGGAATCTGTACACCAATCTCAAATCCAGCTTTTACTAAATCATGAGCTTCCCTGACTTTCAAGTGTGTACCTGTTGCTATTGGCCAAACATTAGGAACACTTGCAGGTGGATGTAAGATTGTCTTTGTAGGCTTCCAAGTGTGTCGAACATCATTATTACAGAAATAGCAGTACTTTTCTTTCCTCCAAGAAGATAATTGACAATCACTCCAAAAGCATGGTGCCACTTCTCCGCCTCGTAGCTTTCTGCTACATTTTTTTCCTCCTACCCAATGGCTACATTCTACTCTATTGAAGATCGGAATCCTGCGCAATGCCCACTTTGTCTGATGAATATCTTGCTCTAATGATTGAAGTGCTACGTCACCTTCTTCTGGATTTATTGATGCTTGCCCTTTTTCATGCTTATCCACTGTCACATAAACAAACTCTGGTCGGTGGCTAGAGCTCCCTACATTCCCCTCATGGACCTCATGAAGTGGACGTTTAGCTCGAATAGTCTTTTTCTCACCCTTGAAATTTATCCTGTTTGTAAACATTGGAGTGCCCATCACTGCATCATCAATTGCCCTTGAAGTAGCAGCTGGAGAAGGGCTTGAAGTTTGTCTGGAAAGAGCTCTCTCAATTAATATCTCTAGGTCAGGCCCTCCACCTATATATTTTCCTTCCATAAAAGCCATTTGACGAGCACACTGGAAGTAAGCATTGATGAGATCTGCAGTGTTATGTCAATGTTTTAGAGAGCCGCTTCAGTCTTTCTTATTGAGATTTTGATTTTCTCAGGGATTGTAGGGTCTAAAATAAAGTGCTTCAGTGTTTCTCATTGATGGTTCTGCAAGGAAGGCACGCGGGGTTATTCATTCCATTGATGCATCTCAAACATGTGGTTTTCAATTCATTGGTGAGACATGTGCAGCAATACATGTTCAACAAAGCTTTGATGACACATTTCTCATTCCATTTGCCACAATGGATGCAAGAACAATGTCTCAAGCAACAATGGAAGCATCATCAAATGGCCATTGGTCAACCTTGTTATGGACAGAGACATTACTAATACCAAAGAGGATAATTTTGCGAAACTTCTTGTTGATCAAGAAGATCACTTTATAGATAGGGAGAGCTAGAAAGAGAAAAGTGTCATCCTCTGGGGGATGACAAAAGATCTACAAAACTTGGCAATGGAGTAGTATTGATGGTCCACCCATACGAGGCTATAAATTGTAGAGAACTAGGGGAGAGTAGCTTGGGTGTCATTATAGAAGGATCTTTACACCAAGTTCAACTTGTGTTTCAGGTTTGAATTTGGTTAGTTGGCCGATCAGGCAACTCACATTTGAGAATGGTGAACCATTAGTGAAGGACACAGAATCTTCTTCTATTGATGAGGGTATTCAAGATCACTTCATGCAAAAAAATATTGACAGCCTAAACAATTCAAGTGATGAAAAAGAGGATGATGATGTAGAGGGCAATGATGGCGATAGTTCTGATGACAAACACCATGATGCCATGATCACTGACTATGATATCATTGAAGGGACAAATAAGAAAAGGAGCTATGTCCATAGGGTAAGGGTAATGAAAAACTATGATAAAACCCATGGAGCTGGCAAAAAATGTGATGTTGCAAACATTCACAACGTCGCAACCACTGATTGTTGCGAGAACCGATGTTGTCAAATTGGAGATAGATCCAAAATCATGCAAGCTAGGGTACACTTTTGGGGACAGAGCTATAGTACACGATACACATTTGTACTAGATTGCATGGGCATGGCCTATAGACAAGGTCAAGATGAGTGCTTTGAGTTCACATTTGATGGGAAGAAGGTTTGTAGTAAAGCATGGTATGTAATGCATGGCATCGGTAAGTCAACGTTCTATAGGCTCAGAAAGAAGTTCTTGAATGGTGCATGTAATGTCAGTCATGGCAACAGTGGGATAATACGGAAGGGCATGACACATGTTGAGATGGAAAAATCAATCATACAGGGCTTCATAGATAATAATGCCGATCAAATGCCACATAGGTCAAGGACAACTATGCATGGAGCCCGTGAGACACCCAACGTGTTCTACCAACAATGTACAAACAGGTGGACATATTGCGTGAAGTGAATGACACACTTGTCTCGTTCGAATACCGGCCACTGTCACAACCATCATTATCAAGATTGTGGAACACAGAGTTCAAGACAATTAGTTTATCAAAAACCAGCACCTTCTCAAAATACGACATTTGTATGGCAATCAAGGTCAAGTTGGAATCAACAAAAAATCAAGAGGAGCGTGCCAGATACATGGCACAAAGAAGGGCACACATGTTGAAACAAATGAGTTGTAGAAATCTATACTATGCTTGGAGGAGCTCTTTCGAAATGAACCCAAACAGGTATTTGTGTATTATACATGATAAGATGGACCAGAGCAAGACTTCCATACCACAAATTAAACCAGTTCCTAAATCTCTCAATGGGGTTGAGAGGCTTCCAGTATCCTTAACAGGAATGCTCACTCATGGACATGGACAAACAGCTTATGGTCACTTTGCCTTGGGGTTATGGCCAAGTGATCCCAACTTCACAATTTCATCTCTCTCAAAATGTTTAAGAAACTTAGAAAGAGGAGAGCAACACATGTATGGTGACTTGAGCTCACAAAACTCAGATGCTGAACCACGAACAGATCTTTTTGATTATGTTTTGTCTACTATGGCCCTGTATCAGCATATGGAAGTACTGAAGGAGAGAAATGCATATTGCAAGAAGAGCATTGAGGATGCAGATGCAGAGACAGAAACAAATGTGGATATAGAGGGAAATTGTTCTTCACATATGCAGTCAGTCTTTCATACTAACACACATGTGCAAGATAGGGGCAATGGAAATGCCTCAAGTTTAATGCCATCAAATTCAAGGACATTTTTTAAGAGATTGCCAAGGACGTTGTTGTTGCAACTTGACAATTGTGGTTCTGAAAATAAGAACCGTTATGTATTTGCCTATCTATCCCTATTGGTTGCACGAGGAGTGTTTGACATGGTGCAGCTTGGTTTTCTTATGGTTGGTCATACTCATGAAGATATTGATGCATTGTTCAGTCGCTTCTCTGAGAAGTTGAGGAAACAAACCATTTTCACATTTCCACATTTGATGAAGATCTTTAATGAGTGTGTTAGCACGCATCCAGCACCCTTTCTCCTACAAAAGGTGGCAGACTTCAAAGGCTTTGTCAAGGGATGCTTACATGATGGAGCCGATAGCTTGATTGGACATTCAAAGCCATTGCAATTCAGGTTTTATATGAGTGATGGAATACCTTTGATGCAATACAAAGTACACCCCAAAAATGTTGATTGGTTACCAGAAAGCGGTATAGAGTTATGGAAGAGAAATGACCAGGGAGGACCCAAGATTCCTGAAGGTTTTTCAAAAGTATTGCCACCCTTTGAGTATGTTAAGGAAAATGAGAAGGTTGTGGAGGGCTTAAAAAAACATGTCAATTGGTGGAAAGAGCACTTGCAAGAGAAAGGAGACCAAAGTGATTATGCTAAGTGGATCAATCCGGTCCTTGCCTATTGGGAGAATCTTATGCTAAACATGCAAACCCCTAGTGCAAGGGAAGACATTGGATTTTATGACTTTTGGCCAAGGAGTGTATGTGAAAAAGCTGAGCCTCTTAACCTTCAAGTGGAGGATAATGTAGATGAAGGGTTTGATGTAAATGAGGACCATTATTGTGGTCCAATGCGCAACAAACCTGCTGAAGAGTTCAACCCGACTCTTGATGTGTCTAAAGGAGATTTTGCGCTTGTACAACCTTGTGATGCAAATTACCCAATATGGTTGGGAGTGACAACAAGTGATGTTGATCAAAATAACAACTCGATAAACTACCTACTACAAGTTCAGATACAATATTGGGCACCAATTTCAAAGAAGAAGAATGCAAGTGATGTGGAGGTTTATAAGGATTGCTGGAACAAGTATTGGCGAGAGAACAGAAATGATCCTCAGTGCTGGGAAGATACTAGCTGCATCATTTGGGCATGGAAGCCCAAGGGTGGACGACTTCCAGAGAAAATCAAGATTCCAAAGGCTATAATACTGAAGGCCAAACAGAATCAATTGAATCAACATGTCACTGCAATTGAGCAAGAATGATTTGTTAGCATATGGGCAACTAGCTTCGTAATCTTTTAGCAATGTTGTATGAAGCTACCAAACTCATAGTTCGATCATTATTCAGATTGTAAGGCTTTCTTAAGCTTTTAGATTTATGGTTCACCCATTGTTCAAGAATTTTGATTCAATACAGATGGTGATCTTTTTAATTCTATCACCTAGACTTTCTTACAACTTAAAGCTACATTGAATATCCTTTCTTTGTTAAAGTTTCTGTGTTTGATGGTCAACTGGAGGCTATGTGATATAAACAAGCTTAATTCCGGGGTGTGCATGTGTGTGTGTGTGCAGGCAAATTTACATCCCACCACCAACATCATATACACTTGTTACAAATGTACAATAGTATATAAATCATATCGCATTATTCAAATGCTTGTTGAGAACATCCAATAATAAATCTTGTATATCGTACAGTAAACATTGTATTGGATCTAACAAAGAATTCTTGTTGAGAACATCCAATAATAAATCTTGCATATCGCACAGTAAACATTGTATTGGATCTAACAAAGAATTGTCCCAAAATTGTGCATATTTCCCAAAATTCCTAAATTTGAGTTCTCCTCTCCTTGTGCCTTGGTTGTCCATGTTTAATATGTAATAGATTGATACATAAGGTGAGTTATTTTTTAGTACTTTTCCAAGCTGGTGGCCTTGCCTTTGATGCTCCTTGATTGCCATTATGAACCTTGGCTCACCTCTCGGACATACTCTACCACACACACACACACACACACACATATTTGGAAACCTTGATTTTCTCCTTGGGGAATCGTTTTTTCCTCTTCGTGGGACGGGCTTTTTTGGCGAGCATTTTCGAGCAAGCACTTTTTGGGAATCAGGCGAGCGGATTCCAAAAAGATGTTCCCCTCCCCCAAGATAGAGAGGGACGAAGTAAGTTCGAGAGAGCAAGAGCCCCCCTCCATGAAGAGAGAGGGGCGAAGCAAGTTAGAGAGAGAAAAATGTCATAATTACTTCGAGCGAGAAAGAACACATAAACACATGTCAACATCACAACCTCGGGGTTATTGGTTCAAACTGAAAATAAAACCAAGTTTATTCACATACACCTTCCAAATATAGAAATGAGAAAACCAACATCTTTTACTACTATGGGCCTCGCTTGTTCTCCGACGTATAGGCACAAAGCAAGCGAACGGTGTTCATATGCATTCGTACTTCCTCTAGCAAGACACGCTCAAACAATTCATCAATAAAACCATGGACTCGCCAAATTGCAATTAAGCCCACCACTTTGTCCTGAACTCGAGAAATTCTTTCATCATTTCCAGGTAGTGGAAAGGATGTGAGACCTTTCCATGCTTGTGCACCATCTATGGTCTTCTGCTTGATCTCCACATCGGTGGCCTCTCCCTCTGGACACGCGCAGCAACAACTTCACTGCTAACATTTGATGAGGCCATCACAAACAAAAAGGAGGAGGGTTTAGGTTATCTTACTCTACTAACAAGTCTTGGTGGAAATGGTGTATAACAAATTGCTTTGGAGCTTGCCTCTATATTTATAGTAGTGGGAGAGCTTCAACACTCAAAATAAAAAACTATATTTATAGTAGTGGGAGAGCTTCAACACTCAAAATAAAAAACTATATTTTTTTATTAATGTTATTAATAAAGGTTTTTTTCCTCGAATTTTGGCACAACAAAAAAAAATGCATATTTTGAACTTGTTTGGGAAAGAGTGAGTATGTATTAGAAGGAGATAGACATTGCACAATAGAACCCTCTGAGGTGACATCCACAAAGGTTATCCTAAAATATCAAAGCTAAACTGATTATCCTTGCATTCAAATATCTAAATTAGGGTATGATCTCCTACAAGACAAGGCATTATAAAGCTTAAGGTCATATAGGATAGGTTGGTGGATAAACATATTCTCGCTCTAGCTTAAGCCTAGCACACGTAAATAAATGAAGTACAAGTGCTTGCATGCAAGGTACGGCTTTCTCTTGGCATCTCTATCTGCAAAATTTGGACATGTACAAGACAGTTCGTATTTCACATATACATCATATTTTCCCACGTGTGCATCATCCCCGTGCAATGTGATCTTGAAAACTTCATACTTGTGCTCCACTCTCTGCACTTCTTCTACCACCATAGCTTTCATTTTCAAAGCAGCCTTCATTTTTTAAAGCTACTTCCTCTGATATTGACGTGCGGTACTTGACTCTTATGCCATTTCGCATGCTGGACCCACCAGCCTCTATGTTAGTAGTGGACCCATATGGCGGATCTTTTGAAGTTACAGTTGTAAAGAACCTTGAAGCCCCACTGCTACGCGATGGGGTGGGCACAACACCTTCTACATTCTTGCTCTCCACCTAGTATCCACCTTTCCATAATGAATATACCTCCTCGTTTGTGAGGTTCGTTCCTATCTAGCAACTACTCTTGGGGGGTGGATTGGGCTTTGGGTCTATGTTGTTGTCTAGAATATAATAATGAAGCACATGGTCAGGGTGGCAGAATCACATCCATTATCTAATGAGACCATTAGGGTGCTTGTGCGATAGCCTTCAAAGGGCGGTAGAATCACATCCATTATCTAATGAGACCATTAGGGTGCGATAGCCTTCAAAGGACGGTGCAGACACACCGTTAGAAGATCTGACTATGTGTTGCCCACCCTCTTACCCCCATGAGGCATTCTGCTGCATGCCAATGCATGTACTTCAGATTGCCCACATTGCTTCATTCACCTTACGCTCAATGACATTGCCCTCTATGACTTCTATAGTTTTTTCTAGAGTTCTACTTGTATCGTGTTCTTTGAAATTGATCTTCCATGGCCTCTCAGAATACTTGAGGTCTCTTACATGTGTGTTGTACTCTAGTCGATGCATGGCCTCATCATATCAATTACCACCCTTGACAATCTCTTGTGACATGCACTTTCTTTGTCACTAGTGAGAGGAGTAGGCACCCTGTACATGGGTGTTCCTTCAATTTCCTGATTAACTGTTCCAGAACATTTGGGTAGGTCTTGTAGAGCACTATTCTTTTAGTTTCTCCAAGCTTGGGCCTCTATCTATGTGCTTGCCTTGAGTGTAAGAGACTGCCTTTGTGCTTTGCAAATTTCATTCGCCATATCGGTAGTACATGCATCGTAAAGAGAAATCTTTCGTCTATATCCTTCCCCTGCCAGAGCCAACTTCCATGCTTACTTTCTGCTAGGTTTGTTCTTGGGGTATTTGGACCATCATTACTTCTCTCTATCATTATCATGACTGAACCCCAATGTGCTATGCACACTTCCCACCAGCTCAACCAAGAGTCCATGGCTGACAAATTCCTGTCCATCACATGACCACTGTGCCACCATTGACGTATCAATCAAGCCTCCATTGATGCAGCTTCACTGGTAGGAGCCATGCGCCACTTCTCACACATTGCTTTGTGCTCTGCTTGAGACGTAACCTACATATACTTTGTTGTGTGGGCAACCATGCTTTGCTCCCAATGAAATAGGCAAGACCTCTCCCTATCTATCAAGACATTATTTTTTCCACCATTGAACACATGTCGACGAATTGCATTCCAGTTTGCCTGAGTCTCGTCTGCCATGAAACTATAGAAATCTTCCCTCTCACAACCATGGTTGGCCATCACTTTATTAATACATTCCGAGAACAGACATTGGGCCTCCATATCCTCCTCTTTCATTTCACATGTCGCAATGGTGAGAAGATCCTACATGCTGCGTGAAAATGATAGTCATTTAACAGGTTGTACAATTAGCTTGCTCTAACCACCTAAATACTCTACATTAGTAATTTTCTACCTTTGATCATATACATGAAAAGCCATCGTTACCCAATCTGATGTATCCACGCATGTCCCAGGTCGCCAGAGCCAGCGGTCCGTTGCATTCGATTCACCAAATCCACCTGATGCGATGGTGGACATTTTGAAAACATAGCACTTCTCACCTAGGGACCCTTGACCTAGGAACCTGCTTCCATGGAAGAAGTCATAAAGTAAACTCTCGCTTCAGCTTCAGAAGTGCATCGAAGCCAAAACTCTCCTTTGAAGGGCCTTGCCGGGCTGCAGTGACTAACCTCCGAAACCTAAAAAGTAAATTGTTCAAATATTACAATGCATCTTATCTAGATTTTAATAACTATTTAACACCTACTACCAAATTTTCCAACCAGATTAGCCTACCAGTTGTCTTCCATTAGTGGTCCCATCTCCTCTGCAATGTTGATGAACTCTTGCTCTTGTTCCCTAATGAAATGTGAGGGACCACCTTCTTGCACTAGTGCTGCCATGACGATTTCTTTTGCCACACACATTTGAACCTTCCTTGCCCCATCATTGCGATCCACCCCTAGCACCCTGGACACCATTTGCCTGGTCCTATTAGTTAGTGCCTTTGATGTGCATGCACATACATTATATTGATGGGTGCCGATGTGTATCATTAATCTGCTCATTGTCTCGTCGTAGCAATGCACATCGTTGGAATTGAGCAGTAATGGAAAAGTAGCTTCCCAGACGCATTGATGCACTCCTCTCCAATTGGTTGGTGCCTTTAGCATGCTTCCAATAAAATGTGATGTATTTGATACCCTGTGGTTCTTTAAACGATGCCGCCAAAGTTCATTAACACACTTGAAACTACCTAGGCAATGGCTTCGCCGTCAACATACTCCAAGGAAGGCAATGTTAGAGGTTTGTGACTTTGACCTCCACCAGTGGGGATCATACTTATGCTCCATGGAGTCCATTCTTTGGCGTGTTCCCATGGTCGGTGGGATCAAATGCAATATCACCATAGGAATCTCCACGGCCACAATCCACAAAATGAGTGGGGAGATACTTGTTGATGTAAAAACTTTGCACTCACCATAACCCGTCCATTGTTGAAATTCAGTTCTTTCTTAGAAGATGGGAACGTGATTGTGTAACTCATTGTAAAGAGGAGCAAAAATGAAGTACACACGAACAAAAAAGAACGATACAATAGGTAGGGAGTACACAAGTATTGAATGGTGAATAACACCCTTAAAAAAGTTGGCCGTTTTTAATTAGACCATTATAATTTAATTATACTTTTTATAATTTAATTATAATTTTAATAATTTAATTATAATTTTTATAAATAAAAAAATATTTTCCAAAAAATATATATATTAAATTTTTTAAATTTTTTTGAAACTAGCATCCAGTCATCTCTCTCCTATTTCTCTTTGTACTCTCCTTCATCATGGTTTACAAGATGAACATCAAAAAACATAACCATCTAAAAAACTTGACAAATACATTAAAGAAGTTAGCACTATGAAGTAGTGTTAACATTATTACTTACATCAAAGAAGTTGGCATTATGAAGTAGTGCTAGCCAACATTATTTCTACATCAAAGAAGTTGCATTATGAAGTAATGCCAACATTATTACAAACCTCAATACTTAGTTAGGAAACGCACTCATAAGTTTCTACGAGACGGGCAACCATTTATTGGGTTGTATTCCTAATTAATTGCTCGTTCTCATCATTAATGACTCTATATGTCCTCCAATAAGCAATTGCACTTGATATTCTGAGCTCAAACATATCTATCGTTGCCAGGTCTTTCTACTTTTCTTTGATTATTTGGTTCAATTCCAATAATAAACTCCCCAAAATCCCTCTAGCTTGGTACAAGTTGGGATTGATTGAGTCAGTCTTGTACATCTCATTAAGCGCCATGTATCCTTGCAAGATGATACACTCCATGGTAAGCTCCTCTAAATGATGGTGTGGTCATGATGCGTAAATAAACATAGAAGTGGGTGCTTGGGAGGAACTGAGGAGGTGCTTGAGGAAGGCATGGGATGAGGAGGCGCTTGAGTAGGGGGCGCTTGAGGAGGGAAGGCTTGATAGAGGCTCGGGGTGGAGGGGGCACTTAAGGAGGGTGCGAGAGGAGGTGGAGTGGGTACTTGGGGACCGCACGAGAGGAGGTGGAGTGGGTACTTAAGGAGGGCAGGAGAGGGGGTACTTGAGGAGGGTGCGAGAGGAGGTGGAGGGGGCACGAGAGTGGGCACGGGAGGCATCAAATAGCCATGCGTGGCATGGCCACACAACACATGGCACGCGCTCGAAATAGCCATGTGTGGCATGGCCACACCACACATGGCTGTGCCACATGTGAGGCCACACGATGGGCATCACACGTGGTTGCCATGTGTAATACCCAAGTGTGGGCATTACACATGGTAGCCACGTGTAGTGCGCCATGCATGTGGCACCATGTGGGCGGTGCACTACACGTGGTGCCTACGTGGACTACTGCCAGGTGGACCATTCCACGTGGGCACCACGCTTGGCACCTGTGGTGCCAACTAGATGGCACCATGGGTGCTTTGTAGGCCACATGGCACACCGTAGCGTACCATGTGGTCTGTCTAGTCCACGTGGTGAGCCAGTAGCTCACCAGATTCAAATGTATTTAAATCAGTCATTTAATGAAATCAGTGTTACTGATCATAAACTTCCAAGTATCCAGTTGAATCTTAATTTCTAATCATTCCTTCATCGGAGTATCTATGGCATCATTGGCAACTAGAACGCTCTCACCACCTGTTCACTCATCAGGGGCCTTTTCGATAGTTCCTAGCTCATAGTACCCGGCAAATATTCACTTATAAAAATCAAGATGGAATCCTCGTTGAAGATCAGCAAGATCAACCAACAGATCCATATAAGAGAGCTATGGACTCATCAGTTGAGGACTAGCAAGGTCAATCAACCAGATCCATACTCGGTTACAGAGAACAACTCTTACTCCTTGTTCCAATATCTTTGACGACGCACGTGTGGGTATCTTCGACGACCTAGAGCCCGAGCACCGTATGGTCAGCACCCTCTAGGATCCTTCTCGCAGGTCACCTAGCGCTTCACTCATAGGCCGCTTCCTTGGTCCCTCATCCACCGTTACCGGAAGCTCACCATTTAAATCAAACCGAGGCTGGTCAAGACCTCGGCCGACCTTGCTACGCGAGACGTCCTCCATTGACTCTAAGCAGTTACAACTTTATCAGTTAGGTCTCCACGACCTTAATCACAAGACGGTCAAAATGCTTCCCCAGCATTCTTGACATAAAACAGTCATTTACAATAATGAACTCTCATCTTTCCACATTATCCCTCATCAATCCACATTACTTATTCCACATTCCATTCATATGCGTACTCATTCTTATCCAATCACATCATTTTCCATCTCATCACATCAGATTCATTGACATCACATATCATTTATTCACATCCCAATTCACATGCCATCACATCTCATCCATTCATCATATCGACGTCACATCATTTCACATACACATTCGCTTTCATTATTCCACATACACATCCACATTTGTACTTCCACATCCATACATCCACTTCCACATTTGCATTCATACATACATATCCATATCCACATCCATACATCCACTTCCACATGCATACATCCACATCCACATCCACATCCACATCCATACATCCATTTTCACATTCACATCCACATCCATACATCCATTTCCACATCCACATTCATACATCCACATCCACATCTACATCCACATTCATACATCCACATTCACATTCATACATCCACATCCACATTCACATTCATACATCCACATCCACATCTACATTCATACATCCGCACATCCACATTTAAATTCATACATCCACATCTACATTCATACATCCACACTTCCATTTCCACATCCACACATCCACACATTCACATTCATACATCCACATCCACATTCACATTCATACATCCATTTTCACATCCGCATTCATACATCCGAATCCACATTCACATCCATACATCCACATTCACACATCCACATTCACATCTACATCCATACATCCATTTCCACATCCACTTCCATTTCCACATCCACACTTCCATTTCCACATCCACACATCCACATTCACATTCATACATCCACATCCACATTCACATTCATACATCCATTTCCACATCCGCATTCATATATCCACATCCACATTCACATTCATACATCCATTTCCACATCTGCATTCATATATCCACATCCACATTCACATTCATACATCCATTTCCACATGCGCATTGATACATCCACATCCACATCCACATCCATACATCCACATCCACACATCCACATCCATACATCCACATTCATATCTACATCCATACATCCATTTCCACATCCACATTCATACATCCACATTCACATCCACATCCATACATCCACATTCATACATTCACATCCACATCCACATTCATACATCCACATCCATACATCCACATCCGTATCTACATCCTCATTCATACATCCACATCCATACATCCACATCCACATCTACATCCTCATTCATACATCCACATCCATACTTATCACATACATATACATCTTTCCTTTCCCATACATCCTTCACATATATACATCTACATTCATTCTTTCACATACATATATCTACATCCATTCTTTCACATACATATATCTCCATCCATTCTTCGTTCATTTTCATCTATCTGATTCATTTCACATCCTCATATCTATTTATAGAATACAAGAGAATTCTTATTTTTTATATAAGCTTTCTTTACGCATCTATTTATGAATAAATTCCATTTTAAGGAGAATAACACTTTCGAAATAAAAATCAATCTTTTATGCATCTTCCTATGCATAAATTCATTATAAATGAGAATGATACTTTTGAATTAAAATTCAATCTTTTATGCATCTTCTCATGCATAAAATCAAAATTGATGAAAATAACTCTTTTGAACTAAAAGTAGATTTCTTTATGCATCTTTCTATGCATAAAATCAAAATTGATGAGAATAACACTTTTGGGTTAAAATAAATTCTTTATGCATCTTTCCATGCATAAATCCAATTTAGTAGGAATTACACTTTTAGAATAAAAGAATTTCTCTTATGCATAAAATCCATTTATGATAAAAATCTCACTTTTAATATAAAAAAATCTTTTATGCATACAAATCATTTATGATAAAAATCACTCTTTTAATATAAAAGAATTTCTTTTATGCATCTAATTTATGCATAAAATTATTTATGATAAAAATCACACTTTTAATATTAAAAAATATCTTTTATGCATATGTTTATGCATACAAATCATTTATGATGAAAATCACTCTTTTAATATAAAAGAATTTCTTTTATGTATCTAATTTATGCATAAAATCATCTATGATGAAAATCACTCTTTTAATATAAAAGAATTTCTTTTATGCATCTAATTTATGCATAAAATCATTTATGATAAAAATCACACTTTTAATATAAAAAATATCTTTTATGCATATGTTTATGCATACAAATCATTTGTGATAAAAATCACTCTTTTAATATAAAATAATTTCTTTTATGCATCTAATTTATGCATAAAATCATTTATGATGAAAATCACACTTTTAATATAAAAAAATATCTTTTATGCATACAATTTATTTATGATGAAAATCACTCTTTTAATATAAAAGAATTTCTTTTATGCATCCATTTGTGCATAAAAATCATTTATGATAAAAATCACTCTTGAATTAAAAATAAAATTCTTTATGCATCTTTCTATGCATAAAATAAAAATTGATGAAAATAACACTTTTTGGATTAATTTAAATTCTTTATGCTTCTATCCATGCATAAATATAATTTAGTAGGAATTACACTTTTAGAATAAAAAAGTAAAACTTATTTTTACACAATTTTAGAAAATTTTGCCATAATCTCCTGACCATTTTTTAATTTTTAACTTTCTAAAATCAACTAGAATTTCATCAAGAGTATTTAATTCATTCTAATGTAAGCAATTTCTACTTATTTAAGAGAAACATTATGAAAAACTTGATTTTATCCATTAATCATTCATCTAGGATAAAGAATGGTTGGATTTACTAAAGAAGAGAGGGGAATGCCTTTTTTCAATGAGGCATAACATCATTTTCATTTTAGAGAAGACAAAAATCATAAAAACCATTAAAATTAAGCATAAATAGAAATTTATGTATTTCCTTACTACCATTCATCAATTAACTTCAATAGCATTAAGAAGCCATTCCAATTAAGCTTCTCAAGCTTGAGAGGGGTTCAGAAGAGAGAAACATTGAGAAATTATGAAAAAAGATCCAAATTCACACTTTACCTTACAAATTGTGTGCTTTTTCTTCTACAAGAATTTAACTAACTTCATCCCAATCATTGCACTTTATCCCAACCATTGAATTAGAGCATATATTTGATATTAAAATAAGAAGGTATATGGAGTCCATGGCCATAGAAGAGGCTTATTGAAAGAAATAATTTCTCTAGTTTTAGATTGTAAGAAAGCATTATGGGCCCAAGGCCATGGACAACTAGTAAGTAGGTGTGAACTCTTGGGTGGAGTATAAATACCAATGTAAATGGGATTATGGCTCATTCATGATAATGTTATCTGTTCCAAGAATCAATGGTGAGCTTCTCCCGTGAGATGCTAAGTGGTGACTCCTTCATGAGCCACTCCCTTGGTGAGGGACTAACCCACCCCTGTTACTTTCTTTCATTGGTATCAGAGCCTGGCTTTTGATCCATGATTTTTAATTTTTCTTTTCTTCTTCTCATTTCGTGAAATTTCTGCTTCATTTGATTCATGGGGGAAGGGGATATGGCTAAGGTAGAGTTTGTGGTTCAAATCTGAGCACATGGACCTATTTTTTTTGAATGAGTGGACCAAATTGGGAAAAATTTCTAATCTTGATTAGCAGTTGTTAATCAAAAACGTTTTTTTGTTTGAGAGCTTTCTTGCAAACCCTAGCCATGGAATCTCAACATGAGCAAAGGGCATTGAGTCTCTCATGTATCTAGCAATGTTTTATGAAGTATTTCACCTATTTTCCATGAGCAATGGGGCTCCCAATGTGGCTGAAAATCACTACCAAAGCTGCCCACGTTTTTCACCAAAGTGACCCTAATCTTCATCTCCTTCAACAAATTCAAGCATTAAGGCTTCCCGGGTGACATTGGTGAGTTGCTCCATCACTTCCTTACAATTTTGAAGCATTCTTTCAAGATATGGAGTGAATTAGGGTTTTATTACACATAAAACCCTAATTTTCAGAAATTGGACTTTAATCATGGCCATTCATGCTGCTCTTTATGCATTATGAATGCTTGAATGCTACACATAGCCATTCAATGCTATGCCTTGCATATTGGCATAAGTGAGCATAGCTTTTGGCACATTTGGGGGATTGAATAAAATGTTTTGGGTTGGAAGCCCACTTTTTGGTGACACCGTTTTCCATTGCCGGTTGCACGTTTTTGGTCATAACTCTCTCATACAAACTCCGTTTTTGGAGTTCTAGTACTCAAAACGACCGGCTCGTCGTCCTCTTCGAGACGAGCTATAGGTCTTGAGGTGCAGGATTCAGCAAGTGCTCTCTGTTTTCACTTTTGTACTGGATTTTCTAGTCCCGAGTAGGAACTCGCGCCCAGAACACAACCCGAGATCACCGCTCCGTGACACTTGGATGTTGTTGATGTATGTGGAAATGTATTGACATTGCCATGAGTGGATGTGATGAAGGAAGCACTATGAACCATGTATTATGATATGAATGAGCATGAGTCATGCTATAAATCAATTGTAAGTCAACTCTACTCATTCATTTGAGCTTGTAACTCACGATTTTATTCCTAGAATCTAGAATGAAGTAAGGGTACCTTGGCATTTGGAGGAGAGGCCAAGGGGAGAATGTTTTGAATCTTCCTTGCCGTTAGTGCCGGGTAACGCGGTAAGGAAGAGGATTAGGTACTTGGTGGTAAAGAAATGGCCTCAACCTTCACCTTGGATGTAAACTTGGTGAAGGGGTGAGAAGTGCTTGGCCGGGAGATCGGCAAGCATCGACGCGCTTCATCGACCACTTCATTCGACTTGAGCAAACAAGCAAATCCTCTACATCGACTTCTTATGCAAAAGGACAAAATTGATGCCATAAGGTCACATGCTCAGATGGAAAAATGATTGAGGATTGATTTGCTTACGGTGGTCAAATGCATAAGGATTTTAATACTTGATTGAGATGCTTTGATTTGATTGAGATTTGGTGCAAAAAGAGGGGAGACCATGGCAAAATTTTTGCAAAATTTGCCTACTTGCAGCCAGGACAAATCCTTGAATTTCTAGGGTTTTTCAAAAGCTTTTCAAATCTGTCCTGAAAGCTCTTCAATCTACCCGAAAACCTCTTTCAAACAAGCTAAAGATCACTCAAATCGGAGTAGTATTGAGCGGTCAAAGTTATGAGTTGACTTTCAGCTAGAACAGTTGACTAGTCAAAGGCTGTTGACTTTTTCAAATCTATTTTTGGGGATCCTTACTCGTCTCGTCAAGAGCTTCGCATCGATATAAAGATCACCCAAATCGGATAAGAATTGAGCAGTTAACATCAAGAGTTGACTTTCAACCGGTACAGTTGACTGGTCAAAGGCTGTTGACTTTTTCAGATCTGTTTTTGGGGATTCTTATTCGTCTCGTCAAGAGCTTCGCATCGATATAAAGATCACCCAAATCGGATACCGTTTGAATAGAGAAAAAAAAATCAAGTAAGTGGTCTTTGCAAGGAGGGATCAATTACGCGCATGGAAATGACTAGAGGAGGTCAAAACAAGGGAGCCCGGAATGAAAATGATCAAAGACAACCGGAAGCAATGATGGCAACGAGTTCATCAACGAGGAATGAAGAAAGTTCAACCATAAAAGCACCATCTCCAGATGAATCTCAGCCAGTGGAAATGCCTCAATCTTTGGGAACTACTCCGCTAACAGTGGACATGATGTTAATGGCTATGGAGAGTATGTTTCAAAGGATTGAAAATAACCAAACAAATCGGCAACAACAATTTGGTGAACACCTCATGGAACAGTTCGACAAGCGACACCACTACCTGGATGACGTGATGCAAAGAGGGTTAAAAGACTTGGAGAAAGCCATTAGTGCATTGGCTCCTCTCAAGCTCAACCAAGAAGCCGATATGAATGCAATGGATGGTGTACATTATGATGCCAAACATGATGGAAAGCCTTCCATGCCAGAAGAGAACAAAGTAAGACAAATGATACCACCTCAAATGATGCCACATTCTTCTTACATGGACAAGGGCAAGAGACCTATGGGTGATGCTTCTTATGAGAGATCCAATGCCAGTATTCCAATAACTTCATCCTTTATGCAAGATGCAAGAAGAGGGTATGAACAGAAGGGATTTAAAGATGCAGGTGATTGGCAATTGGAAGATGAGCAAATGCATAGACACTTGGGTGAAGGAAGAGGATTTGATGATCCAAGAGCACGGCAGAGGGGTTCAAGAATGCATGGTGATTTTGACAATGCTGTGAAGGACAAAATCATATTTAATAAGTTCAAAGGAGAATCAAATTCTATCGAAGACTTTGAAGAGTGGGCAAACAAGATGGATCTCTACTTCGAAATCAGCCCAAGGAGCGAGATTGCCAAAGTCTACTTCGCCTCACTTCATCTTGAAGGTTTTGCTCACACTTGGTGGAGGAGGAAGCAATCTCATGGTTATGTCATCACTACTTGGGAAGAATTCAAGAATGACATGGCAGAAGAGTTTACTTCTCGCATGCAAAGGGGCAATCACATTGTGGAATGGGACAAGGTACAGCAAATCACTACCGTGAAGGAATATTCTCATAAGTTTCTAAAGCTTCTATTATACTTGGACGACTTTGATGAGCAATATCTTGTTGTCAAGTATATAAGGGGCTTGAAAGCTCCTATTGGTGGTGATGTCAAGTCTCATGAACCCACCACTTTGAAGAAGGCAATGATGCTTGCAGAAATTCATGAAGAGAAGTACTTGACAAAGTGGGCTAGCAAAGGGAATATCAAAGGGGAAGTGATCACAAGGACTGACATGGGTTCTCATGCAAACACAAGACCTAATCTTCCAAGATTTCCTACCGTGTATGGTAGAGGGTCTAATAGACTTCCATTTAAACCACCATTTATGTCCAACAAAGCTACATACAATGAGTCCAAGCCAGCAAATGGGGGTTCAAAAAGCAAGGTTATCAAGGACCGTTTGCATGAAATGAGGCTCAAAGGTCTATGTTTCAAATGTGGAGAAAAATGGAACAAGGATCACTTCAAAGTATTCAAATCCAAGGATATGTCCATAAGCTACATTATCACTGAGAGGACAATGCTAATCATGAGGAGGAGGAATTCCTTGAATGCAATGATGCCTTAGGATGGGGAGATCCTCATGAGGGTGGAGGTTCTCATGATGATGGTTTTGATGAAGAAAATCCCGAGTTTCCTTTTGATCCGGGTGGGAAACTAAAGTTTGCTCATGACAAAATGGATGATGGGATGCCTCTATGCATGTGGAATGAAAACAATAGTGCACATACTACCTTGTGTACAATCTCTCATGATGCTTATGCGGGAAGTAAGGGTGCCAACACATTGAGATTGAAGATCAAGGTGAATGGGAGAACAGCATATGCACTCATTGATACTGGAAGCACGCATAGTTTTGTCAATAAAAGGTCTTTGAACACTCTCAAAATGCAACCAACTTCTTTACCAAACAAGCACATGGTGCAAGTGGCCAATGGTGATTCAATGGGTTGCAATATGAAGTGTCAAAGTACAGAATTGGAGTTGTCCAAGAGCTACTCTTGCAAAGTTAATCTTTTGGTGATTGAGTTGGGACCAATTGACATAGTACTTGGATGTGATTGGCTGTCCACTTTGAACTCTTTTACCATGAACTTACAGAAAAGTTTCATGAGTTTTGTGCATCATGGAGGGGTTATTACATTGAATGGAATGCAAGGGTCCAAGCTCTTCATGATCAATGCTACTCAAATGAAGAAAGAGTTCAAGAAAGAGGGCTATGTTTATGTACTACAGCTTTGCAAAGAGGAAGATAATAGCAAAAAGGATTGCATCGAAAATGTGGACATGGTTAAGCTACTCAAGGATTATGAAGATGTGTTTACCATGCCAAAATCAATGCTGCCAAAGAGGAGTGTTGATCACGCTATTGATTTGGAACCAAATGCCAAACCAATCAACAAGCCTCCCTATCGTTTGTCAAAGGTTGAAAAGGAAGAGGTGGCAAAGCAAGTCAAAGAACTCATTGACATGGGATGGGTTGAACCAAGTCAATCTCCTTTTGCTTCTCCGGTGCTACTTGTGAAGAAAAAGGATGGTACTTTCCGCATGTGCATTGATTACCGTGATTTGAATAAGATCACCATCAAAAATCGTTTTCCAATACCAAGGGTGGATGATCTTTTGGATGAGTTGAAGGGTGCCACATGCTTTTCAAAGATTGATTTGCGTTCCGGATACCATCAAATAAGGATGAAAAGTGGTGATGAGTTCAAAACAGCATTTCGTATAGAAAGGGGTCTTTATCAATTCATGGTTATGCCGTTTGGATTATGCAATGCACCGGCAACTTTTCAAGCATTGATGAACAAAGTGCTTCAACCTTTCCTCTACAAGTTTGTATTGGTCTTTTTCGACGACATACTTATCTACAGCAAACATGAGGAAGTGCATTTGAAGCACGTGAAAGAGGTTTTGGAGGTCTTGAGGCAAAACAAGTTGTATGTTAAGGAGACAACATGTACCTTCATGGCACATGAGGTGGAATATTTGGGTCACATTGTGAGCAAGGATGGCATTTGTGTGGATCCAAAGAAAGTGGAATGTATTAGGAATTGGCCGGTTCCTTGAAACACTACTCAATTGAGGGGATTTTTGGGGTTATCTTCATTCTATAGGTGCTTTATTGCCCACTATGCAGAAATTGCAGCCCCAATGACGGACAAATTGAAGAAGGAAACCTTCTTTTGGGATGCCATTGCCAACAAAAGCTTTGAAGATATGAAGAAGATGCTCACATCAGCACCTATTTTGGTATGTCCAGACTTCACCAAACCTTTCACAATAAGGGCGGATGCAAGTGGAAGAGGGATTGGTGCGGTACTTTACCAAGACCATGGAGTCATTGCTTATGAAAGTAGAAAGCTGAATGACAAAGAAAGAGAACTCCATGTGTATGAGCAAGAGATGATTGCTATACTCCATGCTATCAAGAAATGGCACCATTACTTATATGGGAGTCATTTTTATGTGAGAAGTGATCATAGGGTGCTGAAGTATTTCCTCACACAACCCAATTTGTCTCCTAAGCAAAGAAGGTGGGTAGCAACACTACAAAACTATGATTTTGAAATCACGTACACAAAGGGCAAAGAAAATGTGGTTGCCGATTCCTTGTCTCGTATGTGGGCCTGCTCATTGTATGCTATTTCTGAGGTGCATAAAGATTGGATCATGGAGATACAAGAAGAGTACTTGTTTGATGAAGAAACCTCACAAATAGTGCAGAAATTACAGCAAGGTGTATGTGAAGAGTTACCCCATTATGAGCTGAAAAATGGTCTCCTCTACTACAAAGGAAAAGTCTACTTGGTTCCTACTTCATCATTTATCAAGAAGATCATGGAAGAGATGCATTATACTCCTATGGCTGGTCATTTGGGTGTCTACAAAACCTTTGATGCAATAAGGAAAAGTTTCTTTTGGAAGGGGATGTGGAAGAGCATTCATGCTTATGTAAGTGGGTGCCGGTCATGTCAATTGAACAAGGATCCTACACATAAACCGGGAGGTTTGCTTCAGCCATTGCCCATTCCCGAAGGCAAATGGAGTCATATATCAATGGATTTCATTACTAACCTTCCGCGCACAAAGAAAGGGTGGGACAGCTTGTATGTTGTGGTGGATAGATTGACCAAAGTGGCCCATTTCATTCCTTCCAAGGTCACATATTCAGCCCAAAATGTTGCCAAACAATTTGTTGATGGGGTTTTCAAGTTGCATGGTATGCCGTCACAAATTGTGAGTGATCGCGATGTCAATTTCATGAGCACTTTTTGGAGAACATTGTTTGAATATATGGGAACCAAGCTTACTCCAAGCACCGCCTATCATCCCGAAACCGATGGTCAAACAGAAAGAGTAAACAAATGGGTGGAAACATATCTACGCCACTATTGTCATGATACTCAAAGCACATGGGATGATTGGTTACCTTTGGCTGAGTTTGCTTACAACTCAACATATCATGTGAGCATTGGCATGTTACCCTTTGAGGCTTTATATGGTTACAAGGTCAATTTGCCTATGTTGGTGGGTACATATGAGACTTCTAACCATAATGCCAAGGAGGAAGTTGAAAGGATGCAAGCTTTGTTGCAACAATGCAAAAGCAATTTGAAGGTTGCACAAGAGAAAATGAGACAATATGCCAATGTTCATCGAAGACCATTGGAATTCAAACTGGGAGATTGGGTTCTGTTGAGAATACCAAAGTCAAGATATGAGTCTTTGAAGGGAAGCACCAACACCAAACTAGCTCATCGCTATTATGGTCCTTATCAAGTGATACGAAGAGTTGGGGAGGTTGCATTTCAACTCTTACTTCCATCTACAACAAAGATTCATGATGTGTTTCATGTCTCTCACTTGAAAGGATATGTGGGTATGATCGATCAAATGGTTGATGAGTTACCTCCAATGAATGAAGAGGGAATGATTGAATACATTCCAGAAGCTATCTTGGGTACAAGGAAAAAGGTACTTCGCACTCGTACCTTGGTGGAGTATCTTGTTCAATGGAAAGGTTTACCTAAGGAAGAAGCTTCATGGCAACCTATTTCAGCATTGGAGGGATATGAAGCATTGATAGAGCAATGTGGGTTGGTGTAAATTCAGCCACATGGAACATTCTTCTTCGAATTTGGGGTATTCATTTGAGGTTTCGAGGACAAAACCATTGGGGAAGGGATGGTTTGTAAGAAAGAATTATGGGCCCAAGGCCATGGACAACTAGTAAGTAGGTGTGAACTCTTGGGTAGAGTATAAATACCAATGTAAATGGGATTATGGCTCATTTATGATAATGTTATCTGTTCCAAGAATCAATGGTGAGCTTCTCCCGTGAGATGCTAAGTGGTGACTCCTTCATGAGCCACTCTCTTGGTGAGGGACTAACCCACCCCTGTTACTTTCTTTCATAGATAGAAACCCAACGATCTAAATGGTCAAATTTTAGATGGTAGTGAGTACTACAATTTATTAGTTTACTTTATTTTGATCTAATAGTTCGATTTACAATTATAGTCTTTGCAAAAACATAATTTTTAGTTTATAACATTTAGATTTTGAACCATGAAAATGACAACAGTTGTCGTTTTGAAAAATTGATGGAAATTTGGATTCTAGAATCCACTTTGTTGACAAAGTAGATTCTGTTATTAAAGACTGACGTTTCTATCATGATAGTGAAATTTTTGTCCAAAAAAGAGAAATTTTGGTCCATAATGAACAAAAATTTCACTTTTATAAGACAAAAAATTTAGTTCGTCGATGGTAAAAATTTTCATTGTTGAAAAAAAGCCGTTGATGGGAAAAAAATCTTGGATTCTGGAATCCAAATTTCAATCCAACGAAAAAAAATTCAATCCTACAACGTAAATTTTAATTCGTCGAACAAAAATTTGGATTCTAGAATCCAATTTCTCATCGATGGATTTTCTTCACGTCGAGGAAAAAAAAATTTGTCGACAAAATTTGGATTCTAGAATCTAAATTTTCATCGACGGAATTTTTTCATCGATGAAAAAACATTCCATCAATGGATTTTTTAACGGATGTTTTTTTGGGTGAAAATTTGGATTCCCTCGACGGATTTTTTTTCGTCGATGGAATTTTTTTCCGTCGACGACGAAGTTTTTCTGTCAACAAATTTTTTTACGGAATAAATTTTCAACAATAAAAAATTGAATCCATCGACATGAATTCGGATTCCAGAATCCAAATTCTTATCGATGGAAATTTTTTCCATCAATGGAAAAAATTCCGTCGATGAAAATGTTTTCCAC
Organism: Cibotium barometz; assembly: GCF_041138505.1. Lineage (NCBI taxonomy): Eukaryota > Viridiplantae > Streptophyta > Polypodiopsida > Cyatheales > Cibotiaceae > Cibotium > Cibotium barometz. The sequence goes on along the minus strand of NC_141093.1, from coordinate 1,009,540 downwards.
CAAAACGGACTAAATTTTTCGTCTAATAAAAGTAAACTTATTATGGATCAAAATTTCTCTTTTTTTAGATGAAAATTTCACTGACGATAGAAACGTCAATCTATCACGGGATTTTGGATTCCAAAATCAACAAAGTGGATTCTAGAATCCAAATTTTCATCAATTTCTCAAAACAACAACTATTGTCATTTTCATGGCTCAAAATTTAGCTGTTATAAACTAAAAACTATGTTTTTGCAAAGACTATTAGATCAAAATAAAGTAAAGTGATAAATTGTAGTACTCACTAACCATCTAAAATCTGACCGTTTGGATCGTTAGATTTTTATCTAAATCTAGAGACATTTTTGCCTTCAATAAACCTCTTCTATGGCCATGGACTCCATATACCTACCTATCTTAATATCAAAATATACTTAAATTCAACCATTGGATCAACTTTGTATACAAAGAAAATTTATTTTCTTAGATAATGCACTAGTCCCATGTAAGAGAGTTTCATCAAATTATATTGGGTCTAAAAGTAACGTCAATTTTATCACCTATCAATTTGTAGATAACACGCTACATACAACATGCAATCTAGAAACGTGTATTGGTACAAAACTTATCCATGCTCAAGAGAAAGTATGATCTAGAGATACTTAAACAAAGAAAAAAAGGAAAGAAAAGTGTAATTCGTCAAACGTGTGGACATGCTTGATTTGTATGATATAGAAATTCTTGTGTATGGATTTAAGTTAAAAAATTATGGACACTTGTGCCAGAAAACAATTGATATTTTTAAGCAAAAGGTCGAATGACTCTTCTAGAGTAAATGTTAGTAATATTTTATGCATTTTTTCATAAAAGTAGTGATTTTTTAAAAATGTTTGACATAAAAGTATGTCTTTTGTCTCCATAAATTTGAAAAATGGTAAATTTTTGGGGTTTTCTTTTTCTAAAAATGGAGTTGAGTGAACGTTTGCACGATTTGTGAACATTTTTCATGACTCACTGTTGATGGAAGGTTTTTTGGGAGATACTTGTGGAGTTGGCTTTGTGCTTGCTATAGAGTTCCTACATATCGATGGGACTATGGTGTGCACTCTACGTGCAGAGAACCTGGGGATTGCTGTGCGGGAGGTAGGAACTTGGAACTTCACATTGCGAAGGCCTTTTTTCTTGTGCGTCCCGCAATATCTCTATGTCATGTCAAAATATGGCCAAGAAGAGGTGAGTGCAGGATTCTTTGGTTTTTGTGAAAGTCAAGCTCAATGATTTCCCTCCCTAACGTACTTGCTAGTGTGTGTAAGTAGGTGTCTGATTTGGTCATCATTATCTTCATGCACCCCAGTGAGAGTACGTCCACTCATCCAAAGTATGACAGGCGGGGAGGTGAGGTAGCTACAAATTTCGGAGGTTTTGAGGTTAGGGATGATATCTTCTTGGAGCCGAAAGCGTAGGAGAAAACCTCCCCATACCAATGCAAACAGGGATCCCATCCGATATACTGTTGAGTGTAGCGAGCCTTTTGCAATGTAATCATGTGCACGATTCAAGTAGTGAAATCATTATATAATCAATGTCTTAGACATTGTCGTCCAGTTGTACATATGGTAATTGTGGGCTTCTACTACGACATGTGGTTACTAGGGACGTTCACTGATTGTCTCACGGGGATGCAGTCCTAGATTGCTTTGCTGCTGGTACTGGGTCCATGGCTAGAGCATGCAGGACATTGCATCAACATGGAGAGCGATGAGGTATGCTTTAGTTTATGTCTACAACCACTTTCTATGCACACGATGATTTGGGTAACCAATTTTTCAGGGGTGAGGTCAATGAGATTGTTTAACACGAGAACAACAGATGGACATGGGGGAACCATATCCTCTAGTCCTCCCAGTACCCATGAGACCAACACAATCTAGTGCTTCGTCATGGCCACTTGGTGTTCCAATGGAACCCCAATATCAACATGTCTTGCCACCTACATCCCCCGTAGCTTCATTTGCAGTTTCCTCATGGGCACCACGGCCTGATTTTGCAAGGCAACTTTTTCTACCCGCACTTGCACCATTTGGTAGAGGTCCCTATCCCATACCACTTCCCTTCTTCCACCGGGGAGTCTGACGTTGTCCGTACTAATATATTTCAGTAGCTTGTAATGTTTGAAATATATTGGTTTTAGACATTATTGTTGTTCACTCATATTATGGCAATGGCTTTGTTTTTTGCTTCTTTCATGGCATAGATTTTTGAGAGAGATGATGCAATTGGAGTGAGATCTCAACATGAGAGAGACACAGAGAGAGAGAGAGAGAGAGAGAGAGAGAGAGAGAGAGAGAGAGAGGCATTAAAATAATAACAATTGTGCTTAAAGTAGTTTTTCTTATTCTTAAAATAAGAATTCTAGTGCTCGAAAAAGTGAATTTTTATTCCTTTTGAAGTTATAAAAACAATAGAGATTGCCATGTTCTTCTAGACACTCTTCTTCTAGACACATCCCACACCACTCTCCCCTTATATCTTCATATTGCAATAGAGTCCTTGTGAACTCTATGGTTAATAATGGCTTCATCTAGTAATCCCTCTAATACTACTACGTTTGCAACTATCTTAAGTAAAGCTCTTCAATCTTTCATGCAACTCAAAGAAAAGGAACCTAGATCGGATGCCATTTTGGAGGCATGGGCAAAAATGTCTCAAGTAAATGAGCTCTACAAGAAGCCAAAAACATGCCAAGTGGTAGACCTTGCAGACAAGAACATGTTAGAGGTCAAAGCAGCTTCATCAACCATTGGGATATGGAGAGCTTTCGGCATCATTAAAGAGGCAAAGGAGGAAGAGTTGAAGTTTCCACCTTCATTCACAAGTTAGGGTAGATGGAAAAGATGAAGATGAAAGATGAGGCCCAAAATGCTTTCATATGGTATCTTTGTAAAGAAGTACAAATGATCATGTCATGTCATAGGTGTTTGTCACGTAATGCTATGGCCTTGTAAGTTTACTAAGGAATATAAAATGAAAGTTTAAGATCATAATATGGTGACTTTGTAAATGAGTTGCAATGGTAGTTCTAACTTGATATGCATTGATAGTTAATGAGTTGCAATGTGTATAGTGCTCTTGTATCCATCCACTCCTCTCCTCTATTATCACCATGAGTCGTAATGTGTGAGACAATAGAGAGACAATAGAGGGAAGGAAGTGTAGAGAGAGAAACCGCTCGCCTAAACACCAAAAAGCACTTGCTCAAAAATGCTTGCCAACAAAATATATCCTTGTGGGACCACCCTCTTATATGGGATTGAGTCTCATCTTTAAAAAAATAAAAATATAAAAAACAAAGAATTTTTTTCAATGGCTGATGGCCTTTGGCTAGTCGCCAACCCACCACCTCACCTCCTGTCACCTCCATGGCCCCCCCTTCCCTCACTAACTGCATGGAGGCGGGGCCTTGCGTAGCAACAACAACCGATGCATGAAGGAGGGACCCTGCCAGCAACTGCCATCACCTTTTCTCCCCATGATCATGATACTTGCCACACCTCTCTTCACCATCATCTTCCTCTTGGAGGTAACCTCTCCACGGCATCTCCTTGCCGTGTCTCCTCATCACCTCCATGTAGGCCACGTGGCCTTCTTCACGTCCCCCCACCTCGTCAACCTGTTGAGCCTCCCTCGCTTTCCTCTTCACTCCCACTCCTTTGCAACAACACCCCCTGACTTTTCAACTATCACCCCACCCTCTCTCAGCCTATGCTACACATCCATGTCCCTCAACTAGCTCTCAGCAGCAACTAGCTCTCAGCAGAGGCGATCGCCCTCTTACCCTAACCACCTCTAAGAGGTGACTCTCCATGGCCTCTCCACGGCTCTTCTTGGCTGCACAACATGGCTTCCCCTCCTCACAATCAACGTTTATTCTACCTCACTCACCTTGTGTATTTATCCTCACAACAACAGTGGGCCACCTATGCACGGAGGACTACGCACGGAGGACCACCCATGTGTGTAGCTGATGCGAGAGAAGAGGGGGGTGCCACCGCCACTCCTCGCCTTCTCCTTTTTACCCTTGTTAATCCAATTCTAGGATTAACAAGAGCTATCGCCATTATCTTACATGAAGGAGTCACGGTATATACACCAAAGGGTCATACATTCAAGATATGAAGCAATAGTGTCCAAAGCTACAACTTGGACGGGCACCCGTAATGGTGTGACGGAGTATTTATGGCGATTCCCGCTTCAAGAGCATGTGGTAGCAAGATAGGATGAAGTCCTAAGTGATTTACTTCATGGATATATTATGAGAGTAATCATTGTAATAGCATTAGGCCTCTAATGAGCCTAAAGTGCCCGGCTAGCCATAGTTTAAGTAGTGAATTTCTCTCATAATACAACATACTCTCCCATTGTGCAATTGAGTCTTGGTCTTTTTAATCCTCTTACTAATCTCTCTCCCTAATGCATGCTAGTGAGTGTGTGTGAGTGAAGTGAGGTGAGAGGAGGGACGAGGACCCGTGTAGTGCAACGCAGCGGTGTGACAATGCTAGCGGGAGGTGCGATGGAATTGCTTCTTAAGCAGTTGTAGAGCTTGGAGACCTCAAGGGTTACGAGCTCAGTCATTGGAAAGATCCTCATGAGATGACAATTACGGTTCACCAGGTAATCTCTTTTTGGATGTGTTTCAAGGAGGGTTAGGGTGAGCCATAACAACTCTCCTCTCGGCAACCTGGCGGCAAGCTACATCTTCATCCCCACCACCGCAACTGTCGTAAAGAAAATATTAAGATGCAAAACAAAAGCCAAAATACAAAGGGTCAAATCAAAGGGATTTTTTCCTCTTATTTTTTAGAAATCCAAGATTTCTTTTTTCTCTCCTCTTCTTCTGCCTTGGTTGTCCATGGTGGTTAATTTGTAATATATTTTTATTTCATGAGGAAAATATAGAGTGTCACCATTTTGGATTTTGCTTTTTTGTTTAACTTCTTGAGATTGAAGAAAAATAACTATTAGCAACAAATAAGAAGAGCCAATGAACCCATTATTCAATAGGTGGACCTCAAATAATTTCCCAAGAAGGTTGCCTAGAATGTCCAATCTCTTAGATGACATGATAATCCATGCTAATCCTAAGAGGTTTGCTAAGCATGTTCTCAATCCCTTAGATGACATGATAACCTACCCATTACCTCTTAAACAAAACCTGAAGCGAGTAGTTAAAACTATCTACATATAGTATGCCATCTAAAATGGTAGCTATGTGTTTTTCTATAGCTCAGGAGGTGCACTACTTTTTTTTTGGGACCTATATATATATATATATATATATATATATATATATATATATATATATATATATATGTATGTATGTATGTATGTATGTATGTGTATATGTATATATGTATGTATGTATTAACCAAAAGGCATTACAACTTATCATTACAATAGCTTATTTATTATTCAATCCCTGTTAAGAAAACTGCAGATCACACCCCATCTATCATCCTCAAATACAAAAGAAGATTTTTCCCAAGATATCTGATATCCAAGCTGAATATAGGATTCAACCATAGCTTCAATGGTACATCCTCTGGGTGACAGGTTTTTTAGCACATCCCCTTTCTTGGACCAAATGTTTACTGTACGTCTATTCTCAATAAAAGTAACAAAAGTGTAGTTTATTTGCTTCACTGTTAATCACTCTGGTTAACATGACTTTCACGCGGCTACCACATTACCTTTGTAATCCATCTTTTTTGTAACTATGCTAAGCGCTAATTGTAAATGAGACAAGGGATGACCGCGCTTACAACTTGTGTAATGCTAGACATAAGGAATTGATGTACATAGAGATAGTTAAACTAGGAAGACTAGTTTTGGGTCCCCATTTGTAATTGGGCCGCTGGCCATTGTAAAAGGTGAGCTCATGTATATAAGACATTTTATGGCATATGAAAAGGGACAATCCCATTTGTCTCAATTGTTTCTTGCCTTCTCTCCCTCTCACTCTCTCTTGAGCTTATGATAGTTTGCTTGCTTGTGATGCTTGCATGCTTGTGATGCTTGGTGTATGTGAATAGGAACAGTGTCGCTCTCCCTTCTCTCCTTCTCTCCCTTGTCATTGCTCTCCACCTTGTCATGTTTGCATACAATTGGCATGAGGTAGAGGTAGATCTCTCCATAGCTCCTTCCCTCTTACTCCTACTACCTAGCTTACTTGGATCTCTCTTTGGAAGAGAGTGTAGAGTGAGCCCCTAGCGGCCTCACATCAAGGAGTTAACCCTCATAGGGTTAGCCAAGTGCAGATCACTGGATTCAACCCTTGAAAGCACTCTCTTCTTCTTCTCTCTCATGTTTGTGAGGTAGCATGTTAAACCATTAACATCTTTTGTGCTGCTGCCAGGGATTGCATTTGGCATAGAGTCCTCTACTTGATTCATTAGCTAGAGCTTGATTTTGCCCAGTTGGGATGCAAATCCATCGGTTGGTTGACTAACATTGTTTGTTTTGTGTTTTGTTGGAGATCACTCGGAGGCTAGATCGTTGGATTGAGCATCAAAGCATTCGATTCTTCATCGAGAGAGCAGGGAAGAAGCAAGTAAGTTCCCCTAATTGCCCTCAACATTCAAGAAATTTTTAATTTCTATGTTTTTCATCATGTTTGCATCTTTATTTAATCATTCGATTAATCTCAATCCATTAGCTTAAACCATGCATTGTAGTTATCAATAAGTAGCTAGAGACTAGCTCTAGTTCCTTGTAAAAACAAAACATCAAAAGATCCTGGGAAGGTGCCTGATATAGTCTGATTGGAGAGATTCCTAGGCAAAATTCCATTTTGACAAGCATCTTTGAGAGTCGAATGTCCGTTGGCAAGTTCAAGATGCCCATTCCAACTCTGCCACGCTCGTTCCTTCTGCTGCCTGCAACCCAAATCTAGTAGATTTGCTACCTAAATTTGGCAAGAGCATTAAAATTAGTTTAATTGCATTTAATTAAGCCTCACATGCATTGAAGTGCAATTAAATATGAAGAATTTTATACCGTCATGATGGCTATCAGACCTGCAGAGCAGGCCAGTCAAATTTGAAAAAATATCTGTTTGATAGTACCACGGCCGTACGCTTGTGAGCGCACATTTGTTCCAACTTTTGCAAGTTTGTTCTAAGCCTTGCCGCGCCTGTTTTCCTCTCAACTTGGAGTGAACGCCCATTCGAGTTACTTTTTCCACCTTGCCACGTCCATCCTATTTAGCTCATAAACTCGCACGCTCGTTCCTTCTCTCACCTAGAAGCGAATGCCCATGCCGACCTCTCTTGAAGTGAACCCTGTAGCACTAGCTTGCCATGCCCATTCCAATCAGCTTCATCCTAAATGCCCGTTCCTTCCCTGACCCTAAAGCAAACGCTCATTCCATTTAGAATTTCTCAAAGCGCACGCCATGCCAGTAGAGAAGCGAACATCCATTCCTTCTCACTGAGGAGCATATGCACGTTTGCTCATACGCATACGGTTGTTTCTTTTTTTTTAAATCTACTTTTTTAAAGGGGGTTTAGAGTAGTGTTGTGTCTATATTCCCATGCACCTACGCTTGGGTAGGTTGGTGAGAAATAACCCTCTCTTTGACAAACGCCCCTTTGCAAATCAGATCAGACCCATCGGTAAATATCACATGGAGTCAAACGATGCTTGTCTTTGACAATAACAATGAGAGTGAGGACCTCCCCAATAGTGTACAAGGGATACCAGACCCACATGCGAGAGAGCCTGAACCGTAGTGCATGGACAGACCATTTGTCCAGGAACGTGCTCCTATTTCTCCAACTCATTCTTCTTAGCAAAGCCTTGCATCAAGGCTTCACAATTTTATCTTGGGAAACATAGAGTCTGTAGAACCGCAACCCAGGGTGAGAAATATGGATCAACTTCAAGAAAGTTGGCCCACTCCACCTCTAGACCCTAGAGTGGAAGACGACTAAGGGGCAGGAGCCATCAAACCTAGATCCAACTACCAGACTGGAGAGATTTACCCGTCTTGGGGTGGTAGACTCATTCAGAGCTCCAGAAACCTTGCTAAACCAAAAACCAGGTCCATCTTCCCAAAGGCCTGAGACATCATACACTAGAGAGAATGGGTCTACCCAGGCCCCATCACCACAACAGGGCCCTCCAGCCTATCAGAAATACCCATCTCAAGGGGTACACCTAGTGTACCAAGCAGGACCCCGTGGGGGCCACAACCTACTCCTCCTAGAGGGTGAGGACCCCCACTTGTCTGCTATCAGCCCGGTCCTGCTCCTCCACAACCTATTCCCTAACCTGCACCACATGCACCCAATGACAGGGTTGACACTTGAAATGTTAAGGAATGCCATGGAAATAGGGAGGGGGTTAGCCGCCGCTGGCATTAATCCCCCTGCATCAGTTCAACCTAGGCAGAAATTAACCAAACCAGCAAACATCTCAAAGTTGATCATGAAGTTTGATGGGACAGGTGATCCCATTACTCACTTTGAGATGTTTAATCAGATTTGCAAAGCATTTGGCCATATAGATGATCAGATCAAGATAAGCGCCTTTGGTATCACCTTGGATAGCAAAGATGGCCAATGGTCCAGATCTCTGAAAAAGTGGAAGATAAAGTTTCCTTTGAGGCTCTAAAAGAAGATTTCAAGGTAGGGTACTCTCGTCAAGGTAGGGTACTCTCGTCAAGGTACCCGATGGAGCCCGAACAGCTCAATAATGTCAAATAGAATGAGGGCAAAACCATCAGAGATTACATAAACAGAGTTAGATTTTTGGAGGGACTCAAAGATATTCCCCTGCACAATTCCTTATTTTCTTTGGGTCACACATCCTTTAAACAATGCTGCAAGAGTGCTCTGAAGTTTGAGGATAACTTCAAGGGAACACGTTCCTGACAACTCCACAAAGGTGCATTAGAAGCCTCCTTCAAGTCCACCAGCACAAATCCTCATGAAAAGGGTGAGGAGTCCATGCCTAGACAAAGTGTAGAGAAATTGGCCGCCCTAATGCAATAGACAACCCAACAATGGAGAATCAACCAAGGCTGGGATCGAGAGGGCCATACACATCTTTATCCTAGAAGAGAACTCGTATGGTGCCCGACCTGTCAAGAAACCCATACTGGAACCGACGAATGTCCTCATGTCAGACCCCACCCAAGCCTCTATTATACCTATTGTGTAAAATGGGGCAATTATGAGATCTCTAATTGTTTCGAAGAAAACTGTTAAAACGCCAGAGTTGGCAAAACTCTTTATTGAACATCTCTACAAGCTACATGGCCTGCCCGCAGATATAGTATCGGATAGAGATAGAAAGTTCAACAGCCATTTTTGGAGGGAAGTCTTCAAAAAGCTGGATACTACTCTGAGTATGAGTACGGCAAATCATCCGGAGTCTGATGGTCAAACCGAAAGAGTTAACCAAATTCTAGAGGATATGTTGCGTTCTTATGTTAGTAAGAAGCAATCTAATTAGGAAGAGTACTTGCCCTTACTGGAGTTTGCATATAACAGCTCCAAACACTCAGCGACGACTGGATTTACACCATTCATGTTAATGTATGGATTCCAGCCAAGATCTCCGATGGCTGTAGGCCTAGAAAAGGAGAAGATTCAATCTGTCAAGGATTTCCTTGAAAATATGAATGATATGCTCAGAGCCGCACGTGAGAGCATTCGTAGCGCTCAGGATCGTGCTAAAACTTATGCGGATAAAGGACGAAGAAAGGTGTCCTTTGCAAAAGGTGACTTTGTATTTCTCAAGGTTCCTGCGCAGTCAGAAACCATGAAAACGGGAAAGTGTGATAAACTTTCTCCGAGATATTGTGGTCCTTTTAAAATCCTTAAAAAGATTGGGGACGTAGCATATAAACTTGAGTTACCGGAGAGTTCTCAAGTCCATCCTGTCTTCCATGTCAGTAAACTGAAGAAATCAGTTCACGGGTTAGAGAACGCAGTTTCTCCAGAGATTTTGGTGGACTTGATAGAGCCACCAAAGATACCACATGAACCTGAAAAGATTCTACAATATCGTGATAGACAAACCCGACATAAAGTGTACCAGGAGATACTTGTTAAATGGACAGATAGGGATGAGGAGGTAGCAACCTGGGAACGCCGTAGTGCAATTTCCAAAAGGTTTCCCCAGTTTGTTTTCGAGGACGAAAACTCTTCTTAAGGGGGAGTAATGTCACGTAGGCTGTAATGCCTGTGAGACCGATGGCAGACCGGATGGCCATATCCAGGGTTCAGTGGGAGAGGATGCCCATGCGGAGTCATGGGCGGCCAGGCTAGTGTGGACGGCAGGCCACACACTATATAGCCTGGGGGATGAGGGGCAATCCTCATTCTTCCTCTATGGCTGGGTGGTGAGCCAGAGGCCGTCCCCTCTTGTGGTAACGCCCGTAGCGGCGTTACGCATATCTAATAAGAAGAAGCGATCTTTTGGCATTCTCTGGAGTCCACTCTGGTACGCAGAGGTCGATCCAATGAATCGTCCGAGTCTCCCTCTAAGCCCTCCGTCGCCACTGCCACCCACACCACCAACGATCAGTTTTCATCGGTACATCCCTTTTTGGGCCGGAGATGCCTTCAGTTCGGGCCAGTGAACCTACCCGCTTGCCATGATGGTCAAGTACCCAAAGTTCTCAGCGCATTCATCGGGGATGATGTGGATGCCCACGTTCTACTATTTAATAGTGTATGGCGGGTCAATGTTCTAGGCCTAGTAGATCAGGAGTTGAAGAAGGTAGCCTTTGTCCCGACCCTCTGTAATTAAGAAGGCGGTAGTTTGGATCACGTAGTATGGAGTAGGTCACTTTCCCACTTATGATGCTCTGCGCGATGCTTTCTTGGCCCACTATCAAGAGGAGAAGACCTCTGTTCATGTGCTCAATAAGTTGGGTCGGATGACCCATAAGGATTTAATAGTGGAGGATTATGCCGCTAAGTTTCGAAAGCTGCTCCGGTGGATGGATCAGGCAGGCCAATCGGGTGGCGGTGGAGATACTCAACTCTTATTTTATTAAAGGTCTGAGCACACCTATGAAGTGTGGTGGCTAAGCGAACTGGCTGTGCTGCGACACTGGAGGATCTAGTCGAGGCTATTGTTCGCGCCTGAGTGGATTCTTGTCAAGACTAAAAGACCGACGAGTAAAGCTAAGTCCAAACATTACAATATGAATTCCTCGGATGATGCGGAGGATCGGGATTTAGATGAATCAGAAAACCAGGAGTCAGACGATGAGGAGGAGAAGCACCATGGGCGGAAGAAAACAAGCAAGTAGGTCAAGAAGTTGGTCCAGGAAGGGTCGACAACTCGAGCTCGGGTTCTCGAGGATGGCGTCGGGACTTCTCAGAGCAGATGACCCGATCGGGCGCATGGTGTACCCGGTGTCAGAATGATGGCCATATGGTGGAGGAATGTGGCTTGAATGATCTCTAGTGTGCAATTTTCTAGACGATAAAACACTCCACTGATGCCTGCAGCATACAACGGGCGGAGATCCCCTCCACCCACCATTGGGGTGCCGGTAGTAGCAGTGTCGATGGTACAAGCGATAGCTCGGGTGGCTCCTGTTGCTCAGCCTGAGCAGGTATGCTGTCCTTTTTGACCAAGAGTGAGTTTTGCAGCTAGCTTTGGGCAAGATAGACAAACGAGGAACGGAAGTTTATTTTCTTCTACTGTGAATCTCCGGGCCATCGCAAGTCAGAGTGTGAACTGTGGAAGCGACACAAGGTGGAGAAAGAGAATAGCTGGGGAACGGGCAAAGAATCCTCCTTTAACAAACAGCCCATGGGTGGTGAATGCGGTGGAGATTATGGCTCTAGATGAGCTGAAAGCAATGGGCGAGGATTCGCCTACCCAAGAAACTTCGGTGATGGCTATCACCCACTCTAGAGGAATACTGCCTATGTAGCCCATGGAGAATGGTGCTTTGGGCAGGGAAGGGAAGCAATAAATGATGGATTGGCAGAATCAAGATAAGATTTGGACTCAGGTTACAGAATGGGTCACGGACAATCAGTCGTCTCTGAGACCTCTGGGCGGACGAGTAGACATTCTGGTCCGGTTGTACCACCGACAGTGCTGGAAAAGGAGACAAGTATCCTGAGAACCAATCCAGACAAGGAAAAAGTTAACAATCAGTTGTATGATTTATGGGAGGATTTAAAGGGACAGTCGATTCACATGTCAATGGAACAGCTGCTCACACTGGTACCAACTTTTCGATAGAGCAATTGATCCGACAGCTTATGGGTGCAGAAGAAGCTTGAAGCAGGGTGCCGGACAAGCCGGCAGTGCAGGTAGGCTCCACGGAGGCAGATGTCTCATCTTCCGGAGCCAAAGATCCGGTATTTGATGAGGTTGTTCTGGTGATCAATGTGCAATTGGCGGGTCAGCACATTTCTGCTGTCTTATTGGACGAAGGGTCGGGGGTCAACATTTTGTCAAATATGATGTGTGAGAAGTTGGGTCGAAGACATGGGAACCTGCACCGTTTCACTGTTAAAATGGTTGATCAATGAAGGGGTGCAGCCCTTGGGGTTGGTTCGCAGACTAACCATGGAAGTTTTCGGATTCTCATTCCAAGTGGCAGTAGTAGTGCTGCGGATGGAGGACATTAAAGGGGCCTACCCCATGTTGTTAGGCCACCCCTGGCTACGAGACAGGCTCGAATCAAGTAGTATTGGCATTCTGACGTTATCATGGTTTGGAAAGGGAAGAAGAAGTTGAAGTTATTTGTAGTATCCACGCAGAGAGTGGAGACACCAAAAGTCGACCTCAAGTGGTGGAAGGGGTCAACATGGTGGAAGGACTGGATTTTAATGAGGAGGAGTACTTACGCCAGAATGTGGATTTGGTGAGTTTGTTTGAAGTAGATGTGGAATCCATCTTGGATAAATATCGACCAAAAGCAAAGTCGAAGGAAGAATCGAAAGGGCGGCAAGCTGACCCCCAGACACAGTAGTGAGGATCACTTGGGTGAAGCAGATACTTCAAATATCCATGGAGTAATTGCAGCAAAGGAAGCTTTCGAGAAGGAATTGCAGAAGTCCCAAAGGGTGAAAGAAGATGAATTAATGGACATGAATGTCGACATGACAGAGGAACCGAAGGTGGTTCGGGGCAGTGCCCCTCTGGATGAGCAGTTTTGACTGTAATTATAGGAACTCCTGACTTCCTTTGCTGATGTATTTGCCTAGAGTTATAGGGATCTGAGGGGGATTAATCCTCAGTTTTACTAGCACCAAATTAATCTCAAGGAGAATGTTGTTCCGGTCCACTAGCAACATTACTGGATGAGTCCGAACTATGCCAAGCAGGTGAAGGAAGAATTGGATAAGCTGCTTTAGGTTAAATTTATTTATCTGCTTGATCAAGCAACTTGGTTGTCACCCATAGTAATTTTTCCAAAGAAGAATTAGAAGTGGCGAGTGTGTGTGGATTAACGTAAGCTGAATGCGGTGATCGTCAAAACGATCTGTTTCCTTTGCCCTTTTACGGATGCAAATTGGATGCAGTGGTGGCGGTACATGAGATGTATTCCTTCCTAGATGGATTCAATGGATATAACCAGGTCCAGATGGCACCAAAAGATCGAGAAAATATGGCTTTTATCACACTGATGAGTGGGGGGCTTTTGCTTCTAATGTAATAACATTTGTTCTAAAGAATACCCCGGCCACTTTTCAGAGAATGGTACAAGAGATTTTTGAAGAGTACCTTACTTCATTCATGAGGGCCTTTTTGGATGATTTCAGTGTATTTAGACAGAAGTGTTTGCATTTGCACCATTTATTGTTGTGCCTAACAAAGTGCCAGGAAGCTTGATTGTGCCTGAATAATCCAGCTAAATGCGCATTCACGTGGTGGGGGCAGTGGGATGTTGCTTGGGCACATTGTGTCAAAAGAAGGCATTGTAGTGGATCCGGCTAAAGTGAGAATTATTCAGAAGGTGGGTATTCTGATTAACAACAAGCAGTTAAGCCGATTTCTAGGGCAAGTCCGGTGTGTGGCATAGTTGGATGCTCTGTTATCAAGCGGATGTGGTTGCGCCCACTCAATGAGCAGATAAATAGGGTACCAATGATATGGTTGGAATAGTGTGACATGTCTTTTCAACGAGACTGAAGTTGATGTTGGCAGCAGCTCCGGTGGTCCAGCTGCCTAACTTGGGATCTGTCTTTTCACATGTTTGTGGAAGCCTCGGATGTGGCCATCGGGAGTGTGCTGATGCAGCAAGCGGAGCCGAGGTGGTTCCGACCAGTGTACTATGCTAGTCAAAGATTATCCAAGGCAGAATGGAATTACTCTACTACCGAGCTAGAAGCTTTGGGAATGACCTACTCTCTGACTAAGTTCCGACATTATTTGCTGGGCAGCAAGCGGAGCTGAGGTGGTTCCGACCAGTGTACTATGCTAGTCAAAGATTATCCAAGGCAGAACGGAATTACTCTACTACCGAGCTAGAAGCTTTGGGAATGATCTACTATGTGACTAAGTTCCGACATTATTTGCTAGTGGGCAGCTGGTTTACCTTCCATGTGGATCACTCCGCCCTACTGTACTTGGTTAATAAACCTAATTTTACGAGAAAAATGGCCAGATGGATGCTTATTTTATAGGAATTTGAGTTTACAGTAGTCCATACGCCAGGATCGACCCATCTAGTGTGGTGGCGGATTATCTATCCCGGCTCGAACGTGGGGAACCTCCGGAGGACAGTGTTCCATATGATATCTTGGATGTGGATGTGTTCAAACTGGAGGCTTTCATTGGATATGCCACAAACTTAGTATGATGAGATGTTACAGTTTGTCCAAACAAGCTTGTTGGGGAACAATTTGACCCAGGATCGGCGGAAGCAATTGGCACGTCGCACAGTCGAAGTTTCCAGATTATAGTAGTAGGACAACTATACCATCGAGGGTTAGACTAGCTACTCCGGCGGTGTGTGCCACCATATGAACAAGAAGCGATGCTGCAGGAAGCACCTCAGGGTATCAGTGGTGGTCACTTTGTTGGAGATGTCACTAGACAAAATATCTTCCAAGCACATCAGGGTATCAGTGGTGGTCACTTTTCTAGAGATGTCATTTGATGAAAGATATTCCAAGCCGGATTATGGTGGCCAACATTGGTCGGAGACGCCTACAGATTTGCAAAGCAGTGTGATATTTGTCAAAGGTTGGGGCAACCGACTGAGAGGGATCAAATGCCACATAACTCAGTGTTACCTCTAGAGCCCTTCATAAAGTGGGGATTGGATTTTGTGGGACCATTTAAGTCACTAGCCAGATGGATAGGGAATCAATACATTTTAGTGGGGCAATAGATTACTACACAAAGTGGGTGGAGGCTCGGGCATTGAAGGATAATTCTGCTCAGTCGATGGTGGCAAAATTCCTATCTGAGATGATCATGACCCATTTTGGTTGTCCAATGGAACTCATCAGTGACTAAGACGGACAGTTCCTGAATGTGGTAATTAAGGAGCTGGTGACTCGGCATCTGATCATCCACAAGAAATCTACTGTTTATTATCCACAACCAATGGTCAAGCGTAGTCCAGTAATAAGGTGTTGAAGATCTTAAAGAAGCTGGTCAATGAGAATCAAACTGACTGGGATGAGAAGCTCTATTCGGCACTGTGGGCTTTTAGGATGGCTTACAAGGTGGCAACAGGATTGACCCCGTTCAAAAACTAGTGTATGGGGTGGAGGCCGTTGTTCCGATGGAGTTTCTAGTTACGAGTCTCAGAATTGCAACATGAACAGAGAAGTTGGGACTCGAGGAGTCCTTGGCTCATCGAATGGAGCAGTTGGTGTGGCTAGGGGAAGAGCGGTTTGTCAGTTCCTATGTGTCCGATGTGGTACAAGAATAGAGGAAGAAGTGGGTGGATCATAACTCTAAGTTTAAGATATTCTAGAAAAAGGATCCAGTTTTGCTATTCAATTCCCGTCTTGGTCATCACCTTGGAAAGTTGAAGCTCTATTGGGGTAGGACCATACTAGATTGTGGGTAAATTCTATGATGGTACTTTTTTATTGGGCACTCTGTAGGGTGAGACATTTTCCAAGCCCGTTAATGGGTACCGACTTCGTTTGTACCATGGGCCACCTTGGCCGTTTCATGATGAGGATGATCCACTGGTTAATTGTGCATGTGTGGAGGTCATTAAGTTCCCATGATTTCTAGAAGAATCTTATGAAAAGGCAGTTTATGGCGGTTGCACGGGACTGCGAGCTCATTATTCTAATTATGAGGATCTAGCACGCATTTTTACGGTTGCATGATGCAAGGCAATGGTGTATTTTCTCACCCAAATTAACTTCGCATGCCATTTTGTGAAGCTCATCTTTAGTTTCTTCTCTCCCATTGTATTTGCCAAGAGAACTCACTCACAGATAGCCATGATGCATTTCGAGATTTTCTCACCGTTTGTAACACATATGCTGTAGTTGTTGCTGGCTGGTTGGAGACAGTACGGTTGATAGCATTTGCTAATATACCTTGGCTGGCCACCCCAATTTACCCGGAAGCTTTGGAGATTCTGGTTCAGTTGAAGGGAAACACAGTGCAGTATGCAGGAAGAAGTTATGAGATCACTTTTCACAATGGCCAGCCGCCCAATTGCAAATGGGGGCTCAAAACTAGTCTTCCTAGTTTAACTAGCGCTATGTACATCAATTCCTTTATGACCGGCATATTACACAAGCCTTAAGCTCGGTCATACCTTGTCTCATTTACAATTGGCGCGCTTAGCATGGTTACAAAAAAGATGGATTACAAAGGTAGTGTGGTAGCCACGCGAAAGGTCATGTTAACCACAGTGATTAACACCACTACAAAGGATAAAATATTTTGTAAGATCCTCATAATGCACTTTATAAGGGATGATTGTCCTAGGCCTAGAGCCTCTCCAAATCCCCACTACAATTGGAGAAATGAATAGCCTCCAACTCTATCTTATCCACTAAGCCCCAATGAGTAGCTAATTGAATCATTAGGTAACTAGGGTTCCTCTACATATTCTAAATCATAAATGTTTAGACACAAGGTTAAACCCTTCTTTTTTATTTTTGGCTCACTAGTTCCTTCTTCTTAAGTTAACCCTTGAGTATTCTTCTTTTAGTGTCCCTACACTTTTCCTTAGAGGATGTAATATATACGCTACAGGTCTCCCTAATTAGGCTCTTCATAATCACTAATTTTGCATTGATTATTGGGAGGTCATTTACTGCTTCTAAGTTCATATCACTCATTAATGTACCCTTTTAGTAACATTGCCAATATCTTTAAAAATGCACCAAAAATTACCCTCTAATCTACTATCACATCAACGGGCTTATTGGCTAACCAAGTATACGTTTACTACAACATTAGAGAAAGGGTAAACTAACATTAACTAATCATGTGTAACTCAAAATCTATACATAAATATTCAATCCTCTCATTCTTATGTTGCCTTCCAAATTTCTTTCCCAACTCCTTAACACTCACTCATACTCTAGAAATACAATATTAAGGAAATTACTAAGTCTCTTCCATTTCAATAGGTTCATATCTCATATTCACCTCCATCATTAGGCTTCATATTAACAAAGGAAGTATAATATTGTATTAAATCTTTTAAATATAAGACTTCCTAAGCTAATTCTTCTCAAAAAATATTAACTTTTCTTTTTTACCCCAAATTCCTACTAAGTCTTTAATTTATATCCTCCAATAAATTGTCATTTATGTCAATTTACAAAGGAAGTATATTCCAATCAAATTATTTAGGTATAAATTTTATGAGAATATTCTTCTCAAAAAAATATTAACTTTCCAAACTCCTTTTTAATTAAGAGATATTAATTTTCTAAATTAACTACTAGAAATTAAAAAGTATATATAGTACTTAATAAAATACCATATTTTTCTCTTTTTCATAATTCTTTTTTTTACCACATTAAATTTTTTTCCTAATTTTTAGAATTTTTAACACATTTTTCTAGTTTTCTCCAATTATTTTTATAATATTCACTACCATAAAAATACATATTAAACCCTAATTCCTTATAGCTACCCTTCATATTGGCACTTTTAAATGTTTTTATTATCTAAACAAAATTTACTCATTTGTGATCAAGAGGATTTCTCAAATTATAATGGGTAACCCACTTTCTTGAAAATATTTATGAAAAGTAATGATTTTTTAAAAATTCATCTTTAATTAGCAATACAAGTTAACTATTCAGATTAAACTTCTCGCAACATGAAATTTCTTTTTTTCTAACTAGTTTTCATAATTAATTATTAATTATAGGACTTATTTCACAAAATTACTTTTTATTTTATTTAATAAAATACACTAATACTCTCCTTAATCATCATTAGTTATGAGCCCAATGTATTCATTATGTTCCTCTAATCTTACTCCTTCTATGATCTGGTAGTCTATATTAAAGACATTGACACATTTCTTAATATTTACTAATTACCATTTTTGTTAATTAAAAACATTGCTCCAAATTAGTGAGATGTGTTAAAATGATGTAGCCAAGCCCTAGAGAGTGGTTCCAATGCTTGATTGCACCTGATTTCTCTAGCAATTCTCCCTTAATTTCCTCAATTTCATTCACTTTTCCCCTTTCTCCTCATAATTATATAAAGAATTAGGCTTAATTGATGCACACTATGCTAATTATATAAAGAATTAGGCTCAATTGATACACTAGAAACAATAATTACACATAGGTTTTGCTAGAAATACATCCTAATAGCAACCATCTTCACTATTCACTCACCAATTCAGATTAATCACTCTCCCAAGATGTTGATCATGCTTTCAGTCCAAACCCCAAATTTACCCTGAAAGCAAAAGGATGAAGTAAATCATGAAGAGCCATCCCTGAGGTTGAGAATTATGCATCGTTGCTTGCACTTGCACTAATCCCTCTTATAATTGTCACTAATTTCCTACTTCATGCAAGAAACCACCCCCGTTTGCATGAACATGCATGTTCACACCTCAAAAGATGATGAGAATGATACCTCTCTAGTAAATGCTTTCCCTATCCCACTCTATGTTTTCCACACACAATAGAATGAGTAGCTATACAATACCCACTAGGTAATCACAAGGATTCTCAATCCCTCTCTCACACAAAGATTAGGAAGGCTTAATCATCATATGGAGATCACAATGATCACATGGATCTTGAGAGAATCCTCTCTCTCTCCTCACAAATGAAATTGTAAATCTCTCTTCTCAAATAAATGAAAAACACTCTCTAACTTCCTCTCTTGATTGCCACCATCATTAAGCGAAAATAAGATGTACCTCACCTATGTGAAAAAATAACACCCATAAACTCTCTCTCAATCTTGTTGATTTTCCACTGATTAAGAGGTTAGTTTTATGACAAATGAGATTTAGTATCACTTCAACAAGTTTTCCCTAATCCCAACATGTGCCACTCAAATGGAGATTATTTTGAAATAAAAGAAGACTATTCCCACAACAAATAAAGTTGCCAAAATCTTCCCACAAACAATGACAAGATCAACTCGCAAGAGTTAGTTACGGATAACAAAGAACTTCACAAAGAAGATTAACAACACATCCCACTACTTCACCCATGATTCCCACACATGAAATTAAGGCCTAGGAAGGAAGTGATGACACCATGTTAAAAGAGTGATTATAGCAAACATCATAAGATAAGCTAATCACAAATATTAGTCTACTGGATTACAAGAGACAACACAAACATTAACAAGGAGTATTCCCAATCTATTCACAAGAGAGAAAGCATAGAAGCCTTGCATGTAGGTTAGATGACTATTCACACAAAGAAATGAGACTTGCATAAGCAAGAGACAATGACCAAAGTATTTTCTCCACAAATGCTCACTTCTCTATTTCTCTCCAAAGGAATACACCACAAAGGCTACAACACGAAAATGTCTACCCACATAGGGTGTGGGGTATTTAAACACCAAGCCAAGGGGGGAGGTGCCTAGATCAAGTGGGAATGCCACTTGCCTCCACAATATCATCCTCCACCACATATCCAAAATGTGCCGAAGATACCTAAGATCACCTTGGACCACTATGATTAATCATATCATAGTCCCTTAGCTTACCACACTATATCGTCTTCACTCATTGTCATTGTCACTATATCGTCTTCACTCAGTTTTTAAATATTTTTGGATAGAAAAACATCTCTTCTTATTAAAATAAGTTCCCCTGAAACAGAAGTCCAAAAAGATTTTTAAAAGGTGCATTAGAAATCAAGTACAATCTATTCAAGAGGCCTTATCTCCTAAGGGTCAAGAACTTTTTTAAAATTTTAAATTAAGGTTCCTATGGGGGCCAATAAGATCAATCCATGTGTGGGGAGGAGATAAATCCAATTTGTAAAAGAAAAATACCCAAAAATGAGTAAATGCTCACATAAGATGAAGAGTTGACTATATGTACATGGGTTATTAGTAAAAAAACTATGAGTATTACTTAAAAAATGAGATATTTTGGGTATAATGATTCCATTTTGACACATATGTAAGGAAAGGGAGTCCCTTCAAGGAGGCGCCTACTTCACATGCTTGAATGAGTTTTAAACTCAAAAATAATGTGATATTTTTATCTCTCCTCTCTCTTGGATCAAACCGAATAAAAAAGGCACCAAACTAGGTCCAAATCTGGTCCAAATTCAACCAAACTGAATCTAGAAAATTCTAGAAATCAGTTGGTCTTGGTTAGAGCATCCCTCTCCTATAAATAGAACTTGAGCCCTTTGTAAAAAAATAGAAGAATTATACTATGCCAGAATTATGCTGAAATCATGATAATTTTTATTAGCCTCTAAAATTCTCTCCAAATTAAAGAAATTGGAGCTTCCCTCCTTCTTCAATCTCCATTGGTGGCTCCATCAATATACCAAACCAATTGTCTAGTTGGGGGCCTCTACCGTGATCAAAGAATCAAACAATTTGTAAGGTAAAGGGTGAATTTTGATCTTTTTCTATAATTTCTCAATGTTTCTCTCTTCTTAACCCCTCTCAAGCTTGAGAAGCTTAATTGGAATGGCTTTTTAATTCTATTGAAGTTAATTGATGAATGGTAGTAAGGAAATACATAAATTCCCATTTATGCTTAAATTTAATGGTTTTTTTGATTTTTGTCTTCTCTAAAATGATTATGATGTTATGCCTCGTTGAAAAAAGACATTCCCCTCTCTTCTTTAGTAAATCCAACCATTCTTTATCCTAGATGAATGATCTATTTGATTCCTATCACATCTCATCACATCTATTTATAGAATGTAAGAGAATTCTAATTTTTTTGATATAAAGATTCTTTACGCATCTAATTAGGCATAAAGACAACTTTGGTAGAAATAACACTTTTATAAAAATCCTTTTATGCATCTATTTAGGCATAAATTCAATTTTAAGAAAAATAACACTTTCGAATTAAAAATAAACCTTTTATGCATTTTACTATGCATAAATTCCATTTTAATGAGAATAACACTTTCAAAATAAAAATAAAATTCTTTATGCATCTTTCTATGCATAAAATCAAAATTGATAAGAATAACTCTTTTGGGAAAAAAATTCTTTATGCATCTATTTATGCATAAAATCAAAATTGATGAAAATAACTCTTTTGAACTAAAAAATAGATTTCTTTGTGCATCATTCTATGCATAAAATCAAAATTGATAAAAATAACTCTTTTGAACTAAAAATAGATTTCTTTATGCATCTTTTTATGCATAAAATCAAAATTGATGAGAATAACACTTTTGAATTAAAATAAATTCTTTATGCATCTTTCCATGCATGAATCCAATTTAGTAGGAATTACACTTTTAGAATAAAAGAATTTCTCTTATGCATCTAATTTATGCATAAAATCCATTTATGATGAAAATCACACTTTTAATATAAAAAAATCTTTTATGCATATGTTTATACATACAAATCATTTATGATGAAAATATCTCTTTTAATATAAAAGAATTTCTTTTATGCATCTAATTTATGCATAAAATCCATTTGATGAAAATCACGCTTTTAATATAAAAAAAATATTTTATGCATATGTTTATGCATACAAATCATTTATGATGAAAATCACTCTTTTAATATAAAAGAATTTCTTTTATGCATCTAATTTATGCATAAAAATCATTTATAATGAAAATCACACTTTTAATATTAAAAAAATCTTTTATGCATACAAATCATTTATGATGAAAATCACTCTTTTAATATAAAAGAATTTCTTTTATGCATCCATTTATGCATAAAAATCATTTATAATGAAAATCACACTTTTAATATAAAAAATTCTTTTATGCATATGTTTATGCATACAAATCATTTATGAAAATCACTCTTTTAATATAAAAGAATTTCTTTTATGCATCTAATTTATGCATAAAATCCATTTATGATAAAAATCACGCTTTTAATATAAGAAAAATCTTTTATGCATATGTTTATTCATACAAATCATTTATGATGAAAATCACTCTTTTAATATAAAAGAATTTCTTTTATGCATCCATTTATGCATAAAAATCATTTATAATGAAAATCACACTTTTAATATAAAAAAATCTTTTATGCATATGTTTATGCATACAAATCATTTATGATGAAAATCACTCTTTTAATATAAAAGAATTTCTTTTATGCATCCATTTATGCATAAAAATAATTTATAATGAAAATCACACTTTTATAATCAAAATAACAATTTCAATATGCTTCCTTCTATGCATCGAATTTCCATGGTCGGCCGAGGTCTTGACCAACCTCGGTTCGATTTAAATGGTAAGCTTTCGGTACGGTGGATGAGGGACCAAGGAAGCGACCTATGAGTGAAGCGCTAGGTGACCTGCGAAGGATCCTAGAGGGTGCTGACCATACGGTGCTTGGGCTCTGGATCGCTGAAGATACCCACACGTGCGTCGTGGAAGATATTGAATCAAGGAGTAAGAGTTGTTTTTTGAAACTGGGCATGGATCTGGTTGATTGACTTTGCTGGTCCTCAACACGGATGAATCCATGACTCTTTTATATGGTTGATCTTACTGCTCTTCCACGGAGATTCCATTTTGTTATGTGAATATATTGCCGGTTACTATGAGCTAGGAACAATCGAAAAGGCCCCTGTGTGAACAGGTGGTGAGCGTTCTGGTTGTTGCCAATGATGCCATAAGTACTCCGATGATAAGGATTCAACCAGAGATTTTGAGGATTGTGATCAGTGACACAATGGTTTCATTAAAGGATTGTTTTAGGCTAACCCATGGGACTGGATGGGGTTAGGCTGGACTGATGGATCCGTAAATCGAGACTCAATTTCTGTTTAGTTCGATAGATGAAGTAAATTCCGGACAAAAATTGTTCTATGGAAAAGAATCAACGGCTGTGCCTCTTAATGAGGAAAAAAGCGTTGGTCTCTATGATCCAAGTACAGTCTTTTTTCCTGATCTTACTATGGGACTTACGGGTTCGGTCAGATGAGCTCAGTTAGTTAAGGCTTTTGACTACGTTAGGGAAAAGTTATCCTGGTGGAATCACCCGTGCTTTCCAGGCAAAGGAAGTTTTTTCGGGTTCAGTTTTGGAAAAACCGATGGATTAGGGATATCCATGGGCGAGGCCCCGAGTGTGGGACCTTGCCCCGCACACGAAGTGCTACTTCCGTTGCTAGCATCCCTGAATTTGTTGCGCGGTGGGGACAGGGATCTTACATAAACTTAGCCAATCATCATTAGAGGTAGGGGAGGAACTGACTTGATGTATTTGGTTATCACTCAAGCCATTGATTATGTATGAGAGGGCATTTGCATCATTTCTCTCCCATTTTGTAACCATATCAGGATTACTTGCATTTGGTTTCCTCTTAGTTCCATTCACAATTCCCCAAAGTTGTCTATCAGTCAAAGCCATTTGCATCTTGATGGCCCAAGTGTGATACCTAGATCCATCAAACCTATCTCCCCTTTTGAAATACCCATTTCCACCCATTGCTATAAAATGAAAGAGCTACCCTCTCTGAACCCTTTGTAGATGAGGGTTTTTACAACAAGAGTTATGCTAAAAATAGCCAATGCTAAAAACTTCAAATGCTAGAAACCACCATCCCCATACAAGTGCATGTTCATACCCAGGAATTTTGAGAAACCTAATTTCCTTGCTTCCTCGTAATAGTGGGGTTTCTTGCTCACTTGAGGTTCCATGTTTAAAAGTTTTGGTTTAATGTGCTTGGTCTTTGTAGTGATTGATTCACATGAATATGCCTTGCATCTTTGCTTGACAAAATAAACTTGTGGGACCACCCAAGATGATGTGTGGACACACTAAAAAGAAATGGAATAATGTCCTTTATACACTAGGACTTGTACAAAGCCATGTTAAGTCAATATTTGCACTTCCAAATGTCTAAAGATGTAATCACCACCTTAATTTTTATGCAATCACATGTGCGCCAAAATAAAAAATTAATGAATATTTATGTGTGTGCAGGCAGCTCACTGAGTACAGGTCATGTTAAATTTGGAGCAATGTGATGAGCTATTGTGGATCAAATGCTAGAATCAGCATCATTAGAAAAGAGATTAGATGATAATTAAGACGTGATTAGTGAGCAATTAATTGATAGCTTAATGTAGGCATGGATAATCAAAAACCAGCAAATTCTCATTAGGCCAATGCCTCAATCTATAGAGTTTACATCCAAGCATCCAATCCCACTGATTTCTCCTTGATTCACTCCACCTGTTTTGCTTGATTCTCTCTACCTCTTCCCGGAATATCTTCACACCTCCTAAATCTCCTCATGCTACCCTTCATTCTCTCCCAGTAGATACTTATCACCTTTTCACAGGTTCTCTCACATTTACACATTCTCTTTTACAGCCTCTTGCCAAGGGCTTGTTCCCGCACACACCCTATTTACTTATTTCAACACCTCCCCTCAAGTGAATACTCCTAGCACACCTCGACCCTATACCAAGTTTCCCTCTTACTTGATAGTCCGCGACCAGTGCCTCAAATCCCTAAACTCATAGTCGTTGACAATGTGTCCAAGGCTACTACAAGTGCCCGTGACCTTGACTAAAGTGCTCACACATACATCTACCACATGGCCTACATCATCGGCAGAGGTGGATTTTCTCTATTGGTGCAAGTTACATTGGGTTGTGGGGTTTCTCTCTCTCTCTCTGTCTCTCTCTCTCTCTCTCTCAGAAAAGATGATCTGACTCCACTTCTTTAGGAGCCTCCATGAAGTTTGCCGATGTGATTCCTTCTCCAGCCACTGGGTTTGCTGTAGAGCAGTCTCTTGCCATGTGTCCTGGCTTTCCACAGTTGTGGCAAGTGAAGGTTCTTCCTCCTACTCTGCCTCTTCCTCGTCCTCATCCTCGAGAGAATCCTCCTCGGGTGAAAAATGCTTTTTCTTCTCCTGCTTGAGTCCAGCCATTTCTTCTCTTTGACTCTGGTCTCTTGCTCTAGTAGAGCTCCTTCTATCTCGTGTAGCTTCAATTCAGGTACATTCTTTAATGTTGCTACAATGTTTTCATATTCACCTTTGTTCACACTCTTCAGAAGCACTGCCCTAGTACCTCATCATCTTCTCTTTGACTCTGGTCTCTTGCACTAGTAGAGCTCCTTCTATCTCGTGTAGCTTCAATTCTTTAATGTTGCTACAATTTTTTCATATTCACCTTTGTCCACACTCTTCAGAAGCACTGCCCTAGTGCCTCATCATCTTCTACCTTTTTGCCAATAACAGCCAGTTGTAGCTTAATGCTTTTATATTTGTTCAAGTGTGTGATTAAAGGTTCATTTTCCTTCATATCTAGTTTGTAGAATTGCATTAACAGATTTATCTTTGAATTTTTTGCTTGTGTGCCAAATAATTTATTGAGTTCATCCCATGCATCCTTTGCCCATTGTATCCTTGTGATGTGATGAATGATTTCATCATTTAAATTGAGTTCGATAAGTCCTAATGCTTTCTCATTCGTGCTCTTCCACTCATTTTCCCCTCTCACCTCTGGGCATTCATCTCTTCCCTCAACTAGCCCCCACAAATTTTTCCTCATCATGAGCAGATACATGGTTTTTGTCTGCCATGTGTAAAACTGCTCCCCACCATTAAATTTGGCTATCTCTTGTGCTGTACTCATGATGTGAAGGGGGTCTTACCTCTTGATCCAATTTCAAGATTTCAGGGCAGTGTCTACCCTTTTACAACTCAATCTGGTGTTTAGGTGATGATTACAATAGATTTATCAGCATAAAATTACCAAAAATTACATTAAACCAAGGGTAACAAATCTATACGGAATGGTTGGAGTATCAAACCATCTCCGAATTGCAATCTGAAGTTATAGGGATCTGTATATCAGATATCTAATAGTTAATTTGAACCCTCAATTGCACCAAAATAGAGTGATTAGTATTGATTAATCACTGATTAGTAAATTAATCCTCTATTTTGTGTGCAAAAAAACAGAGTATGCGGGGAGTCAACATCTAAGGCCTTAGAGTTCAAATGAGCTCAAATCCTTTCAAGGCCATCAATAGCAATTAGTCTAGTAGAGGATTAAGCCAAGAAACACAAGATTTGACCAAACATTGAATGCTTAATCTCTGTTTTACTAAAGTCACTTGCAGATTTGATGAAGAGCTTGGATCTCACTGTAGACTTGATCAAATCAAAATCTGTTCACCAACTTGCAGAGCACCCTTGAAAACCCCCAGGGCCAAGAGGAATTAGAGCCATTGCATTTGGAGCAGCAGAGATATCAGTTTCTCCTCAAAAAAATGGTGCCTGAAAAATCATAAATTTTTACAGCCGCGCTTAGCGGTTTGGCGTGTCGATTTGATGAGCTGAATGGTGGGCAAGGTGGCTATGTTTGCCTAGAAGCTTTTGCCCTAATGTTACTCCTAGAGGGAGATCAAGACCCTCCACTAGCTGGGGGTGCAGAGAGCTTGTTGAAAACAACTTTAAAAAATGATTATTTCTTAATCATCTACTAATCCTAATTAGCTAGATAATGGGCTCATAAATTTGATGGATTCTAGGCTAGGCTCTGATACAATGTTAAATTTGCAGCAATGGGATGAGCTATGGTGGATAAAATGCTAAAATCAACATCATTAGAAAAGAGATTAGATGATAATTAAGACGTGATTAGAGAGCAATTAATTGATAGCTTAATGTACGCATGGATAATCAAAAAATAGCAAATTCTCATTAGGCCAATGCCTCAATTTATAGAGTTTACATCATCCAAGCATCCAATCCCACTGATTTCTCCTTGATTCACTCCACCTCTTTTGCTTGATTCTCTCCACCTCTTCCCAGAACCTCCTAAATCTCCTCATGCTACCCTTTATTCTCTCCGAGTAGATACTTCTCACCTTTTCAAAGTTCTCTCACATTTACAGATTCTCTTTTACACCCTCTTGCTTGCCAAGGGCTTGTTCCCACACACACTGTGGAGAAGTCTCTGATCCACTTGTCATGCCATTTGCAAAAACATTGGATACTCAGAGAGATAAGAACGATAGCCATCATAGAATTCAAGCATTATCTTCATAGAAACAAGAACACAACCATTAGCTGTGTTTGTTGAGGTTTTGTATGAGTCTTAACCTCTGCAGTGCTACCACAGGATGCAACTGCTTCTCCACAAAGAAAAGGTCGTAGCCATTGCTTGGCTTGTTGGAGTTTCTTCTGGGCCTCAGCCTCTGCACGCAACCACAGGACGTAACTAGCTACCCTTGCACAAACACCTGCGAGCAGCTAGGTGATATTGGCCCTTCTCAAAGACAAGGTAGACGCTCAGTTTGATGAAAAACAACTTAGAGTACTCAGCTTGAGTTGTCGTTATTTCAGGACATCTCCATTATCTCACCTCTTCTCTCTATCACTCAAGAAGCCTCTCTTTCACTCCGAAAAAAAAACATAGATGTATTTCTCTCATGGCTCATGAAGTATGCTTGAAAAGAACGCTCACCTTTCTATTGTGCCACTCAAAAGATGAGAAGGATACCTCTCTAGTAAATGCCTTCCCTCTCTCACTCTATGTTTTCAACACACAATAGAATGATTAGATGTACAATACCCACTAGATAATCACAAGGATTCTCAATCTCTCTCTCACACAAAGATTAGGAAGGCTTAATCATCATATGGAGATCACATAGATCACAAAGATTAGGAAGGCTTAGTCATCATATGGAGATCACAATGATCACATAGATCTTGAGAGACTCCTCTCTCTCTCCTCACAAAAGAAATTGTAAATCTCTATTCTTAAATAAATGAAAAACACACTCTCTCACTTCCTCTCTTGATTGCCACCATCATTAAGATGTAGCTCATCTATGTGAAAAGACAATGCCCACAATGATGCTACCCAAACAAACTCTCTCTCTCAATATTGTTGAATATTTGCCACTAATCAATGAATAAGAGGTTAGTTTTATGACAAATGAGAATTAGTATCACTTCCACAAGATTTCCCTAATCCCAACATGTGCCACTCAAATGGATATTAGAAATAAAAGAAGACTACTCACAAAATAAATAAACTTGCCAAAATATTCCCACAAACAATGAGAAGCTCAACTCACAAAAAGTTAGTTACAAATAACAAATAGCTTCACAAAGAAGATTAACAACACATCCCACTACTTCATCCATGATTTCCACACATGAAACAAAGACCTAGGAGAGAAGCCATGATACCATGTTAAAAGAGTGATTATAGCAAATATCATAAGATAAGCTAATGACAAATATTAGTCTACTTGATTACAAGAGGCAACACAAACATTAACAATTGTATTCCCAATCCATTCACAAGAGATTAAGCATAGAAGGCTTGCCTCTAGAATAGATGACTGCTCACACAAAGAAACGAGACTTGCATAAGCAAGAGACAATGACGAGAGTATTGTTGCCACAAAGGCTCACTTCTCTATTGCTCTCCAAAAGAATACACCACAAAGGTTACAACAAAGAAGTGTCTACCCAAATAAGGTGTGGGGCTATTTACACATCAAGCCAAGGGGGCCACCTAGATCAAGTGGGCATGCCACTTGCCTCCACAAGGTCATCCTCCACCACATATCCAAAAGGTGCCTAAGATATCTAAGATCACCTTGGACCACTATGATTAATGATATCATAGTCCCATAGCTTACAAAGTATTAAAACCACCCACCTAAGGTAGTGTCCCTACAACTAATGTAGATCAAATCTTTCAATACACTAGTGGTGTAAAGGTTGTGTGTGAGCCTACCACTTTGGTTACTAGAGTTATGGTGGCATATTTATAGCACCAACTCATATGGTCGGGTTCACACTATGGACCTTGTATGTTTTAATCGTAGAGTATTTTTCCTTGTATTATATACTCATATCTTTATATTATGGCTATAGAGAAATAAGAAGAAAGTTAACCCTTCTAACTCTCTTGTGTGTTCTTGTCTACTCTTGAGTGTATGTTCTTGTCTACTCTTGAGTGTGTGTCTGAAGAAGTTTGCTTGTAAGGAGCTCAAGCTCACACTCTCCCACACATTCTTCTCATTGTGTTTTGGAGAAGTAGAGGAAACTTGTTCATAAGTGTTAGCAAAGGATGCTAAGTGTAGCTTAGACCTACAACCAGCTTTGTATGATAGTTTATATGTACTTTGTTCTTCCTTCTCATTGTGAAAACTTAGAGTTTTTGATGGTGCTACAAATTTTGTGTGTTCATAATTTTGAGCATGCTTGAAATTTCCTAAGGGTAGTTTCATAGGCTACAATGTCAATTTAGACCTATTCTACATATCTAATGTGCATTGTGAAAATATGTTTTTCATGTCATGGAAAACTACATGTTTTTCACCATGCTACAAGTTGTGTTTTTTTTTGTTTCCTTAGTGAATATCTTGGTACATTTTCCTCTTAGCATGAAGGCATGAAAAACTCATGGTTTTTCATGGCTTGAGTTTTTCATAGTTATCATCAGCTTTAGTTTTTCTACTTCTTGGTGGCTTAGACTTGATGGTGGAGAGGCTAAGAAAGACTTCATTATCGGTTTTTTGTGTTCCTCCTTGTGGTGTGAAAAACCTTTAAGTTTTTCATGATTGACTTTTTACCTTCTTCTTTTTGGTTCTTTGCATCTCAATAATAATGTTGGGTTAAGTTGTGGTTAGAAAATATTAGTGAGGAGTACCTTATAACGTCATGAAAAACTCTTGGTTTTTCATGGCCTAAGTTTTTCACAGTTATCATCAACTTTAGTTTTTTGCTTCTTGGTGGCTTAGAGCAAGGAGATTCAAGGGTTAAGTTATGGTTAGAAAATGTTAGTGAGGAGATGTTTTGACTTTGAAGGGTTAAGTTGTGGTTAGAAAATGTTAGTGAGGAGTACCCTATAACTTTTTCCTCTTCACATGAAGGCATAAAAAACTCAATGTTAGTGAGGAGATGTTTTGACTTTGAAGGGTTAAGTTGTGGTTAGAAAATGTTAGTGAGGAGTACCCTATAACTTTTTCCTCTTCACATGAAGGCATGAAAAACTCCTGGTTTTTTGTGGCCTACGTTTTTCATGGTTATCATATACTTTAGTTTTTCTACTTCTTGGTGGCTTAGACTTGATGGGGAGAGGTTAAGGAGGACTTCAGTATAGGTTTTGTGTGTTCTTCATCTTGTGGCATGAAAAACCTTTAAGTTTTTCATGATTGACTTTTTACCTTCTTCTTTTTGGCTCTCTACATCTTGATGATTGCGTTGGGTGTTTGGATCCAATTATACTTTGACTTTCATTTAGAGGTTGATGGCAAGTATAATCAGATGTTATCCAATTATTACCTTGAAAACTACAATTCTTCCTCCATCTAGTAGTGTATTAGGATGTCCATTAACATTGTAGCACATTCTTGTGGTTCCATTCCTTTTTTAATAATATATAAGCTTTTGTATTTTCTACTTTTTCTTTTCCTTTGAAGCAAGAATTTACCTATTTTACTCTAGCCTTTGATTCCGATTTAATACTGTTAATGTAAGAAGGTTCTTGTGGCTTTCACACATGCCTCTGAAAATAGTTTTTAAAACACCTATCACATTCATACATGCTTCAAAAATTTAAACATAGTATTTTATCATAAAACATCACATATGTTCATCATAAATATCTTCATGACCTAGGGCTCTATAACCACTATAAATGTAGCTCTTATTTTAATTACATTTTCCTAGTCTTAGTGTGCTATATAGCTAACCAAGGTATCCCACACATCTTTAGGTGTTGTTGCACCTCGTATATGACCAATCATCTAATGGGACACACTAATAGAGAGCCAATACATAACCTTACTAGCTCCCTCTTATGACATGCCTTAAAGTGTGATTTTCTTTTTGGAAGCTTGGGCTCCTTCTTGTCACCTATATTAAAACTCCCAATATCGTTTTCCCATGTGAGAGGAAGCTTGTCATCCTGCACTTCCATGCTTGGAAGTTGTTCTTGTCTATGTTATTTCTCAAGTTACAATTTGGCATAAACTATACACCTTAATCCACCATAGCCATGCCTATATCCATTTGTTTTGACATGTCGATGATCCATGAACCATCAGATGTTGAGGAATGTTCTTTCTTTGCACAGATTTCTTCTATTGCTACAAATAGCTCTAATTCCACTTCAGCACTATTCCTTGACTCTTCCAAAGGCTTCAAAGTGCCATTCTTCTCATCTACTTCCTTCAGTCTACATGATTTGACCATAGACCAAGATTATCATAGTAGAAACTGTTGCCATATACATAGGTAGTGATGTGTGTGAACACACTTAGGACCGCCGGGACACTTTTTCCCTCTTTAGGAGGTTTTTTCCCCCGGCTTGTATATACGCCCATCATTCTAGGGCTAACTTATCTTTTGTACATTGACACAATCTAATACACTTTATGTTGTGTGCATTCTTGCTTCTTCTTCTCCAAGCTTGGTGTGCTTTCCTACAACCCTAATTCCAACAATTGGTATCAGAGCAGGCATCGGCTTCCAGGGCTACACCGCCAGTAACCCTCCGACTCACATTCTCCGATTGAGGTGAGATTTCATGAGCACTTGCAGGTCCCTATACTCTGCAAATCAGCCCATAGGGGTTCGCGTTCTCAGAAATTGCATCTGAGGTCGTTTCGGGCTCCGTTTTTGCGTTTCAAGTTCTGCACAAGGATTTTTTCGTCATTTTTTGCAGAAATTTTGACAGTGCAGTTTACTGCAAAACAGGCATACGTATTCTATTGTGGACCGTGCTACATAGCACAAGTTGTTTTTTGTTCAGTCTTTGCTTCATTATAGGTAGCTTTTGCATCAGTTTCAGTCAGTGGCCATGGCTGATAACAGCAACAATGAGGATGGAGACAGCAACTACCCACTTTGGGCATACATGATGCAGCATGTTTTGGTTGCAAAAGGAGTGTGGAACATTGTGCAGGGTATGGATGTATGTCCAGGTTCTGTGGATGTAGGATCTGTTGAGGATGTTTGCAGGTTCTAGTAGCTCTACTATTGCTGCTGTTTTACCCACTGCTGAACAAGCTCGTTAGGATGGTAAAGATGCGCAGGCTCATGCCTTGATTGCACTTTCTGTCAAATGTAACATCACCCCACATATTCGTTCAGCTAAAACAGCAAAACAGGCTTGGGATATTCTAGCTGGTTTGTATGCAGGTCGTAACGAGGCAAAAATCGCTTACCTGCGTAAAGAGCTAGAATTGAAGATTATGCAGAAAGATGATGACATGAATGTTTTTCTTGCTGAGATTAAAGATCTCAAAGAACAGTTGATTTCTGCAGGTGAGATTATTCTTGATCATTCTCTTATGCAGACTGTTCTTGATGCTTTACCTGAGACATATCAGACTTTTGCTTCCACGTGGAGACTTCTTACTGAGGACAGACCTGATGCTGTCAAGTATGACACTTTAGTCAACAAGCTCTTGCAAGAAGCGCAGTCCAGGCAAAATAGGGCCAGGCAGCGTGCAGTTGATCAAGCATTTATTGCTGGTAAGGCAGCCCCTTCCACTGTTTCTTCTCCTATTAGTAGGTCTGCAACTTCTTCTCCTTCCACAAGTAGCAACAATAAGTCTGAGAAGGCTCTTGATAAAGGCAAGAAAAAGACCAGGTGCAACTATTGTAAGGCAAATGATCATGTCATTAAGAATTGCCCTAAGCTAAAGGCTAAAGAGGCAAAGAAGAAAGAGTCAAATGCAGCCACAATAGCGGATGCTTCTACAAATGCAGATTCTGCAAATGTTGTGCAGGATACAGAATGGGTGTTTAGCGTGTATTGTTAGTATGACCCATCTGTATATGATGCATGTTTGGCAGTTTCTGTTGACTCTCATGTATGGTATTTTGACAGTGGTGCTACAAAGCACATTACCTCGCATCGTGATATGTTCACTTCTCTTGAGGCTATCCCTAATGGGAATACTATCACATGTGCCAATAATGCTTCTTACCCAGTGAAGGGCATTGGTAAAATTATGCTTACTGCTGCAAATGGCAGCGCTTTCACACTTTCAGATGCTTTGTATATGCCAAGGATAAAGAAGAATCTATTATCTGTCTCTGCGCTTACTAGACTTGGACTTGTAGTCAAATTTGTGGATGACACATGTACTGTTCATGATTTGACTTCTGGTGATACGATTATTGTATCTGGCACCTTGTTTCGTGGGCTGTATAGGCTCAATTCTTATGACAATTGTGTGGAAGATTCAGCAAATGCAGTTTCTGATGAAAAGGCAGTTTCAGATGCAAAACTATGGCATGCTCGTTTTGGTCATTTGAACTTTGCTAGTTTGCTGCGTTTGCAGAAATTTGATATGGTCGCTTCATTGTCCCCTCTTGAGGCACCATTGAAACATGTTTGTGAAGGCTGTATTTTGGGCAAAATGCAGCTTTCTGCGTTTCCAAAGGATGGTTCTGTGTGGGCCACTCGCAAATTGTAACTTGTACACAGTGATGTATGTGGGCCTATGCAAACTCCGTCATTTGGTAAACACTTGTACTTCGTGACTTTCATTGATGATTACTCGAGGCATGCATGGGTATATCCACTGAAGGCAAAGTCCGAAGTGTTTTTGTGCTGCTTATGGTTGAAAATGTATCCAATTGTAATGTGGACACCCTCCGTTCTGATCGAGGGGGGGAGTACATGTCTAAAGAGTTTGATGCATTTCTGGCTAGTCGTGGGATAAAACACCAATGTACAGTGCCGTATACCCCTCAGCAAAATGGTGTTGCTAAGAGAAAAAACAAGTCACTTATGGAGATGGCACGATGTATGGTCAAGAGCCAAGCTTTGCCACATGCATTTTGGCTTGAGGCTGTCATGTGTGCTGCATATGTACTCAACAGGTGTCCCACTAAGGCCTTGCAGTCTATTACTCCATACGAAGCTTGGCATGGCAGGAAGCCTTCTATTGGTCACTTGCGTGTCTTTGGTTGCTTGGCCTATGCTTTAGTGCCTATGCAACAACGCAGAAAATTGGATGATAAGGCTGTCAAATGCATTTTTGTTGGTTACAGTGCTGAGAGCAAGGGTTACAGATTGTATCATCCGCAGTCAAAGCGTATCTTGATTAGTCGAGATGTTGTTTTTGTGGAAGATGCTGTGCAGCCCTTGTTATCATGTACCAAAGAGACAGGTGTGAGCTCACGGGATGTATTTGATACATTGTTGCCTCTGTTTACAGGTGGGAATTCAAATGTAAGTCCTAATGAGGCAAATATTCAGCCTATGCAGATTTCAAACATCATAGATCAGCCTATTTCTGATGCAGATTTACAGGATGTAATTTATGAGGATAGGGCTGAAAATGAGCAGGCTATAAGTATGCCTAAATGGCTGGTGCAAACCTTGCGTGATAGTAAAATTGATGCACCTATGCCTAGTCGTACTCGTTTAGGTTCTCAGCGTTCCTCTTATGCATCAGATTGTTATGCTTTGGCTGTGTCTAGTATGTGTGAAGAGGAAGAACCTCTTTCATTTGATGAGGCACAAAAATCAGAAAATTGGTTGGCTGCAATGCAAAGTGAATATGATGCTATAATGAAGAATGGTACATGGTCTTTGTGTGATTTGCCTATTGGTAAAAAGGCCATTGGATGTAAGTGGGTTTTTAAGTTGAAACGAAAGCCAAATGGCAGTGTTGATTGCGATAAGGCTAGGCTTGTTGCAAAGGGTTATGCTCAAGAAAAGGGCATTGATTTTGATGAGACCTTTGCTCCCACTTGTCATATGACTACCATTCGTAGCATTTGTGCATTGACAGCTCATAATGGTTGGAATGTACATCAGTTGGACATAAAGACTACATTCTTGAATGGAGATTTGCATGAGGAGGTGTATGTCTCGCAACCTCGTGGTTTTGTTCAAAAAGGGTAGGAAAACAAAGTGTGCAGGTTGAAAAAGGCGTTATATGGTTTAAAGCAAGCTCCACGAGCTTGGTATGAAAAGATACATGCATATTTGACTGCACAAGGTTTTCAAAATAGTCCAACAGAAAGCACTTTGTATGCTAAACGTGTGGATGATGTACATCTAATCATTGCTCTCTATGTCGATGACATGCTGCTCACACAACCAAATGAGAGTCATATTGTTGATTTTAAGGCTGATTTTTTGAGATGTCAGATTTGGGGCATTTGTATCATTATTTGGGGATACAGTTTAAGCAGTGTGATGGAGGTATTGCTTTGTGTCAGACAAAGTATATTGAGACATTGTTGCGGAGATTTGGCCTTGAAGACTGCAAGCCTATTGCTACTCCAATGGAGACAGGTTTGAAGTTGAGTCTTCATGATGCTGGAGATCACTTTGATGTCACACTCTATCAGACAGCTGTTGGTTGCCTCATTTATGTATGCATTACGAGGCCGGACATTCAGTTTGCAGTCTCACAGGTGAGCAGGTTTATGCATAGCCCAGGGTCTCAGCATTGGAAGGCAGTTAAACGCATCTTTCGCTACTTGAGTGACACTATACATCTTGGGTTGTTTTATCCCAAGGAGGGATCGTTGCCGCTAGATTTACATGCTTTTTCGGACTCAGATTGGGCTGGTTGCTATGACACAAGAGTGTCCACAAGTGGTTTTTGTTTCATGCTCGTCGGTAGCTCATGCATATCTTGGTTGAGCAAGAAGCAACCTACTGTGGCCACTTCTAGTTGTGAAGCTGAGTACAAGGCAGCTTTCACAGCTACGGTTGAGTGTGTGTGGCTCAGACGGCTTATGGCTGATTTGGGTGTTGGACAGGAGTCTGCCACCTCTATCTACACTGACAGTCAGAGCGCATTGGCAGTTGCGAGAAACCCAGTTTTTCATGCTCGCACAAAACACATTGAGGTGCATTATCACTATGTCAGGGAGAGACTCTCAGTAGGAGAGATCAGCTTGGCCTATGTGCCAACACAGGACAACCTCGCCAATCTTTTCACAAAGGCGCTTCCTCATGAGAAGTTCGAAGCTTTCCGCAAAGCTTTGGGCTTGCTCCCCTTTGTGGATTGATCTACTTCGGGCATGGCACTCCCCTATACATGAGTGCCAGCTCTCGTTCACACCATCACTCCCAGGGGGGATTTGTTGCCATATACATAGGCAGTGATGTGTGAACACACTTAGGACCGTCGGGGCACTTTTTCCCTCTTTAGGAGGTTTTTTCCCCCGGCTTGTATATACGCCCATCATTCTAGGGCTAACTTATCTTTTGTACATTGACACAATCTAATACACTTTATGTTATGTGCATTCTTGCTTCTTCTTCTCCAAGCTTGGTGTGCTTTCCTGCAACCCTAATTCCAACAGAAACACTTTGCCTTTGAATTCTTTTTCTTCTCAGAAGCATTGGGTTTACCAAAGCCCTTCTCCTTGCCTTTCTTTATATCTACAGAGAATGCAACATCTCTATCTTTGAAACATATCTCCTCCTCCACCAGCATTATGCTGAACTCCTCAAAAGTAAGAGGTGAGTTGTGCACCTGCATGTTCACTGAGGTCACCAAACTATCATACTTTGGGGAAAACACTTTGATGCATGTCCGTGCTAATTCTTCACTAGCCTTAGTTATCCCCACCACTTTCGCCATCTGACCTTATGGATTCTTTATCCGTAATATGAACTGCTTTGTTGCTTTTCTTTTAGAATGCCTTTTTGCTACAAGCTGATTCTCAAGGTTTTGAATTCTTGTCTGATTTCTTGTCTCATACTAGTTCTTTAGAACTTGACATGCTTCAAAAGTTGTGGTTGTATGGTGAGTTAGGGTCATCAACACCAATTTAGTGATGCTGGTGATGATGGCACATAGTGTATCACCATTCCTTGGCCGACATGCTAAAGAGAGTAGTGGATCTGTTGGATTCAGAGTAGGACCCAACTTTGTATCAACCCCTATTATGCTTTCCAGAACTCATAATCTTGAACTTCTTGAGAGTGTAATTTGTCCCATCCAACTTTCCATCACCAAAAGGTGGAGGATGGACACAAGAAGACATGTTATTTGCAGGTTGGTGGGCTACCTTTCCAAATCTGCCTTCAAATAAAAAACTACCAAAACAAGCTTTGCCTAGAGCCTAAGTTCTGATACCATGTAAGAAAACACAATAGCGGAAGTAGGATTAACACAATATAAAGCAATGAATTACAGAGAGAAGTGGAGTAAACAACATTACTACTTATAAAATTTGATTACAAACTGATGGATGTCCACCCATCTATATGTTTCAGGTAAGGAGCTTTGATGGTGATCTAAATAGGCTCTAGACGAAGGATGTCTTGCTTATAAGAGTGCTTGAACATAATAAACTGGATGAGGAACTATGTTTCAAGTAAGGATCTTTGATAGTTATCTAAATAGGCTCTAGACGAAGGATGTCTTGCTTGTAAGAGTGCTTGAACATAATAAACTCGATGACGAACTAAGGCTGCAAAACTAGTGTATAGTACCCAAGGTCAGCATGAACATAGGAGGCCACGTTGACCAACCCATGACTTGGTCCAAAATGACCAATGAAATAAATCATTAGACATGGACCATATTAGACT
Source organism: Cibotium barometz (assembly GCF_041138505.1). NCBI lineage: Eukaryota > Viridiplantae > Streptophyta > Polypodiopsida > Cyatheales > Cibotiaceae > Cibotium > Cibotium barometz. Next base: position 971,393 of record NC_141093.1, on the reverse strand, counting down.
ACAACTATAGCATAGCTCCCATGGCCATCTGAAACTGTTTGAACCCTCAAGTGGGCTCTATAACCCGAAAACAGTGTGTCCTTGATTTGTTGTCTAGCACTCACTAATATAGTCACTTAGCCTGCATAAGCATGCATTTACTTGGTAGAGTGCCAAGTCTACATAAGGTGTGTCTTAACCATCTACACACAATAGCCACCATTTACTGTCTAAACTAGGAAGTATTAGGTGCCCTGGTACTCACCATAATGGCTACTCCTCTTAAAGGAGGGAACCTTACAAAATAGAGCACGTATAAACAACATGAGAGTGGAGCATTGATGAGCAAAGATTTTCCAATAATGCCATCACATCTTGTTCCACAACAAGCAAGGTTAAAAGGATAAGAAAAACCAAAAGCATCCACAGAAGCAAGCATTTGTGTGGTTACAGAAGCAAGCATTTGTGAACCACACAAGGAGGGCATAAACATCAAACAGCAAGCTGAGGCTTCAAATGTTCTAAATCCCCCAGTAGTAGTTGCAAGTGTCGCTTTAGACCAGCATAACCAAGAATTGAACCAAGCAGAAGAGAATAAGAATCTAATAGCGGGAATTGAACCAAGAGGAAGAGAATAAAAATGTGATAAGGAATTGAGGTGACACTAGAGAAGCAAAGAGGTAAAAAGACCGAAGATGAGTCCTCAGATGCACCCAACTCCAGGTCAGGAAAATCTCGGATTCAAGTTTCTGTTAAATGGATATTTAGGGCCAAAGAACATCACAGCAGGTGGTTGATCAGATTCACCCAAAACTAGACAAAGATGGTCAGACTAATGCCTCAGAAGAAAGCCTCGATGCCGCTGTCTTAGAAATAAGGGCTTAGACTCACAAGAGGATCCGCCAAGCAACCCAAACCAGTCAGAATGAATGATACAAGTGGAACGAACTCAAAATTGGACATATGTATGCAGGATGCTCTCATACCTGATTAATATGCATGCCCCATGCTGGGGCCAAGTCGTTACGGTGTTGTAATGCGTGCAGCACTCCCAACTTTGTCCATATAACACATCAAAGCCAATTCACGCATCCAACCCATCAGTAAGCTGACGGTAGAACCTCCACTGACCCAAAAAGATCCCAACTCACGGATCTGACGTGCCACCTACCCGATCTTCACTAGAATTACAAGATTCTACATATTGTGCAGTCCTGACCACATTCCCCTCTTAATAATAAAGTGATTGAGGTCCTCTATGATAATTCACATGATCAGGCAAATGTTTTACAGTGCTTCTCGGATCCGGTGGAAGAGCTGATGAAAACAAGGGCATTTGTAGCTGGCATGGGACATAGGGGCACCAAGGATGTACGCTTTTATGTGGAAGCCATCATCTACACACATATGATGACTTCTAATCCAACTATCGCATCCTGATCATCATAGGATGCTAATGCCGAAGATCATGACACCTCTCGTGTCTACTAGAAAATCAGAACTAGTGTGCCCTCTCACCGACATTTCCACGTAGTAAGGCCATGGATGACTTCTTCAAATAATACCCAACTACACCCTTTCTACCTCCAAAACCTAGGCATACATATATATGATAGATTCGGCCTTAGATATGCAATAAACGACCATATGGATGTAACACTATAATCATCAAATAAGTCCAATATCAGACACAAAAATCGTCAATCCGATGGAGCTTCAAGAAGATTCACCCAGATCTTCTTAAGATGTTATCACAGAATGGGTGCTTATTGATAAAATCCAATATCAAATGGAGGTACTACAATTGTTGGTCCAATGGAGCTTCAAGAAGGCTCACCTAGATCTGCTCAGGATGTTCAACATAGAAGGTGCTTATAGATAAATGTTTCCATGGAAGTGGAGATATACCTTAGACCCAGGAGAAAGTAGACGTGACATGCTAGGCCCACCACCATGAGTTGCAAAGACTAATTCCATTTGCGATGGATACTCCGTGTTGCTTAGTTGAACTATATTCAATTGTGCATGGTGATCGGCCAATAGGAGGTACCCATTCAGGGTAAAAAATAAGATGCATCCATGAATATAGAAGTGTAGGCGGGTTGGTGATTATTCTTCCTATATAAATCTAAAATTATAAAAAAATGGGGCGAATGTTTTCAAAAAACGTCGTAAAATGTCCAAATTTAGGCGAATATTTTTTAAAAACCTTCAAAACAGCCAAAATTTGGGTGAATGTTTTAAGATATGGGGTGAATGTTTTTATAGAAAAACCCCAAAAAATAGCCAATTGGCGAAGATTAGCCCCCATTTTTTTCCTTATGCCTGTTGCTTGCATAAACTTATGTAGATTGGCTCTCTCATTATCACTGCAAGTAACACCTCCTCTAGATGGCTATTTGGATCTGATCACTGACCTGACAATCCTCAATCTGATCTTGCTTGGGTCCCATTCATATTTAGTGGCCTATTCTGATGGACTAATCTCATCTTCTAACCAATATATACTCTTAAAGTCTAGCTTGGCTTGTAAATTGCACAACTGCCAAGACTCTTTCCCCCATTATAACATTTCCATGAGTTCACATAATCATGTTGTATGACATGGAATGGTATGCCTTGTACTTACTTGGGAGCCACATTACCCTCACAACCATGTTCGTAGCCACAACCTAGGCCACCACTAAAAAATTCCCATTCAAGAACCTAGGAGGTTATGCACATGATGGAATGTAATACAACACGTTAGAGTACAAAATTATAATATGCAGCACATCAGAGTAGGCTACAGTAGGCCATTAGGGGACATCAGAGTAGGCTACATTAGGCCATTAGGGGACACCACTCACCACATCCATGCTTCGGCTATAAAAGCCTTCTTGTATGATAGTGAAAAGAGATGTTAACTAGAGAGAGAGAGAGAGAATTGAGGATATAGATTTTGATTAATACAATTCTTTTGCTCACCCCTACATGTGTGTTTTGCAATGAGAGTCCCTTATTATGTGTTCCATTAAGCTCTTTAGCACCTATGTATCTAATCATGTTTTTCCTCTATGTGTGTGCATACCCACCTCTGTGTATCGATGGCTATCTATCGTGCCCAATACATAGCACCTTATCTATGTGTTTGTGTGTTGATGGATGCGCCTCCAACATGCGGCACCTTGTCTATGTGTCTACACACACATACACACACACATGATACTTTCACTCTCTCTCTCTCTCTCTCTCTCTCTCTCTCTCTCTCTCTCTCTCTCTCTCTCTCTCTCTCTCTCTCTCTCGCACATGCACACACACACACACACACACACACACACACACAATGTATAAGAGGGGGGTTTTTTGAAATGAGGCATAAGCTTATAAGGTAGGGGTAAGTCCATGTATTTAGGTGAATACTAAATCTTAAATTTAAGTTTGGGGGGGGGCTCGGTAGTACTTCCTTTAATGAAGCATGCATGGTAATGATCTTATGATATCAAGGTTTAACTTTAAAAAGAAAATGTCCATAGGGTGTTCTTAAGGTAAAACTCCTAGGGGATTTTAGAGAGCTTTAAAGTGATTATTCTTTAAAAGAGGTTAGTTGTATCTATGCCTCGAATTTAGGACTTGTGTTGGGTGGTTCCTACAAGCAGAAAACATAAATGCTTGAAATGTAAAGTTCCACATCATGTAGACTCTATTTGGACACTCCGTAATACATCTATTTGAGTCATAATACTTATCTTAATTAATGATATAAATGGGAATTTCTATAGCAGTCAACAACACTTTGTATACGTATGCATCAATAAAAATGTGACATGATCCATGATGTATATGGGCACATAGCAATACTGAAGCTTGATATTACTTTATGATGTTTATTGAGAATTAAAAAACAACCATTAAGACCTTAGTTAAACTTGTATAGCCACTTGTAAACTTCTTAAAACAATTACCTTTTAAACACAAGAATTTTCAACCCATAATTAGCTCCAATATCTTTTCTACTTATGGTCTCACATTTGATTGTGTAGATTTTTACACGAGAGAGAGAGAGAGAGAGAGAGAGAGAGAGAGAGAGAGAGAGAGAGAGAGAGAGAGAGAGAGAGAGAGAGAGAGAGAGAGAGATGAATAGCTATCATTAAAGCATAAACCTTTACACAACCCTAAGCATTTCATAGTTGAAATCATAAATTGAGCAATGAGAAGAAACCTTTACACAACCCTAATCATAAACTTTTACACAATCCTAAGCATTTCATAGTTGATCTCATAAACGAAGCAATGAGAAGACAATACATGTTTTTTCAAAAAGCAAGTATTCCCATGTGCCGTGGCATAATGTAAGACATTTAACTTTGAAGCTAGTCAAAACTAAAAGATAATGCAAACTTACTCATGTATATTGCAAAATTTGGTGAGAGTAAGTACATCCACAGTGCTTGAAAAACATGGCATGTGGTGGTTACTTATGCCTAAGTCGAGCTATGGTTGTGATGGTCCTCTCTTACAAGAAAACGTAAGGAGGAATGAGGTTATTCCCTCAACATTAAGTTTATAAGCTCCAACATGACATCATTTCATGTAGAGATTAGATCGAGTATATCAAAAGGTGAGAAAACTGAACCAATAGGATCACCAACTTACATAACGAATACCCAATTTCTAAATCTATAAAATGCTATGTTTTGACGTGATGGCTTATCAATGCCCTAAATACCCTCGAGGGTTTTTTATGGTTCGAAGGACTAGATTACACATTGGGATGCCCGTGACAAAAAGGTCACATAAATCAAAATTTTAAAAAATTTCGTCCACATAATAAGAAGTAAAAAAACTTTCCTTTTTTTTCAAAAGCGCGAACTATTCTGTTGGAGTTGGCCTACTGATAGAGTGGCTTTGATTCAACCAAAACATTCTCATGGAAGTTAAAAAAGTTTTGAATTGAACTATGCCTTCAAAAACCTCTCAATAGGCTGAATGAAAGACAAGCCCTTGCTAAAAAATTCACTTCTAAAAGAAAAAAACTTTCAATATGCAAGTTTAAACATTCAGGAGGGAGAGAAAAGAAACTTGCAATGCTCATTTATACCACAATAAATCCTCACTTATTGTTGGGCGATGGACTTTGCCATATGGGGCTGTGTGATTAGCTAGTGGGCATCCTTAGGGCCCACTCTCCACCTAGCCCCTATACTACAAATAATTTATATAAAGAGATCAAAAAACCTTTTACCCCTTTTATGTGAAGAAAATTCATCCCCTTCAAATATGCAAGTCTTGAAAATCTTTTCTTTTTATTTTTCAGGATCTATTCTTAAAATTTACTTTGCTATTCAGCCTTAATTTTTAGTGAACACCACCCAAGGGCCAAGAGTCCCTCGGAGGCCAGTGCCCGAAAAAGACAACATTCCATTGTATTTTTATCGATCAGAATTAAGGAATTAAGAAACCCTGGTTGAGATTTTAAATAACCCTTACTTTCAAGAATGATTTTAAGTAACCCTTACTTTCAAGAATGATTTTTTTGCATATATTGTAGTTATAAAACTGGAATATAAAATATAGACCAGGTCCCATTGTAAAAATCGTACTTACAACCACGTAGGTCACGGCATGTGCGAGACAGGGAGCACTTGCGCATGTCCCACGGGGCCACTTGGCACCGTTTGCAGAGTTATAGTAGTGAGTCGTGACCAGTGACCCACTTCTTTGGCACGTGCGAGATACAAGGCCGACAAAAGGAAGAGTAAAATGTGATGAGAAATACGTCGCAGCCTCATTGGTTGGAGCGTCGGCCGCGGTAAAATCGATATGGGGAGAAGAAGAGAGTGGCGGGGAGGCCCACGGGCCGGCTACCAGAGCCCTCAGCCCATGCGCCCACCCACTGCCCAGGCCCCAGTACCGACAAAACATGCAGAAAATTGTGACAGTAGTGATCTATCGATTGTACATGGAGAAATTTTCCATGATGATGATGTGATCTGCACAACACACACTGTACGGCCCATGCGAGAGTAACGGACACAAACTTGACACTTGAACCAATCGACTAAAGTGAAATAAAATTCCTGGCGGCCGGAGCCTGGAACACTTGGAAGACGATCGTTCTTCTCAGTGCTCACTCCTCACTGCTCACCCATTGAGCTCCCTAACCATTATCTTATAAAATACTAGTGGGAAACCAAAATTCAAACTCTACCCAAACCTCCTCCTCCCTTTCCCAAACCTCCAGATTCTTACCACGTGGTAGCTTTGTGAAACCTCCAGATTCTTGCCATGTGGTAGCTTTGTCGTTCAATTCATTTTTTTTTCTTTTTTTCTTGTATATTAGAAGTAAGAGATGAACATTATGGGCATGATACTATTCAACCGATTCAGAATCATGCCTGATAAGCTTGGTTTCTTCATTAGTTATCAAGCTATCCTTTTTCAAGCGGTCTTACTGAATATATTTGATCTGTTGCTGAAATTCATCCTTAACCCTCGACATTTTAATAATTTCATCCACATCATTGTGCTTTGCACATGTTGAAGCCAGCTTTGATCGTTAGTTTTGTCTGCACACAAACAAGTCTCTTCTTAGGCAATGAACCATATTAGTTTTTGCTTTGTTAAAAATCTACTTATTTTTGTCTAACCACACAATCCAAGTATGATATTCCACATGGATGCGGAGTAGCCCATTGGAACTCTTGAAAGAAACTCCTTCGAAGTGGGCTTCTGGTCTAGAACATGGCTTAAGTCCTTTTGTATGAGCTTTAGCACCTCCAAATTATTCGAGCATGATTATTCTGGGGCACGTGCTGCTTGCTATGCCCAGTTTTTGAGCTCTTGAGTTCATCCACATAGCTTTATGCATAATTAGCCATAGTAGATGGGATTTCCTTTATGGTAGAATGATTAGAGACTAAATTTTAGAGAATTTATATCCCCATTGTCTACGATCCCACAAAATATAGTTTAAAATCTGGTGGGGATGAGGACAAACTAGAGCTCACAAGCTCTTGCACACACACACATAATACTCAATGAATAACATAACACAATGGAGTGAGGAGGGAGAGAGAGTAGATACAATGTGTGGCACCCAACAAACTTGATAGAGTTAGTAGATAACTCTCACCCAAGTGATGAGCTCTCTCTCACCATACAATAATAGATATCATACCTATATAAAAAGATTAGGCTCATACATGTGAGCCATGTGTCACAAAGCTAGACAGTCCTCTCTACCTTAGGATATAAAAAATCAAATCCACCACCCTTCTAATACTTGGATTTTCTATGTTTCAACACCCCTAAAATACAAGTATTCCTTATTCTTGAAATCTAGGTCCCTCCTTTAACCTATTCCTGATTTCTCAAACTCACACAATGTGAAAATGATCTGGTACATGTGAACCATTGCTCTTTTACAAAGCATCAAGTGAAAGTACAAAGATATATCAATCATGTGGAGGTAGGATATAGCCAATGTTGTTGTAGATGGCGATGTCAATGTCACTTGTCGATGTCGCCAATGTCAATGTTGACCCATGTGTCAGTGAAAAATCAAATATTGAGGGTATTCCCTCCCTCATGGGTTTTTGTCCATACTTGGTGTCCATCTCTACACCATGAACTGCTACTGGGGTGTCCATGTGTGAGTAAACTTGCTCGAATAGTTCATGTGTGAGTACACTTGCTTGTACTCAATCCAATTAATGAGCTTTAACACAAGCTCATGCTCTAACTATGTTATTTGCGAACCATCATCACATACATATTCCCTCCCTCATGGGTCTTTATCCATACTTGGTGTAGTTATTGTTGGGGTGTCCATGTGTGAGTACACTTATTTGTACTCAATCCAATTAACGAGCTTTAACACAAGCTCATGCTCTGGCTGTGCTATTTGCATTTGACCGCAGAAAACATCACCGCATACATTTAATCATGCATAACATTAGTGCCAATGATATGGTCATCATCTAGACCATCAACAAATGATGTAGCTATTTTGCTACCATCACATGCATCATTCTCATCATAGAGAACGTCAAACCCTTGAGTGATTTTTATCTCACCATCCTCGGTGAGATCACCCAATCAATCTGCATGCCACTTTCCTCCAATGATTTGAGAGGTCGAAGATGAATCTCCAAAATTTGTTCTCTAGTCAATTTAGGTGATTTTATCCCATCCAAAAACCATATCACCCATACAACCATATCCATGTGCATCATCACTGCTCACATGATCATCTTGTTCATCAAGCCAAAAGGGGTCATCATAACAACATCATCACTGCTCACTGCTCACATGATCATCTTGTTCATCAAGCCAAAAGGGGGTCATCATAACAACATCATCATAGATATATACATCCTCATCATTAAAAATATTAAAAGAATCCATGTGAATAGAGTCTTTACACTTAGCTGCAATATTTGCAATTGACTTATGTGCTACTAAGGGCAAAAACCTTATCTTATCCTTTTCTTGCAACAAAGATAAACGTGTGGTTGCTTGGGATGGCGAAGATGTCATATGCATTGCTTGAGCTAACTTCACCACCGCTTACTTCATTATGTTGGAGACGTTAGATGTGCCTTGATTGCTTGTGCTGCACAACTTCTCTCTTCTCCTCGTCTGCACCTTCTCTCTACTGGTCAAAGACATTGTTTCCTTATTTTTCGAGCTTTATTTAGAGCTCTTGTTGAGCGTCCTCTCCACCTAGTTACGTGTGCTACATGAGATTAGCTGATGGCGGTGTTGTTCTGAGGCACTCTTTGAAGCTACCAAGTATGCTATTATGAGCTCTTTTGGGTCCAAGTTCAACGTCTCTCTAGACACCTATTGGGTGGCTATCATCTCTCATCTACCTGTGTGACCTGTAGTGACAATTAGGCAAGCCACAAGCTCACCCCTCCGCATACAGCTCCTGAGCTATCTTCTTCAACTCATTGGAGATGCCAACACTGTTTGAGCTGTGTGCTTAGTTTGACACACCCACAAGCTCCAGTACAATAGCTCTACTACCATCCCTCTTTCTTCTTATTCTATGTGCTAGACCTTGTTGCTCCTTTCTTGCAAATACAATTCCCTCATAAATAAGGCATAAATGTTGTGTGCATGACTTGCCCAGATTTCTTGCCTACCATTAGGCATAAGCCTTCTTCCTTCAAGATTTTCCCCTTCCTTGGGCGTAAAATACCAATCCTTGTCTTTTCATTAAGGCATCAAACTTCCATAGATTCAACACAAATTGCCTACCAAAGCATATCCAAAATTTACAAATAATGCTTACTAAATTGAAAAAGGAATTCTTAAACTAGATTTACAGAATGTTGATTTTATTGTAGACTCCTCCAAACTTTTTGCTGTAGAAACCACCACCTCTTCTTCTTGTTGAAGTCACTACACTCCTTGTAGCATATAAAATCATATAATGTTACAAATTTTAGCAGCATAACCAAGCCTAAAGTGCATAAGACTAATCCTTACACTCATATGCATACATGGAGGGACTCTACTAGGCCTCTAGGAAGACCGCTCTGATATGAAGTTTAAAATCTAGCGGGGAGGACAAACTAGAGCTCACAAGATCTTACACACACACACATGCGCGCGCGCGATACTCAATGAATAACACAACATAATGGAGTGAGGAGGGAGAGAAACTAGACACAATGTGTGGCACCCAACAAACTTGATAGAATTACTAGATAATTCTCGCCTAAGTGGTGAGCTCTAGTTTCTCTCCCTAATAGAATTACTAGATAACTCTCACCATTCATACAATAATAGATATCACATATATACAAAGATTAGGCTCATACATGTGAGCCATGTGTCCAACCATGTGTCACAATGCTAGACACTCCTCTTTACTTTAGGATATAAAAACTTAAATCCACCACACTTCTAATTCTTATATTTCCTATATTTCAACAAATATGCTATTTGTCATTCAGTTTGTAGTACAGAGTAGGGCCCAAATGAGGCATAAGGGGAACCTGAGGTAGGTTGCGTGTTGGGTTTTCCACGAGAAAGCTTTGATGAGAAAAGGCACTTGTTTCTACAACAACAGGATCTTATCCAAGTCTCACATCTGTATTGGCCCTAGATCAAATGCACATCCCTACTATTCAGTCCGAATTTGCCTTTTATTTCCCCCTTTAGAAGCCCTCTTTGCTTTTATCTGCAGGCACCATACGTCTAAAACACCATATTAGATAATTTGGAAAAAATCCCATTCCCATTTGAAAAATGGGAGTATGGTGAACTTGTCCAAAAGTTTATCAAAACCCCCTCATGTGACATATCATCGGAAAGATATTGAAGAGTAGAATCTAAATCTATGATCTCCGACAAATTTGGAGTTAGTATGTTTAAGATATGTCCAAAACTATATGGAGTAATTGATTCCCAAAATGTGAGATTTTTCCCAAATTACCTAATATTGACTTCTAATCAAAATTTGAAATATGGACATAGATGCAAGTTGTTAGAGAAGGAGACTTCCATTTTTGCAACTCTTCAAAGATTTCCATAGTGCTTTCACTAGGGGGTTGCTAAGGCTTTATCTCATGACCAAACTAAAGAAGAGGGCCACTAGCAGAATGTCCTTCCATCTTGGGCAATCTTCCACTCTGGATTTTCTATTAAGAAGAATGGCCTAGTTTTCCTCCTTGTTTTGTAAGCTTCTTATAACCCATTACCTGTTTAAAAAACAGTGGAAGCACAAATTTGACTTTTTGTATTATGGATGGGTTAATACACTTATATACATCTTCATAAGAATTTAATGCTTTCTATTGCTTGTGCCTTTTTTTTGTAATGACCATAAACTAAACACTATATTCTAAGAGTGTGTTTCTATACACAACACAAACAACTTCATATCTTTTGTTCTAGATATATGTTTTCCTTCATTCTTGATGTGTTGGATTTGTGCATGCATCCTCTCTACTGTATAATTCTATGTAAATAAATCCAAATATTTTGTTCTAGATATGTGTTTGCCTTCATTCTTGATGCGTTGGATTTCTGTTTGCATCCTCTACTGTATACTTCAACACAAACCACTCCATATTTTTGTTCTAGCTATATGTTTGCCTTCTTTTGATGCATTGGATTCGTGCTTGCATCCTCTACACATTTGGATTAAGCTTGTATACTTTAACACTCCCCCTCAAGATCAAGTTCATGTCTTCAACTCCTAATAGTCTTTGAAACTTTTGAAACTTCTCTCTTACTAATGCTTTGATGAAGGTATCTGTAAATCTCGGGGGGTCACTCACAAAAAAATGTAAATATCACGTGCGTTCAACAGAAGCATATTTTTAATTTATGAAACTTACAGAAATATATTTACATAAGGGTATGATTTAAAATTTTTTCAAAAAAATTTATAGATTCATAAAGAAAAGGGGATATTATATAGATAAAAAAATTCACAGATAAAGGATTTAAAATATAGGCCTTGAATGCACGCGATAGGGGTATTCTACATATAGTGACCCCCCCGAGCTGTAAATTGATCTTTAACCTTCACAAACCTTAGATCCATTTATCCTTGTAGCACATTTTCTCTCACAAAGTGATAATGTACCTCAATGTGTTTTGTATGGGTATGAAACACATGATTCTTGGCCAATTGAATGGAACTTATATTGTTATTGTATATAGGTACTAGCTCTTTCAAGATTATTTCATGTCTTAGAAGACATCACAAAATGTTTTTCTTGTGCTCGATGATGATTTGCTATGTCAAATACCATTTTACACACACCCAAGTAGTTGATCACTTGGGTTATTGTTTATTAAGACAATACAGGTTTCCCAAGAGAATTCCAAGTCTCATAAGACATTAGGTTGTGTCTTGCACTGCAATCTAAAAGACCTAATTTACATACAAAGTTATTATAGTCTGGCATATGCAACCATAATCGTACGGGATTAACTTCCCATTCCTCTTCTTCCTCAATTCCCACAGGTTTAGCCATATTTGTGTGCAACATCTGGTGTTTTCATCTAAGTTTTTCTTTTCTTTTCTATGTTTTTCCTTGCTATCTCTTGGTTCCATTTCCAACTAGCCCAAAAGGCTTTTTTTTTGTCCTTAGGGTTGAGTAGGATGGGTAAGGCCTTTAACCTTGCATAAGAAGGTAGGTGTTTATGTTAGTTGTGCTCCCCCTCCCTATTGACTTTCCACCTCTTCTTCCTCAATTCCCACAAGTTTAGCCATATTTGTGTGCAACATCTGGTGTTTTTATCGAAGTTTTTCTTTTCTTTCTTTGGCTCTATGTTTTCCTTGGTAACTCTTGGTTCCATTTCCAACTAGCCAAAAGGCTATTTTTTTCAGTCTTTAGGTTTGAGTAGGATGGATAAGGCCTTTAGCCTTGCATAAGAAGGCAGGTGTTTGTGCTAGTTGTGCTCTCCCCTCCCTATTGACTTTCCACTTTCGACAAAAGTCTTCATGGGTTTCCACAACTCTGCGAAAACAGAGCTAGTCATGGTTATCTCATCAATCACAAGGGACTCTTTTGAAAGAATTTTGATAGGTTTGATGTTTTTACTCTTTTTTGAGCCTCTACTTCATTTAACAATGCTTGTTTGAACCACGCTTGAATTCTCTAAGGGGTTAAAGTATGTCTAAAGGTCAACCAAGGTAACTAGGGCCTTCTTTAAGGAGTTTTCGAGCTCATAATTCCTTACACATTCTAATTGGGGTATCAGGACCCCAAATAGATTCCATGGTCATGATAGGGGTGATTTCTTTACCATTGGCATCGTAAAAATGAGAACTGCAAGTCTTGGGTATTGTATCTATTGTTGCTAGGATGTGGAGCCAATTCTTATCTTCTCTAGGCTCAGGAAGATCTTAAGAATCAAAGTTTAATTCCGCAGATGACAAATCATTAGATTGGGCTTTTTCAAAAACACAAACACTTCTAGATTCCTCCTTTTTACTTTTGCCAGTGGGTGATAGAGTCTTCATCCTCTACCAGGATGCTTTGTAGCTAGGTTTGTAGCTAGGTGGTGACTCCAATTTCTGAGATTGATTTTCTTGGTCACTCCTTTTTTGTGCAAATAGACATGGTCAATTCCGCAATCATGGATCATTCTAAGTTATCTCATAAATGGTCTTCCTAGGATCACATCATATGTTGTAGGATTTTTGAAGTCCATGATAGTAAAGACATGATCAAAGGTCAGTTCCACACTAACCATGCCCATGGGCAAGGTAAGATTTCCATCAGCTACCTTGATTTTGAGAATAGTGGATGCAAGGGTTGGTGATGCCCAATTATCCCACTATCTTTTCATAGCTATGCTGACTTCTGCACCACCATTTAGGACAATTGTGGATATTTTGCTTCCTAGTCTCTCAATGGTAGGGTAGCATTGATCTCTTCACCCTCCTCAAAATATTTGCCCAATTTGTTTAAGGCACACCCTTATAAATCTTCCTAGGATTGTATATGTCACTAGAATCTCCTTGGATTATGTGCGAGATTCATTATCAAGATTTGAAACAAATCTTACATCCATCCATTCTCTCATGTCTAGCCAAAGACCAGGCTCTTTTGCTATGGATTCTCCTAATGTGAGTGTGATTGTGGTAGAAAGAACATCACTCATCCCTATCATATCTTTTTGTCTTTTAAGATAGCTAAAGGCGTGCTCTAATTAAAGTGATTACGGCTTCTGAGACCAGAAAAGAGGGAAGGGTTTTTGGAGAATTAGGTCCAGATTCTTGTGGTCTCATGGGATGGTGGAGAATTATAACTCTTACACCCTATTTCTCAAGATAATTGTTACTGGCTCTTCCTGGGTTTTAGAATCTAGCCTTGTTGCATCAACAAGAGACTTATATTCATTTATCTTGGTTGCCTGCCTGATTACTAGCTCAGGATTTCAAGGCAAGGAACAACACAATTCCTTCCTTAGATCCTTTAACAATAGGACCAAGTGATTTTCTTGACACCAATTTATAGGAATTGGCTAAATCATCCCTTGAGGTCCCTCTAATCAGAGCTGAGTTTCTTTCACCAATTCTTGAGTAGCCTTAAAATTGGTTGTTTCATCAATGGGATTGGGTCTCTGAGTCAATTTCTTTGGAATATTCAATTATTCAGTCCACTTGGGTCTTCTTACTCCATCCTTTTGAGCCATATCCAGAATCTTGTCTTTAGGTGGTCCCTCCGAGATGAAGAAGAAGACTCCATTTTCCCATCATCACTCTCAATTATTACATTGCCTTCCTTTTTAGCCCCAGCTGTTCAGTTGAGGATTTGATCTTCTTATGTTATTTTCCCTCTCGCTTCTTTTGTCCCTTGGATCTCTTTGTGGAAGTGTATGAGATTTCATCACTCTCTTTATCCATTAAATCTTGGATAATCTTGGACTTGGTTTGAGCTTATGTGAGTACCATGTGTGAGTACCATTGCATCCATAAATATTGGTGAGCTCTTGTCCCTTAAAACACTTAGCATGTTCAATCTGGTGGCGGGTCCCTAATCGATCAGTCCCCATTGTTAGAAAAATCTTGGATAATATGAGTTATCCCACAGTTCAAACACCACGTTGACAAGGTAAATATGTTTTGAGCAGCTTCTGCTGCTGCTGCTGGGACTCGGTAGGGGCACTCCCTTTTGAGGTGTGCTCCTCCATAAGTGTAAAAAAGATAAGGGTTGTCCAAGGGCTATAGAATTCAGCTCTCAAAGCCTATAGCTCATTGGTTTTCTTATGGATATAAGCTCAGCAAAGCAGGTGTCATCTTGTAACTGATGGGAGACAAATTATTGTTTGCGGCATCCTCACAAATTTTACATCAAGTTTTGGAAATGGTATAGAATAGGAAGGATATTTGGATGGCTGTGGCGGCTGTGGCATAAAAGTTTTAGTGATGACATCTTCAATGAGAGGTCCAACTTCCATATGCCACATGGGTGCCACACCAAGGGCAGTAGGTTGAGGTCCCAAAATGGGAGGAGGTGTTTAAGGAAATTTAGGGATTCCTCTTGGGTAGGGGATTGGTAGCAATAGTGGGCGTAGGGTCTCCACTACCCACTCTAGGTGGAGCGAAGAGTGCAAGAGCTTGGGTGATTTGCTGGCCAAGTGGAAACATACATGCCATGATTTGCTGGATTGTACCGACAATGTCGAGTATCATGATTAGTATATCTTCTACAATAGCTACACCATACCCCTATCCGACCTCTATTGTATTATGGGCACTCATTTCTAGTGTGATTGCCTCGATAATAGGGACACCAAGTTACCTCTCTCCTAAGGTAAGCTAGAAGATCCTTAGGAAGTGTAAGATTCCTCCCCAGCCCTCAAGATGTCCAGTATCTTCCCCTGTAATCAATCCCCTCTTCAAAATAATAAAAGATGTTGTTTCTACCTATTTTGGCTTAGAGAGAAAATATTCTAGAGAGAGGTTATTCAGTTTTTAGATATTTTTGGATGGAAAAATATCTTTTCTTATTAAAATAAATTCCCTCGAAACAGAAATTCAAAAAGAATTTCAAAAGGTGCATTAGAAATAAAATGTAATCTGTTAAAAAGACCTTAGCCTAAGGGTCTAGATTTTTTTAAAATTTTAGATTAAGGTTCTGGGGGGGCCAATCAGATTAATCCAAATGTAGGGAGGAGATAAATTGAAGAAATAAAGAAAATCCCCCCAAAAATGAGTAAATACTCACATAAGATGAAGAGTGGTCTAAGGACCAAAGGAAATACTAAAAAAATAAATTTTTGACACCTCTCTCAGAGTGGGGATTCCCCCTTATTTCATCTCTCCTCTCTCCTAATTCAAGTCTAGTTCCAAAAAGTAAGCTGAACTGATCCAAAAATGGTCAAAAATTGACCAAACTGGTCTAGAAAATTCTAGAATCAGTTTGCTTGGTTGGAGGCTCATTTTTTCCTATAAATAGAAGCCTCCCTCTTTGTGGAAGCTTAACAATTTTTTATGCACTATTACTCTACTCCTCCTTCCTAGAGCCAAAAACATTGAATTCATTGATAATTCACTTGTTTTTTTACTAATTCCTCTACAAAGAATTGGTGGACACTCGATCCAAGCAAGAGTAGATGTTACCATATTATAGTAGTGATGTGTGTGAACACACTTAGGACCGCCGGGGCACTTTTTCCCTCACTAGGAGGTTTTTTCCCCCGTGCATTGTATATACGCCCATTATCTTCTAGGGCTTGTAATCTTTCATTTTTGGCACTCATAATACACTACTGTGTTGTGCTCAAGCTTCCTCATCTTCTTGAAGTTGTGTGTGCATTCCTGCAACCCTAATTCCAACAATTGGTATCAGAGCAGGCTTCCTCCACCCGGGCAGCATCACCGGCACCTGCCGCTTCATCTCCTCCGATTGCGACGAGGTTTCACGAGCGTCTGCAGGTTAGTATATGCCGTGGGAGAGCCCGTAGGGCTTGGTCGTTTCAGAATTTTGATCTGAGGTCATTTCGCCCTCCGTTTTTGCATTCCAAGTACTGCGCAGGCAAAATCGTCCTACTGTGCAGATTTTCTGTCAGGATTAAAATCTGCAGGACAGGTGCCCATTCGTCTGTTTTGGGCTGTGCTACATAGCACAGGTCGATTTTATACAGGTTTTCCTCTTACAGACAGCATTTACATCTAGTAGTACAGTCATTGGCCATGGCTGACAACAATGATGTATTCCGCATGTTGGCTGCTGAGGATAAGTTGGATGGCACCAACTATCCATTGTGGGCATATATGATGCGACATGTATTGGTAGCAAAGGGGTTATGGAACATTGTGCAGGGTATTGATGCACGTCCTATTGTGGCTGGGAATGCTGCAAACACATCAGAAACAGGTACTGTTGATGATGGTGCAGGCACAAGTGCTGTAGCAGCTGTTCGAGAACCACCACTTTCAGCAGAGCAGATTCGTTGGGATGGTAGAGATGCGCAGGCTCATGCCTTGATTGCGCTGTCTGTCAAACGTACCATTATCCCACATATTCGCTCCTGCAGGACTTCTAAGGATGCTTGGGATGTACTTGCCACATTGTATCAGGCAAGAAATGAGGCTCGTGTTGCTTATCTCCGAAAACAGTTGGAGAGTGAGCATATGAACGAAGGTGATTCTATGGATAGCTTTTTGACAAAGATCAAGGATTTCAAAGAGCAGCTCATTTCTGCAGATGAAATCCTGTCTGACAGTTCACTTGTGCAGACTGTTTTGAATGGTCTACCAGATTCTTATCAGGGTTTTGCTTCCACTCTTCGCTTGATGATGAAAGGCAATCCCAATGCCTTATCATTTGAGGAGTTAGTTTCTGTTTTGCTGCAAGAAGACCAGTCAAGGCATAACAGGAATATTATGCGTGTCGCAGATCAAGCTTTCGTTGCTAGTCAGAGAAGCGGGAAAGGTAAAGCTGGCTTTTCTTCTAGTAAGCAGAAATCTGCAAATGCTGCGCAACCAAAGAAGGAAGACAAAGATGAGAAGAAGGGTGACAAACAGAAGACATTTTGCAAGTACTGTAAGGGAAATGATCATGTCATCAAAGCGTGTCCTAAGCTGGCTGCGAAAGAGGCTAAGAAGAAAGAGGCTGGTATGGCTGTTGCAGATGCCTCTCCTTCTAACAATGAATCTGCTAATGTTGTGCTAGATACAGAATGGGCATTCAATGCGCAGTGCAGTTATGACCCATCTTTGCATGACACATGTATGTCTGCAGTAGATTCAGATGTATGGTACTTTGACAGTGGTGCCACTAAGCATATCACCTCGCAGCGCAGTTTATTCACTTTCCTTGAGTCTGCTCCCACAGGGAATACTGTCACTTGTGCCAATAACTCCTCTTATCCCGTTAAAGGAGTTGGACAGATTGTGCTGAATGTTGCAAATGGCAACACCTTTACACTTTTTGATGCATTGTATGTGCCAGGGATCAAAAAGAATCTGCTGTCAGTCTCCGCATTTGCCAAAACAGGTTTGGTTGTAAAATTTGTGGATGACAGATGTACTGTTCATGATCTCTCTTGTGGTGACATCATTGTAGCATCTGGTTCACTATGTCGAGGGCTGTATAAGCTCAATATGGATGGCAAATGTGTAGAGGATTCAGCATGTGCTATTATGGATACGCAGGCTATTTCAAATGCAAAACTGTGGCATGCACGTTTTGGTCATCTGAATTTTGCAAGTTTGCTGCGCCTGCAGAAATCTGAAATGGTGTCTTCTTTGCCTAAGCTTGAGGCACCTGTCAAGCATGTTTGTGAGGGCTGCATATTGGGTAAAATGCAGCGTGCTTCCTTTCCCAAAGATGGATCAGTGAGAGCTGAACGCAGATTGCAGCTTGTTCACAGTGATGTTTGTGGTCCCATGCAAACTCCATCATTTGGAAACTACCTTTACTTCGTGACTTTCATTGATGATTTTACCAGGCATGCATGGGTATATCCTTTGAAGGCAAAGTCCGAAGTGTTTTTGTGCTTCAAACAGTTTTTGGTTATGGCTGAAAATGTGTCAGAAAGTAAGATGGGCACCCTCCGTTCAGATCGAGGGGGGGAGTATATGTCTTCAGAATTTAATGCATTTCTGGCTGAGCGTGGGATAAAACACCAATGTACAGTGCCGTATACACCACAGCAAAATGGTGTGGCTGAGAGAAAAAACAGGTCTCTCATGGAAATGGCAAGATGTATGGTTAAGAGTCAAAGTCTACCACATGGTTTTTGGCTTGAGGCTGTCATGTGTGCCACTTATGTACTAAACAGGTGTCCCACCAAAGCATTACAGGTTGTCACTCCATATGAGGCTTGGCATAGCCGCAAGCCATCTGTTGGCCATTTACGTGTTTTTGGTTGCCTGGCATATGCATTAGTGCCTGTGCAACATCGCAGAAAATTGGATGACAAAGCTGTCAAATGTATTTTTGTTGGATATAGTGCTGAGAGCAAAGGCTATCGTTTGTATCATCCACAGACAAAGCGCATTTTGGTTAGCCGTGATGTTGTATTTGTGGAAGATGCAGTTCAGCCCTTGGTTTCATGTACTAAGGAGACAGATATCAGCTCACGTGATGTCTATGATACATTGTTGCCTCTTTTCAGTGGTGCACAGTCAAGTGCAATACCTCATGAGGCAGTTTTTCAGCCTATGCAGGTTTTAAATGATGGCACAGATCAGCCTATATCTGATGCAGATGTGCATGATGCACTTGAGGATGAGAGACAAGAGATTGAGGGCTCTAGGAACATGCCTAGATGGCTGGTGCAGACTTTGCGTGACAGCAAGTTGGATGCCCCTTTGTCTAGTCGCACTCGTTCTGGCTCTCATGGTGCCTCTTATGCGTCAGATTGTTATGCATTGGCTGTTTCTAGTATGTGCGATGAAAGTGAGCCTGTTTCATTTGATGAGGCACAAAGTTCAGAAAATTGGATGGCTGCTATGCAAGCAGAATACGATGCTATTATGAAGAATGGTACATGGTCTTTATGTGACTTGCCCCCTGGCAAGAAGGCCATTGGCACTAAGTGGGTATACAAATTGAAGCGTAAGCCTGATGGCACAGTGGATCGCCATAAGGCTAGGCTTGTTGCAAAAGGTTATGCTCAAGAGAAGGGCATTGATTTTGATGAGACTTTTGCTCCCACATGTCGTATGACCACTGTTCGTAGCATCTGTGCATTAGCAGCTCATAATGGTTGGAATGTACATCAGCTGGACATAAAGACTGCGTTCTTAAATGGAGATTTGCATGAGGAGGTGTATGTATCGCAGCCTCGTGGTTTTGTTCAAAGAGGGCAGGAAAACAAAGTGTGCAGGTTAAAAAAGGCTTTATATGGTTTAAAGCAAGCTCCACGAGCTTGGTATGAAAAAATACATGCATATTTGACTGCACATGGGTTTCAGAATAGTCCAACAGAAAGCACTTTGTATGTTAAACGTGTGGATGGTGTACATCTAATCATTGCTCTCTATGTCGATGACATGCTGCTCACAGGACCAAATGAGAGTCATATTGCTGATTTTAAGGCTGATTTGAATGCCTCTTTTGAGATGTCAGATTTGGGGCATTTGCATCATTATTTGGGGATACAATTTAAGCAGTGTGATGGAGGTATTGCTTTGTGTCAGACAAAGTATATTGAAACATTGTTGCGGAGATTTGGCCTTGAAGACTGCAAGCCTATTGCTACTCCAATGGAGACAGGTTTGAAGTTGAGTCTTCATGATGCTGGAGATCACTTTGATGTCACACTCTATCAGACAGCTGTTGGTTGCCTCATTTATGTATGCATTACGAGGCCAGACATTCAGTTTGCAGTCTCACAGGTGAGCAGATTTATGCATAGCCCAGGCATTAAGCATTGGCAGGCAGTGAAGCGTATCTTTCGCTATTTGAGTGGTACTCGGCATCTTGGGTTGTTTTATCCCAAGGGGGGATCATTGCCGCCAGATTTACATGTTTTTTCAGATTCTGACTGGGCTGGTTGTTATGACACACGCGTGTCCACGAGTGGTTTTTGCTTCATGCTTGGAAGCTCATGCATATCATGGTTGAGCAAGAAGCAGCCTACTGTGGCCACTTCTAGTTGTGAAGCTGAGTACAGGGCAGCTTTCACAGCTACGGTTGAGTGTGTGTGCGCGGAACCCAGTGTTCCATGCTCGTACGAAGCACATTGAGGTGCACTACCATTATGTCAGGGAGAGACTCTCTGCAGGAGAGATCAGTTTGGCTTATGTGCCAACACAGGATAACCTTGCAGACCTTTTCACAAAGGCTCGGCCTCGTGAGAAGTTCGAAGCTTTTCGCAAAGCTTTGGG
Source organism: Cibotium barometz (assembly GCF_041138505.1). Classification (NCBI taxonomy): domain Eukaryota; kingdom Viridiplantae; phylum Streptophyta; class Polypodiopsida; order Cyatheales; family Cibotiaceae; genus Cibotium; species Cibotium barometz. Next base: position 950,614 of record NC_141093.1, on the reverse strand, counting down.
CTTACTCCCTTTTGTGGATTCGTCCACATAGCTAGACACTTCCCTATACATGAGTGCTAGCTCTTGTTCACCGCATCACTCCAGGGGGGATTTGTTACCATATTATAGTAGTGATGTGTGTGAACACACTTAGGACCGCCGGGGCACTTTTTCCCTCACTAGGAGGTTTTTTCCCCCGTGCATTGTATATACGCCCATTATCTTCTAGGGCTTGTAATCTTTCATTTTTGGCACTCATAATACACTACTGTGTTGTGCTCAAGCTTCCTCATCTTCTTGAAGTTGTGTGTGCATTCCTGCAACCCTAATTCCAACAGTAGAACCCTCAATCCCTCAAGCCAAAGGAAAGCTCACAAAACTCCATGTAAGTTAGAAATTCTACTTTTTTTTAATTCTATTCTATTGTTTTCTGATTTCTTGCTTCTTTTAATTTGAAATTGGATGTTATGCCTTGATGGAAAGGCTTCCCTCTTCTCTTCATTGTAAATTCAGCCCTTCTTTATCCAAAATGTGTAATCAAATAAATAGAGTTAAACTTTTCGTATTGTTTACTCTTAAAAAATGAGAATTGATTAGATTAGAGTGCTAAATTCATCTTGGGGTAAATTCTAAGTAGATTTAGAATGTAAAAATTGAGAAATGGTCAGCCATACAAAGGAGGTTATGGCAAAATTTTCTTAAATTTTGTGGAATAAGTTTTATCTTTATGTTATTCAAAAAGAGTAATCCCCTCCGTTTGTGTATTCTAAAAGTGTTATTTTCATTCTATGCATAGAAAGATGCATATTGGAAATATTTTTATTGTAAAAGCATTATTTTCATTAGAATTAATTTCTATGCATAGAAAGATGCATATTGAAAATATTTTCATTATAAAAGTGTTATTTTTATTAGAATTAATTTCTATGCATAGAAAGATGCATATTGGATGTTTTTTAATTATAAAAGTGTGATTTTCATTAGATTTAAATTCTATGCATAGAAAGATGCATATTGGATATTTTTTTATTATAAAAGTGTGATTTTCATTAGAATTAATTTCTATGCATAGAAAGATGCAAACTCGATATTTTTTATTATAAAAGTGTGATTTTCATTAGATTTAAATTCTATGCATAGAAAGATGCATATTGGATATTTTTTTATTATAAAAGTGTGATTTTCATTAGATTTAAATTCTATGCATAGAAAGATGCATATTGGATATTTTTTTATTATAAAAGTGTGATTTTCATGAGATTTAAATTCTATGCATAGAAAGATGCATATTGGATATATTTTTATTTTAAAAGTGTGATTTTCATGAGATTTAAATTCTATGCATAGAAAGATGCATATTGGATATATTTTTATTATAAAAGTGTGATTTTCATTAGACTTAAATTCTATGCATAGAAAGATGCATATTGGATATTTTTTTATTACAAAAGTGTGATTTTCATTAGATTTAAATTCTATGCATAGAAAGATGCATATTGGATATTTTTTATTACAAAAGTGTGATTTTCATTAGATTTAAATTCTATGCATAGAAAGATGCATATTGGATATTTTTTTATTATAAAAGTGTTATTTTCATTAGATTTAAATTCTATGCATAGAAAGATGCATATTGGATATTTTTTTATTAAAAAAGTGTTATTCCTATTAAATTTATTTTATGCATAAATAGATGCATAAAAGGATTTTCTTTTATATAAAAGTGTTATTTCCATTGAAGTTGGATTTTATGCATAAATAGATGCATAAAGAATTTTTATATCAAAATTAGAGTTCTCTTTGATTCTATGTTTAATTTCCATGAATAATCGATAAATGAATATGTAAATACACTGTGAGAGAAAATTCTATCGTTTCATATTCACTCGGATGGTAATGAGAAAATTTAAAAAATCTATCAAAGTAAAAAATTTAGATAAATTGATTAATTTATTTCTCATAGGAACTCGTGATTAGTTTAGAAATCAGTTAAGTGAATATTCAATTAATGAAATTCAGTAAAATAGTAATTGAAATATCACCCCCTTTTGAGAAGGTAGTTCAGGAAGAACCTTACCAAAATCGAACCCAGAATTAGACTTTGACCAAGACCAAACTCTTCGTCAGTTTCAAGAAAAGATGATGTGACCAGTTCAGGAAAATACACTCAAATCACCCCAAATGTGAAACTAAGTTGAGACCCTTTGAATTGATTTGAGGATCAAGGTTACAGAATTCGAGGAGTTCTGTTTTGGAATTCAGACCTACGATCAAGAAGTTTTGGGAACGCGGATTTAAGATATACTCATTGTATTCAAAAGAAAATCAAAACTGAAAACTTGCATAGAAACCCTGTTTTCTTAAAGGACTGTCTTACGCTAGAATGCTGGTGGAGGGAGCATTTGGTATATGTGTTTTTCAAGGAAGCTTGGTTGCAACAGCTGGCGGGGAGTGTTCAAAGGATAGCTCACGCGGCAAAGCCTACCCAGGTCTTGACCAGCCTCGGTATGGTTAAAATGGTGCGCTTTCGGTACGATGGACGAGGGCTGACGAAGCGGTCCTTGAGTGAAGTGCCAGGACACCTGAGGAGGATCCTGGAGGGTTCTGACCAGGCGATGCACGGGCTCGCGGTGCCGAGAACACCCATGCGTATGTCGAGGAAGATATTGTATGATGGACCAATGTTTATTGTAATCTGTTTTTACTGGTGGATCTATCTCAACGGAGAGTCCAGAGTGATACTGGTGGATCTGTCTCAACGGAGAGTCCAGAGTGATACAGTTTTTTGTAAGAAACAAGGATTGGCTGGAAATTTTGAGTTACGACATCTATACCAATAATTGTTTGTCACAATGGATTGTTTTATAAGTTAAAGTTTAAAGAGGACTATGCGTATCTGTATTCTAAAGCAAAAGTTAAGAAAGGCATTCAATTATGGGGTGGGTGAGTACTTGTCTGGTTCTACCAATCCCAGTGGTTGGGCGGTGGCTAACCCATGGGCTGGATGGGGCTGGAATCAGTAGAGTTTTAATAATAAAATTGATTAATAGGAATACGCCTAGAACTCGAGTAGTTAAATAAAAGCCTGAAGACTTCTCAAATGAATAGATCAACGGCTGTGCCTGATTCAACTAGGAAAAAAGCGTCGATTCCTTCAAGTTAAGTCTGTAATAGTTTTCCATCTATCTGGTTTAATCAGATGAAGATTAGTTTAGTCTCTTGACCCTATTAGAAAATTCGTTAAATTCAAAAAGGTGGAATCGTCCCCGTTTTTCGGGCAAGGGAAGTTTTCCCGGACATTCAAGGGCGAGGCCCCAAGTGGGAAACCCTGCCCCGTGCAAGAGGAAGCTACTTCCGCTGTCTGCTTCCAACCGAGAATCCGGTGCATAGAAGGGGCACTGGGATACCACAAGAAGTACTTTCCAATTTTCCTCCATCTTTCCACATCCTCAACACTAGCCTTATCTAATTTCCTACTGCTTGAAGATGTGATAAGAGAGGCTTCAAATGGAGTTTTTGATCTCTCAGACCCTTTAGTGCCACACATATTGTCATCAAAATCAATGGCATCTATACAACATTCATTAAAAGTTATTTACCTCTACCAGTAAAGATGGTTATATAGATTTTGGTCTCATAAAACCCTCGAGAAACAATAAGATTAAACGAGTCTAGCTTGGTTTCTCATCAAAATAAGCAACACAAATAGTAGTATATATGTCAATTGTACCCCTGTACAAGTTTACAGACTTGGTCTCTTGTTGTTTGACATTGTTCAGCCCTAGTGGATGGGACTTCAATTGGGTCCAGTCTTATGGAGAATTTCACCCTAAAAGCGTTTTTCAAGGCAACATACATACCCTTGTAAGGGGCCTCAAGTGTTTGGAACCAATGTCTAGATGCTCCATCAAGCCGAAATCTAGGATTTGGGAGGTTCATCACAGACACCTACATCTTTGCATATTTTGGCAAAAAATTTCCAAGGATCTAGTGCATCTTGTGTGCATCATACTTGTTCTCACCAATCTTTGAACTTGTTGAGCTTTTGGCCTATGTTGTTCCCAAGGTTCTCTGGGAGCAATGGGTGTTGTTCCTATCCTTAACCCTCAACCTATATCTTCCACAAAAGGTTCTCTGGGAGCAACGGGTGTTGTTCCTATCCTCAACCCTCAACCCATAGCTACCGCAAAAGATAGCATCTTTGGAGAGTTTCTCGGAAGGAATGCTAGTCCAAAAGGAGACATTGGTGACATAAGAGACACCACAAGGTTTAACAAAAATTTTGGCCACATGACATTAGGAATTTTTTGAGGTCATTTTTGGGCCTTGTAAGCAAGTTTGACCAGAATATTCCCTCCAAAAAGGGGCACCGGATACAATTTTTGCAAACGAACTCCAAATTTGTTGGACCTCACATATTTAGATTCTACTCTTCAAAAGCTATCCATTGATATATAACACGATAGGGTTCGGAGAAGGGACAAGATAGATACCTAGAAGATTCCTTTTTGCCTAGGGAAGATTCACGTTAATCTTCCCCAGGCAAAAAGGAATCTTCTAGGTATCTATCTTGTCCCTTCTCCGAACCCTATCGTGTTATATATCAATGGATAGCTTTTGAAGAGTAGAAGTAACATGAATCTTCCCTAGGCAAAGAGGAATCTTCTAGGTATCTATCTTGTCCCTTCTCCGAACCCTATCGTGTTATATATCAATGGATAGCTTTTGAAGAGTAGAATCTAAATATGTGAGGTCCGACAAATTTGGAGTTCGTTTGCAAAAATTTTATCTGGTGCCCCTTTTTGGAGGGAATATTCCAGTCAAACTTCCTTACAAGGCCCAAAAATGACCTCAAAAAATTCGTAATGGGTGGGACAAATACAAGTCTTGGTTAAGATATGGCAACCATTCTCGGTGGAAAACATCCATACTACTCATAGGTATTCCAACAGATGCTCTGGGTCTTAGATTAGTCCAATTTGAGGGTGTAGAATCTCTAAAAGTTCCAAAGGTTTGTCTCGGAATAATAGAAAAATCCTTAGCTAGGTTTCTTAGGAAGTCTAAGGGCTTATTCTTTGATTGAGAAGTGTGGGGATATCCCAAACTCACTTAAATGTTAGCAAGTCCTAGCATTGTGGCTTGAGAGGCAAATGCTCCTGCATGTGAGTAATCATCAGCCACATTTGAGGGTTTAGAAGCAAGAGGATCAAGTATATCTAATAAAGCTCTCTCTTTCTCAGGATTAGCGTGTAACTATTGGTGTCTCCCCCTTGAGGATTTTTGGGTGGTAAATGTTTCTAAATGTGTTAGTGTACATCCTTAAACTATCTGATCAATAAATATTCTAACCTTGGGGTTAATTGTATCAACCACCTTTTATGGATCCCTTAAAGTTGCATAATCTCCTAGATTTGGTTGTTATTGTTGCTATCCACATATTCCAGTTCAAATTGACTATTTGTTTAAGGATGCCAATTAACTACTACCCATAAGTGGACATAGAGGTTTTGTGGGATGTCTCCGATCCTATGGAAGGGCGGGTGTCTATATTAAAAGTCATTGTTTTTCCACTCGAAGAAGGGACTCACGTCCTTAGAACTTCGGGTTGCTCTAGGCCATGGCTAGTCATGAAAAGTCCTCTGCAAAGAAGGTGTCATCTTGTAAATGGGAGACAAAGTATTGTTTGCGGCATCCTCACAAATTGTACATCAAGTTTTGGAAATGGTATAGAATAGGAACGATATTTGGATGGCTCCAGCTGTGGCACAAAAGTGTCGGCGATGACATCTTCAATGAGAGTTCCAACTTCCATATGCCACATGGGTGCCACACCAAGGGCAGTAGAGGTTGAGGTCCCAAAATGGAAGGAGGTGTTTAAGGAAATTTAGGGATTCCTCTTGGGTAGGGGATTGATAGCAATAGTGGGCGTAGGGTCTCCACTACCCACTCCAGGTGGAGACAAGAGTGCAAGAGCTTGGGGGATTGTTGGCAAAGTGGAAGCATGCATGCCATGATTTGTTAGATTGTACCGACAATGTCAGGTATCATGATTAGTATATCTTCTACAATAGCCACACCATAAGCCTATCCGACCTCTATTGTATTATGTGCGCTCATTTCTAGTGTGATTGCCTCGATAATAGGGACAACAAGTTACCTCTCTCCTAGGGTAAGCTACAAGATCCTTAGGAAGTACTTTTCAATTTTCCTCCATCTTTCCACGTCCTCAACACTAGCCTTATCTATTTTCCTACTGCTTGAAGATGTGCTAAGACAGGCTTCAAATGGAGTTTTTGATCTCTCAGACCCTTTAGTGCCACACATATTGTCATCAAAATCAATGGCATCTATACATCATTCATTAAAAGTTATTTGCCTCTTCTAGTAAAGATGGTTATGCAAATTTTGGTCTCGTAAAACCCTCGAGAAACAATAAGATTAAACGAGTCTAGCTTGGTTTCCCATAAAACTAAGCAACACAAATAGTAGTATATATGTCAATTGTACTCCTATACTTACAAACTCGGTTTCTTGTTGTTTGACATTGTTCAGCCCTAGAGGATGGGACTCCAATTGGATCCAGTCTTACGAAGAATTTCACCCTAAAAGCATTTTTCAAGGAAACATACATAGCCTTGTAAGGGGCCTCAAGTGTTTGGAACCAACGTCGAGACGCTCCATCACGCCAAAATCTAGGATTTGGGTAGGTTCATCATAGACACCTACATCTTTGCACATTTTCTCAAAAACTTCCCAAGGATCTAGTGCATCTTGTGTGCATCATACTTGTTCATCAATCTTTAAACTTGATCTTTTGGCCTATGTTGTCCAAGGTTCTATGGGAGCAACGGGTATTTTTCCTATCCTCAACCCTGAACCCATAGCTTCCACCAAAAGATAGCATCTTTGGAGAGTTTCTCGGAAGGAATGCTAGTCCAAAAGGAGACATTGGTGACACAAGAGGCACCACAAGGTTTAACAAAAATTTTGGCCACGTGAGGTGGAACGAATACAAGTCTTGGTTAAGATATAGCATTCATTCTCAATGGAGAAACATCCATACTACTCATAGGTATTCCAACAGATGCTCTGGGTCTTAGATTGGTCCAATTTGAAGTTGTAGAATCTCTAAAAGCCCCAAAGGTTTATCCCAGAATAATAGAAAAGGCCTTAGCTAGGTTTCTCAGGAAGTCTAAGGGCTTATCCTTTGATTGAGAAATGTGGGGATGTCCCAAACTCACTTAAATGTTAGCAAGTCCTAGCATTGTGGCTTGAGAGGAAAATGCTTCTACATGTGAGTAATCATCAGCCACATTTTAGGGCTTAGAAGAGCAATAGGATCAAGTATATCTAATAAAGCTCTCTCTTTCTCAGGATTAGCGTGTAACTATTGGTGTCTCCCCCTTGAGTATTTTTGGGTGGTAAATGTTTCTAAATGTGTTAGTGTACATCCTAAAACTATCTGATCAGTAAATATTCTAACCTTGGGGTTAAAAGTCTCAACCACCTTTTATGGATCCCTTCAAGTTGCACAATCTCCTAGATTTGGTTGTTATTGCCATCCACATATTCCAGTTCAAATTGACTATTTGTTTAAGGATGCCAATTAACTACTACCCCCATTAGTGGACATAGAGGTTTTGTGGGATGTCTCCGATCCTGTGGAAGGGTGGGTGTCTACATTAAAGGTCACTGTTTTTCCACTCGAAGAAGGGACATATGTCCTTAGAACTTTGGGTTGCTCTAGGCCGTGGCTAGTCATGTAAAACTCATCTGCTGCTGCTGCAGGTCTACCAGTTGCCATTAGGGTTGGTCTAATAAATCCTCACTTTCTGATGATAGGCTAAGCAAGGGTTCCTTAGGAGATGAGGGGTCAAGAATTATTTAATTCAAGTTTTGGTACTGCCTTGAGAGAGGCAATAACGGTATCATTATCCTCCTACATAGGATTCTCGATTGAATGTTTATGAGTATGGTTATCTTTATTTTCAAAATCTATGCATAAATGTCAGTGTTTACACGTGGGATTCAAGAGATGATTAAAACCCTTTTGTGTTTCACATTTTTAGAACACCCATGTACCTCAAACCGTAGCTCCAATCAAGGAGCTTCAAAAAGCAAAAGTGTACATTCTTCAAGCTCCACATAATCATAACACTAATGAGATAGTACATAGCCACACCAAGAATATAATTTTTCTCTTTGAAGCTCCTCAAATAGAGCTATGGTTTAAGACATATGAGATTTTAAATGTTGGAGAGAGACAAAAGGGAAGGTAGAAGGAGAAGGAGAAAGAGGTGGATAGAGGGATTGTGAGCGTTTCTTGGTGATCAAATTTGAGTTTTGCCTTTCTTGGTGCACTTTATTTTTCTTCACCGCTTTGATATATCTCCCTCCACTTATTTCACAGGTCTTTATATATATATACATATATGTATGTATGTATGTATGTACATACATACATACATACATACATATATATATGTATGTATGTATATATACATACATACATACATACATATATATATATATATATATACTGCTGAGACCGCCGCATTACATGCGGGGGCAGGGTTTGAACCCGCAGTCTTCAGGTCATGAGTCTGACGAGTTGGCCAAAAGAAAAGGAGAGGGAAAAGATACTACATTTGAAAGAAAAACCAAAGGAAGAAGCTCAGACAATCATGGAGTCCACTAGAAATGAGATCAAGAGGTTTAGGAGAGAGAAAAGATACTACATTTGAAAGAAAAATCAAAGGAAGAAGTTGAGACAATCATGGAATCCACTAGAAATGAGATCGAGAGGTTTTCTTCCAGGAAGAAGACTAGAAATAAGAAGATTGTCCCTAGAAAAAGAACTCGATGTATGTATGCATGTATGTATGTGTGTGTGTGTGTGTGTGTAAAGGGGAAATAAGTAGAGAGAGATATATCAAAGCGGCGAAGAAAAATAAAGTGCACCAAGAAAGTCAAAAGTCAAATTTGATTCACAAAGAACCATTTTTAAAAGACGATTTTACTACTATGAGATATCATATAATTATAGTTGATGGTGTCTTGATTTTGTGTTGTATATTAAATTAATGAAAATTACAGGTGGAGAGAAGTGAGATTATATGAGATGGTAATCACAAGATATGACAAAGTATAAATAAATAATAATTGGACTCAATTGGACACCAGTATTGGAAACCAAATGAAAAAAATGTGTATTAAAGAATAAGCTACAATGAGTAAATTGCCAAGTATAATGAATGCATTAAGCCAAGTTTATTAAAGGATAAGCCCTTAGACTTCCTGAGAAACCTAGCTAAGGCCTTTTCTATTATTCTGGGATAAACCTTTGGGGCTTTTAGAGATTCTACACCTTTGGGGCTCCTTCTCTCAAGAAGAAACCATAACCTTAAATTGACTTACAATTACAATCATGCATACAAGTTTGAAGCATAATATAAATAAGAAAACCCATGTAAATACACATCATGTACAACATATTGAATACCCCAACACCTTGTACCATTCAAGTATCTAAGCACTCTTTTGGATGCACCCCAATGCATCATTGTAGGAGTCCTCAAACTATTCCTACCAAACATATGTCTGCTGACTGAGTGAATACCCCAATGCCTAGTATCATTCAAGTATCTTAGCATTAGGAATTTTTTGGACCCAAAGAGGGCCTCTTGGATTAACTTTTGATTAGGAAATAGACCAATAGGAAGAGGGCTGGGTGCACATTTTTGACTTGTTTGACCCTAGGGGGTCTAGGCTTTGGTTTACTAATGGGGCCTAATTACTACTCTTGTCCCCCTATCTCTTGGGCCCAAACTTAGAGGTCCCCCCACCTACAATCGTGCAGATGAAAAATCCTAAAAATTGAAAATTTTTAATTTTTTCCCAAAAGTGTGTTTTCCCTCTCAAACTTCCCCCCAACGTACTCTAGGTTTGGAAAGCTCATTTTGAACCTCTTTCTTCCTCGTCTAAGCTCTCCATTGCTGCAAAAACTCCATACCTCTCAAGCTCTCCCTCCTTGTCAAGCTCCCTGAGTCCCTCTTTCTTCCTTTTCTAAGCTCTCCATTGCTATAGAAACTCCATCCCTCTCAAGCTCTCCCTCCTTCTCAAGCTCCCTCCCTCTCAATCTCCCTCTCTCTCTCTCTCTCAAACTCCCTCCCTCCATTGCTGCAGAAACTCTATCCCTCTAGGTTCAGGAAGCCTATTCTCAAACTCTAACCCTCTTTTAAGCTTTCCATTGCTGCACTGAAAACCCTGAACTTTCTCTCCTCTCCACTCTTCTGTGTGTAAAACAAGCTTTTCTTTTCCCTTCTTCTCTTTTCTTACCACCATGGCCTCTTCCAGTAATGTGAGAAGACCTAGGGAGAAGGTGGAAGAACTTGTGCTGCATAACACAAGAGATGAGAATGGAGTTTGGGCTCCAACAAGATTCAGGGTTGGGGCTTGGGTCTACATGCAGCCAAGCTCTAAGGGACCACATCGAGTGCGTCAACTGGGAAATATGCTACATCATTGGAAGGGGCGGCTACAAGGCTTCAAGCATACTAAGAGGAAGGACTGGTTGCCATAGTGCAACATGTGTATACCCTTGTGAAGACCTGTACATTCAAGGCCAACGACCAAGGTTTCCTTCAAATTGTCAGTGTAACATAAACACAGCTTTAACAACACGCTAATATTGGATTTTTTGTTTCAAATTTCCTTATGATTCTCCATTTTCTTATGTCTCTCTGTAGACATTTTCCCCTCTAATTATGTTGAGGAACAACCACTCCAAAGCCTCACTAGAGTTTTCTATGCTATGCATGCATCCATTGGAGAGGCAATGTTTGTATCTCAAAGCCCAAGACTTGATCTTGTACAAAACAATATCTTTTTCTTTTCTCACTCATATTTTGTAGATAAAAAATCAGGTTTATTTGGCAAGCTAGAAGAGATCCCCAACCCCCCTCTTAACAATCCCGAATGGCCCAAACCTGATGCTTGGACCATCTTATGCTTAAAGTTTAAGATGGTAAGTGATATCAAGACATCACTCAAGTTTTCAAAGGCATCTAGGTTAGTAGGGCTAAATTGGTTTTGTCCTTTACATGTTTTTGGCACATGTTCAATTCCATGCCAATGCACCAAACAAAAATAATGTATATTTGTAAGGAGATGGGGTCTAACCTCATTCAAGGATTACTAGGAGAGGGTTGGGAGGTTAATGAGGGGTCACATCAAGGTGATGTGTACAAGTGCAATGTAGTAGATTCTACACTATCTTTCAGGTTCTTGAAGGCACGCTCTATTTTGTACATGCGTCTGCACTACCAAAGATGGATGCAAAAGCACGGGACATGGATCCCACTTCAAGCCTTAGATGATGCAAAATGGATGGATTGAGCGAGTGGCACCAGCAAGCAAGCATTGGAGCCTAGCAGACCTCCATCAACACTTTAGCATCATTTGCTTTGATAATGTGGAAGATTCAAGTTTCAAGTTGATGAGAAGAAAGGTATATCTGATTCCACTACATGTCTAGAGTTAGCCCTTACACTTTCTGGTTATTCTGCCACTTTCTATATTTTTACAGATTGGGAAGCGTAAGGAGGGGACAACCATGGTCTCAGAATCATGGCAAATGGGGGACCTTGAATTTTCAGCACAGCAAGGTGCATAGCCCTACCAACACATAGTAGGCATGTGGAAGAGCTTGAAGATGAATTGAGTATATGGGAAAATAGCCTCTGTTTTAATGCATGTGAGGGGCAAGAGTTTAAAGATCGAGGTGAAGGCAATGACAAGCTTTCAAGTCAACAAGGAGATGGAGATCAACATGAAGTAAATGTCACAAGAGGGGTAGAAAATGAAGACATTATAACAATTTTAGATTAGATGATATGCTTATAATTAACCAATCTTTATTTAATTAAAATCTTAATATTTTTGTAAACTGTAATTTTTTTGTCTAGCGGTCTAGTGTGAAAAGGCCAAACTTTAAATTTTAACTATAAATAGCCAAAGGTGCCTTCTTTCTCATTTTCACACGATAGAAACCAAGCACAAGCTCACACTATCTCCTTGCATTCACATGGCTACCCACTTTGACAACTTCTGTGAGTTCCTCTCCACCACCCCGTGGGCGGGCAAGAGCGAGCTCTTTGTCATGTTCTCTTGTGAAGCCGACTTTGAAAAGTTGCTCGCCCTTGCGTCCCAACATTATGAGATGCAGATTGCATACATGGAGCAATACTTGGCTCCCCACTCCATCTCCTTTCCCCATTGCCCCAATGATCGATGGGTGCTTGTTGAGCTGCTTAAGTACATTCAACAATATGCTCGCCCCTACATCCCCAATGCCTTGAATGCTTCATCGACATTTGCATCCCCGCAGGAGCTTACTGTACCTTCAATAAGCAGGAGGTGAAGAGGTTGGGGAAGGGCAATTTAGGATCTAGGTTCCTCTCATGGCTCGCCACTTTTGCGATCCTCATCAGCGATGAGGATTCGGATCAAGAGGTAGAGATGCCTGGATTATTGCAGTTGGTAGGGTATTTGAGGGATGACAAGGAAGTGACGGCAGTAGGAATGAGTGCTGGTGTAGAAGAGCAGCTTGCATCAGAGCACTTTTCAGAGGGTGCACATTTTGCAGCTGAACAGCCCACTGTAGTAGAAGATGCGGGGCCATCTTCCCCACACGAGGAGAGCAAGGTGCTGCCAGAGCTTGAGATCAATCTCTTGAGCACCATTGTGGTGGAAGGTGAAGAATACTTATTTCTTCATGATCAAGACAACTGTCTGGAGAATGGATGAATGCTTGGGCATTATATGCACGCGATGTGAGGTGGACCTTGATACGTCCAACCTCAGTCCTCACCTAGATAGTACTATATTACCCCTTGGAGAATCTATCGCAGCAGAGACAGTTGCTTTGATCAAGGAAATTGTGGTTGAGATCACGGAGCAAGCCCTAGTTCCAGAGGAGGAATTCACAACCTTACAAGACAAGCTAGAGGCTAAAAAGGATACGCTTGCTGCTGGAGTAATGGAGGAGACCAAAGCACCAAAAAGGATGAGGCTAAGTCCTCGATTCACCTCTCCACTCCCACCAGCACTTTGGCAAAAGAAGACATTGAGAAAGAGGTTATAATCGACCTTTTACAACCTAGAAACATTTGTAATTATGTATAGGAAAATATTTTGATTTTTCCTTTGATTACAGAGGGTGGTTGAAATTGACGCATTTGCTGGGAGAAATGGTGGCAACAGAGACCAGGCCAAGGTCCATGGACATGATGCTGCGTTGGCGCACTATCTTGGTTGACTTCCTATGGATGGCATTGCCATTATCCACAGGGACTATACCCCTCAATTTTCCTTCACTCTCTTCTTTTTGAAAGCCCTCTCTAAGGTGTTCTGTGTAGCCTCTATGATGGCGGCACAGAGCACCAAATGTATAGTTCTGACTAAAAAATCCCTTGCCTTTGATGTTTTTGGTTCTGGATTTAGGAGTAAGCTTCTTACTCGTATAGGTATAGCCAAAAGCATAGACATAGAGGATCCTCAAGAAATAGCCCAATCACTCCTTGAGCACACTCTGCCCAATAACAAGAGAAGGAAGCTCAATATTATAAGAAAGCTTTTGTAAAGATGATGTATCATTTCTTACTATGAATACAATACATTTTTTGCAAACTTATTTTCATCAAGTATATCATTGTTTTTTCTAGTCACGTACCATCAATGTTTTTGTGAATGCATCAGAAATGACCCCGGGAGCTTGGGGAAGTAGTGCCAAAGCAGTGCGAATTTTGAGCCTACATCGCTGCTGTAGAGCCCAAACTCACACTGTTTTGGCACAGCTTCCCCAGCCCTTCAGGAGCAATTCTGATGCATTGGATGATAAATAATGTATTTTTACACATGATTAAAGGTATTTTTATTTTGTAAATTACTGTCTCATAATTAATGTGCTTAACTTGATTATAAATGCATCAAAAATGATTCTGAGTGGCTGGGGGAGCAGTGTCAGAACAGTGCGAATTTTGAGCCTACACAGCTGCTGTAGAGCCCAAATTCGCACTGTTCTAGCATAGCTTCCCCAACCCTCCAGGAGCAATTCTGATGCATTAGATGACAAATAATGTATTTTTATACATGATTAAAGGTATTTTTATTTTATAACTTACTGTTTTTATAATTAATGTCCTCAACTTCATTATAAATGCATCAGAAATGATCCCGAGTGGCTGGGGGAGTAGTGCCAGAACACTGCGAATTTTGAGCCTACACCGCCGCTGCATAGCCTAAATTCGCACTATTCTGGCATAGCTTTCTCAGTCCTCCAAGAGCAATTCTAATGCATTGGATGACAAACAATGTAATTTTACACATGATTAAAGCTGTTTTTATCTTATAAACTATTGTTTCTCACAATTAGTGTAAACTTTATTATAAATGCATCAGAAATGATCCTAAGTGGCTGGGGGAGCAATGCTGCCAGAACAGTGCGAATTTTGAGCCTGCACCGCCGCCGCTGCAGAGCCTAAATTCGCACTGTTCTCGTATAGCTTCTGCAGTCCTCTAGGAGCAATTCTAATGCATTGGATGACAAACAATGTAATTTTACACATGATTAAAGCTTTTTTATCTTATAAACTATTATTTCTCACAATTAGTGTACTCAACTTCATAAATGCATCAGAAATGATCCTGAGTCGCTAGGGGAGCAAAGCGAGAACAGTGCGAATTTTGAGCCTGCACCGCCGTACAGAGCCTAAATTCGTAGTGTTCTGGCATAGCTTCCCTAGTCTTCCAGGAGTAATTTTGATGCATTGGATGATAAACACTATATTTTTACACATGATTAAAGATGTTTTTATCTTATAAACTAATATTTCTCACAAGTAGTGTGCTCAAATTCATTATAAATGCATCAGAAATGATCCTGAGTGGCTGGGGGAGCAATGCCAAAACAGTGCAAATTTTGAGCCTTCACCGCTGTAGAGCCTAAATTCGCACTCTTCTGGCATAGCTTCCCCAGTCCTCCAGGAGCAATTCTGAAGTATTGGATGACAAACAATGTAATTTTACACATGATTAAAGCTGTTTTTATCTTATAAACTATTGTTTCTCATAATTAGTGTAATCAACTTCATTATAAATGTATCAGAAAAGCCTCACAGCCAAAGCCTTGGCAAATATTTTGTATGCACAGTTGAGCAGGGTAATAGGTCTCCAGTTGGAGATGAGATCTTTCTCGCCCTTTTTATGTATTAATTTGATGATGCCCTCGTTGATTGAGAGAGGAAGGGCCTTATGATGCAAAGCTTCTTTCCAGACTTCCTTCAGGGGCTCAATAAGATGGCTCTTGAAGGTTTTGAAGAATTCCGCTGGAAGGCCATCCTTTCCTAGTGATTTTTTGTCTTTTAGATGGTCAATGGCCCTTGCAAGTTCTTCTGTAGTGAGGTTTTGTTCCAACCATTGTGCTTGTTGAGGAGGTATTGTTTTAGCCCTGCTTTGTCTAATGATTTTAGAGTATTCCTTTTGATCATCAATAGTTTACATTTTCTGTAAACATGGCTTGAAAATGCTGCGCAATCCAACATTTATTATCTTCCTCTGAGCATATTTGCATACCATTTCCATCTTTTAATAGGGGGATGGATATCTGCGGCATGCTCTTTTAACATTTGGAACATTTCTGGCGTGGGTCTATCTGCCTGGCCAGCCCACCACTCTCTAAAGAATACTGAGCATTCCTCTAGCTCTCTATCTTCCATTCGGTTAAGACAAGCTCTTGTATCTCTTAGCTCCTTCTGGGCAGTATCATCTCCCAAGTTGACCCTCATCTCAAGATCTTGTATTTTAGTCAGACATTCCTGTTTTCTCTTTTCTCTTATCTTTTTAGCTCCCTTCCTTGTACAAATTAGAAGGGATTGGGTCGATTTGACTGCCAAGGTCCAGGCCTTAGCTGGGGTAAGCCCTAAGTTGAAGAAATGGTTCCAAATTTTCTTTACTTCCTCTTGTACTATAGGAAGTTTGAAGAGTGCGGGGTCAGTAAGGTTTTGGATCCCATGAACAGCCAGCAGGGAGAAATCAGATCAGTCGCTTCTCAGAGCGTGTGACCAACTTCAAGCAGAGAAGGAGGTGAAATAGATGTGCACTCTTCAAAAGACAGAGAAAAGAGAGAGAATTTAGGAGCTAGAGCGCTCCTACACAAGAGAATTGGTGGCCCCGAATTGCCACAGTCGGCGCCTCGCAAAGTATTTCTTTATTTATTGCAGAGGTGAGTACAACAATCTTGGGGAAGATGATCCCCCTTCTTGAAACACCCTGTCCACACAGTTCTCATGCCAAAATTCAGTAGAGAGAGCGTGCATAAAAAGCACGTTGATAGCAATTTTAGGTGAAAAGCACCCAAAACCTTTAAAAACAAAGGTGTGCAAGCTGAAGAAGCGAGGGCTGCCTATGTGCCACGTGGCAGCCACATCAACACTGCCATGTCAGCACTCCCACATGGCAGGTGGTGATGCGGTAGGCTGGCAACTGGGCCACAAGCAAGGCAACTCCAAAATATGGTCACATTAACCCTGCTCTTAAAACAAAGCAATCGTCCTCCATTGCAGGCTTCCATTGCAGGGTAAGAAAGAAAATGAAAACATGCACCATGCATTCCACATTCTAGTTGTACCATCACAATCTGCAATACACATACAATGGCAATAATCATGACACAATGAAGCAGTGTACTCATAATGCTTCAATCATACACAATCCAATCCATGTGCGCTGCCCGTAGAATGCACTCTTAAAAGGAAGCAGTGTCCACAGAATACTTGTATCAATCAAAGAGAATCAAGTCCATACATGATTCAATTAATTCATTATGTGTATATACAATCTAGAGGCTTAACTAGCAGAATAATGTCGACACAGTACCAAGAACCTCGAGATCTCCTCTATAGTGCTCTGTCTGTAGATCTACAAGGTGGAGGTACCCCTCAGGTACCTCCACCTTGAGCATGAGGTAATGCTCCAGGTGCCACTGCCGAATCCACCTCTCCAGCTCTACCAAGGGTAGGCTCCAACTGGAAAACTTCAAGGTAAAGGTCTAAAATATGTGGGCTATCTGCTAAGTCGCGCTCCTTCATCCACCAGGAGTAACATGGAATGCCGTTCCATAGCCTTGGGAATGAGGGAATGCATTCCATAACCTCTGTCGTTCCCATTCCATTTCTGCAAATGTGCATCCTTGGCTAAAGGCATTCTGGGTCTAATTTTGAGTAAATGAGAATTTGTATATTTTTCTATGATCATATCATATCATATGAGAGTGGTATATGACCTTGCATCTAAAAGTCTGGGCAATATATGCCCTTGCATGTCCTTAGCTTCTTGCAAATGGTAGCCATATGGTGATGACATGTCGCTCCCATTTTTTTTCCAGGTTCCCATTCCCGTTCCTATTCCTAAACAGACCCACATTCCATCTGTCTATTCCTATTCCATGTGACTATATGATCCATGGGTGAATAATTACTAAATTTCACCAAGTACCACCGAGTGATTTTACCCTGAACTTTCCTCTCTTAGTGTGCAAGAAACTGTTTTGGGACCAAAACTTCTTCAAGTTCTGGTTGTTCTTCATTTATTGTTTCTGTTGGCACATCACATCTATAAGGTCAAAGAAGACTCACATGAAAAGAATTGTCAATCCTCCAATGCTCTGGCAACTGAAACCGATAAGACACATCATTGATCTTCTCTATGATCTAGAAGGGCCCATAGTAGCACATGCTAAGCTTGGGTATAACCTTTCCTTGCCTTTCTATTTCTTTACTCGAGCCTTCTCAAACTTGAGAAGAACCCAATCACCTGTCTCAAACACCAACTCATGTTAATACTTATTTGCAGCACGCTTCTGGTTCTCTTGAGGCTTAAGCAAAGCCTCTTTCACCTTGGAATATGCAACATCCAAGTCTCCAACAAATATGTCCGCCTCAAATATCTTGTCCTTTGTAAGAAGAATAGGAGGCACCTTCTTACAACCCTCAACAATCTCAAATGGAGTTTTACGCGTTGAGGAGTGAACTGTGTTGTTGTAGTCCTTCTCTCACTTGATCTTCTAATAATCTTCTAATATCAAACATAGGCCTTCAAGAGATCCAATACCACTGAATGGTCGGACCCATTAGATGTTGGGAGCCTTCGCATACCGTAACAGTAAAATCAAACTCTACACCTTGTGCCTCAAAGGAGCAGTGACACAAAGTCATTGGTCCATTATCAAAAAGTCGTCTTTCATGGTGTAGTGCTGCATGGGTTGACCCGCATTCATCTTTTCAACAACATGAGTGAAATATGGATCCCCGTCGCATATCGGTGATTCATCTCATCAAGCTCATACTGGGTCCATCGCATACTGATGAGCAACAATGGTGAGTGAAACCACTTGAGGTCTTGGTGAAAGAGTGTGAGCCACTTTGTTCTTTGACCCCTTTACATGTAAAAGCTGAAAATGCAACATGGACAAAAAGTTTGCCCATCGAATATGCTTCTCTGAAATCTTCGATTGTTGTAGAAAATAGAAAAAGCTTTGATGATTGGTCTCTACAACAAAATCAGCCCCAAGCAAGTAATGTTTCCATGAGTGTAGGGCATGGAGAATGGAAAGAAGTTGTCATGTGCAAGACGTGTGCAGTGCTGATCTCAGAGCTAATCCTAAAGGGCAACAAGATAAAGAGTTAGGTTAGAACCAGATCAGGAGCATGGGTTGTTGTTTTTGGCAAGGGAATGACTTGTGGTGGACAAGGGGTGCTATCGGCGGCTAGCGCAAAAGTGAGCAGAGGACCTGTTGGTGTAACCATTTGGTCCCTTCACCAGTCTTGATCGATGTTTCACACATTGAATAGAGCCAAGGTGTGAACGGGGATTTTTTGCAAAACAAAGGTGAAGCATTTACTGGCAAAGTTTGGCCTAAAAAATGGCTACAAAACATAAGGATCATGGGATTTTTATTCGTTAAGGTGGATTATAAGGTTTTTAAGTCAACAGGTTCACACATCATTAAAGTGTGGCCAGACTTATTATTATTTTGGGCCTGGATCCCTGGACAGAGGAAGGCACCTATCATAAACTTGGCCAACAAGCTGGAAAACTACAAAAGTTGATATTTTGGGCATATTCAGCCACTTTTGGCAAAAAGGGAAAAAGCACAGCTATTTTTGGGACTGGTCGACTTTATAAAAGAATGAAAGTTCTTCAGGTGTCCACTCATCACCTGGCGGGTAGCAGTGCTCTTCCTCTCTCTTAAGCACAGCTATTTTTGGGACTGGTCGACTTTATAAAATAATGGAAGTTCTTCAGGTGTCCACTCATCACGCAGTGCTCTTCCTCTCTCTTAAGCGCCGACCGTACAACTTGTTTCTTTCTCCTGAGTATTGGTCGTATAGCAGAACATCAAATTTCTCTCTCTTCTGATGCGCTGGCCATATAGCAGGACACCTTCTCTCTTCCCTTCTGTGCTCTGATCATACATAATTACAGCCGTCTGCACTCCCACTGGCCATACAGTTTTGGTCGTATAGCTAGACAACACCTTCCCTCTTTTGAGCACTGGCCATACACAATAGTAGCAGCCTATTATCACAAATGGGCACGTGGTTATACAGAATTTAACACTTAAATCATAAAATTACCATGCCATGTCCCACATACATAACCATACATCTTTGTGGCAATTGATTATACAATTTTGAAATACTGAAAAGAAATGACACAGCACTAGGGGCTAGAGGATGGGCTAGTCCCACCCCTCCCCCCCTTGAGGGATTCATATTGCCTTAAGTGAGTAAGAGTTTCACAAGTACATGAAGCAAGTGGCTTGACCCAACCATAGACCGCCGTCTTTTCCAAAATAATTGTTCATGAAAACAATTCAAAAATGTTATACTTTCCCACAAGTAGCCCAGCTACAAGGTAGCAATATGGTGCCCAGCCTACAAGGTAGCAATATGGTGCCCAGCACCCCTTCCAGATTGCCCAACAATCGCAAAGAAAATGAAAGATCAGCTTTCTATAAATGTATCCCAACTACAATAAGATCAACCATCTAGTGGCTGAAAAATCAGCCTTAGGAAAGTGCCCAACACTTCCCAAGGGTTCTCCCGTGTAGAATTCGCAACACAACCGAAACCAAAATGATTCTTCCACAACTTTAGTCTTTAGAAAAAGTCTTCTTTTGCAAGCTTGAATGGAGAACTTCTATTCTGAAAATTAGAATTCAGCCAGCTTCTTAGTGTTTTTGGAGAGAGGAAACACTAAAATCTGTCTAGGAAAATGCTCTGCAACAAGTGCACTGGGTAGAGAAATGCACAAAGGCCAAATAGTGTGCCAAACTAAGGCTAAAAATCAGTATTTATAGAGCTGAAATTAGCCTAGAAGGAGGCACCTAGAAGAAGATA
Organism: Cibotium barometz; assembly: GCF_041138505.1. Lineage (NCBI taxonomy): Eukaryota > Viridiplantae > Streptophyta > Polypodiopsida > Cyatheales > Cibotiaceae > Cibotium > Cibotium barometz. The sequence continues at coordinate 930,176 of NC_141093.1, read as the reverse complement.
AGGAATGGAGAGTGTTGCTCATGAAAAATTGTGGCAGAGAGTGATTTGTGCATGACTTTTTGGATCAACATGAGTGGCTACATGGAAAAGAGCAACTCGAGTAGTAAAAAGGCTTATTTTACATGCTTCACTTTTGAGTTAACTGACTTGCATGACTTCCTTTAGAGAAAAGTGAGCTTGCATGCCATATTTTTAGGTGCATGAGAGGATAAAGCATTGCATATTGCATGCATGTAGCCAAAAAAGCTTGCATGTCACATGCATGGGGGTTTCTGGCTATGTGTGTCGCATGCATGGGAGTTTCTGGTCATGCATGTTGCATGCATGGGGGTTTCTAACGATGCATGTGGCATGCATGGGGGTTTTTGGACATGAATATCGCATGCAGGGGGTTTCTCATCATGGAGGAGAAGATCACCAACCATAAATAAATGATTTGCCTTACATGCATGCATGGAGATAGAAAACCCGCATAAGAGTGTGTTGCCTTGAAATATCTACGATTTGTGTACAAATTCATCCATACACGTTAACTGAAGATAGATTATGCACAGCATACTAGCCCATGCGTGCAATCCAGGCATGCCCAGATCCATGAATTTCTCATGCAATGAAATCCAAGCATTATCTAGGCAAATAAAACAGTAGACACAAATAAAATAAGCCATGCACAGAACTGTATGCACCTAAACACATATTTTGGAAGAAACAACATCTATTTACATGTAATTGAAATTTACAAAGTCTATGTCATTTGTTGGCTCTCCAAGGTCCATCAAATGTCCATAGCATTATGTATTACATTTGGTGCTCCAAGATCTATCAAATGCCTAACATTCTTCTTTGCACCCAAGATCTCGTAGATATAGCTGAAATACACATACATGGGAAGCTTAACCATAAACATACCATGCTTACATGCAATGTCCAACACCCATGTTCATGGATAATGGAGAATTCAGAATATGAATCCTGAGAAATTAGGGAGTAGTTACATTCCCCCCCAGCTTCTAAACAGTCCTCAATTGAAAAGCCTCCAGATAGTTGCTGAGGAGATCAAGATATTCTTTAAGATCTTGTTCTTGCATCCACCTTAAATCCATAGGGGAATAGTCCTTGAACTTAACCAAATACTTTCATATGACCTTGCCTCTCTTAAGCTTTCGCTCTTGATTGGAAGAGAATATGTTCCAGTTGAGGCACCTCCTCTAAATCATCCACTTCTGGTCGATCTTTTGTAACTAGTTGAGAAGGTGGTGGTCCAATATATGGTTTCAACAAGCTGATGTGGAAAACATTATGTATCTTCCAAGCCAACCTAAAAGCCACATCCGATTGATCTTTTGAATAACTTGGAATGGACCATAATACATGTTGGCAAGTTTGAGAGCCTTGCCTTCTTGCCCTAGCCTCTTGCAGAGACGTGCCTTTTCAAACTTGAGACGAACCGAGTCCTTCTCTTTGACGTCCATATGATGCCGATACTGATCGGAGCAACCTTTTTATGCTTTTCTTGAGAGCATTCTATGTCTGGCCAAACTTGTGCATAGGCAGTATCTACGTCTAACATACTCATCAACAACAAAAATCTGATCCTTAGTAGTGCAAAGGATGGGTGAAAGTATTGCCTTACCATAGATAACCTCAAATGGAGCTTTGCCAATTGAGGAATGCACTGTGTTGTTGTATGCAATCTCAACTAAGGGTAAATACTTCTCCCATGCTGCCTTTGGATCAGAAACATAGCACTTATGCAGATCTAGCACCACTGAATTAGCTATCTCACATTGCCCCCATCGGTTTGGGTATGATAAGTAGAAGAGAAATTCAGCTTCGTACCCATGTTGTCAAATAGATCTCTCCAAAGTAAGCTCGTAGTCCTTGGATCTATGTCACCCACAATGGACTTAGGCATTCCATGATGCTTGAAGACATGAAAAAGTAAGAGTCAAGCCATATGATTCGGCTTGATAGTCTTTCTTACGGGAATAAAATGAGCTTGCTTACTGAAGCGATCAATAATAGTCCAAATAGCATTATTACCATATGCGGATCGAGGAAGATCTGTGAAATCCATTGCTATGCTATCCCAAGGCTCTTGAGGAATATGCAAAGGGCTGAAGTAAACCAGGCAACTTATGCCTGTCATACTTAACTTTCTGGCATACCACACACTCACAATGTGGCGTGTAGAAACCTTTACTCCCATGAAAAACATTACCATTACACTTGCACATATTCTAACAAGTAAAATGAATCTCAAACATGTCATATTTGCACATTTTGGGAAGGGAATAATGAAAAAATATTGGATAAATTGTGCTAACAAAACACACTCTTTGCTTTTACATGGGAAAATATAGTAGCACGTTAACTTTCTTACATCCATTTGGTGAGCTTAATTGATAGTTAGAATTAAAGGGTTGATACAAAGCCTTCCAAGACATGTATATGCCCATCTAGCTTGACTTGTGTTTATATGTTTCATCATCATCATAAATTCATTAATCATTAATAGAGCAAGCCTAGACTGATGTTCTCAATGGCTAAAAAGATTTGAAGCTCAACTTCAACATTATTGGAAAATTCCTTTCTCTTCCTAGAGGTATTCAAAAGTAACTACTTTTCCCTTCCTAAGTAACTACTTTTCCCTTACACTGACTCTCTTTACCATCCTTGACCACTTGACCTTTCTAGTGAATCCCTTGAAACTTATTCTTCTTAAGGTTTCCTTCTTGCATCAAAATATTTACCTTGTATATTGCCAAGATTTTAATAAAATTTGTGTCCCTTTCAAGGTCTTTGATTTTGATTGATCCTCAAGAAGACTCCTTTTATGTAAAGGCTAAAATCTAACTAAAGTAGTAGGTGTTCTAACTACACCATGTAATTTCTTGGCTGAAAATGGAAGAAGCCTTTAAGCTAGATCCTTTAGGGTATTAGCTATTCCTACACCAATCATTTAGCCTTGTAGTCTTTGATTTTGTTTCATGGTGTTTTCCTCCTCCTCTCATTACTAGACTTTTTAGCAATATGTTGTTTCCCGAGGTATGCATTCTAGTATCGTTCTTTGTCTTATTGATGCTTGAGTATAGCCCAAGCATCACATTCTTCATTTGTGTACTAAATGATAGTATTACTAATGCTAGTAAGACAATCACACAAAGCACATCTTTGTTACACTCTTTTCATGCTTGCAGTCTTGTACATTTATCATGGTACCCTAGAGCTTTTTGTTGCTCATAAGCATCTTATACTATCTCTATAAACTTAAATGAAACATTAAAAGTAGCAACATCATTGTCTGTACACATTGTTTTATCATCTCCAACATGGAGAACTAAGTGCACTATTTTTAAGCTCTCTTGGTAAGCTCAGTTCATAGGGCATACCACCTACTTGATATAACATTCCATAACACCTCATAGAGATATGTAAAAAATGTTTCCTCTTTTCCTTTAAAAGTGGAAATCTCAGGAAATCCACATAAGCCTATGCATAATCATGAACGTAGTTCATGCTCTCATGTGTGACTTTGAGCATATCTTGCATGTCTTGCATGAACTCCTTCATAAACCAAATCTTGTGAAAGAAGATTTATCCTTCCATGTCAAGATGGCCTTTCTTGTTCATTAGGAAGTGAACACGAAGGGAACAATATCCTTATCATCACTAGGGTTCCTAAACTCTATTGACAAACTAGGTGCAATCTTTGAGAGATCCTTGGTAGCTACCTCACTTTATAGAAATGTTTTTGGTTCAACCTCTAAAGCAGGACTATGCGACCATGTTGATGTAAAGGCCTCTATGGTCAACATTTGGGAGTGTAGTGTGAGGTGGAAATTAATGGAAACATATTCAAGGTTAAGTTACGGTTCTCTCTAATTTGGTTGCCTTTTTAATTTTTTCTTTTAGGCTTTTAATAGATACTTTAATGCTAGTTTGGCATTTTAAGAAATGACAGTGCTAGGCAACAACTCTATAGCAATAAAAGTGTTGTCCAACAACTTTGGAACATAACACCAAGTAGCCTCAATCATAGTGACATCACTAGCACTTGGACCATTGGAGTAATCAACACTCTCAATGACTCTTCTCGCTACAGAAACTAAATGCTTCAAAGGAAAAATATCCTACCAATGCAAAAAAATTCCTAAACAACTCCATTTGTACACAGACCCTACTCTTGCATGGTAAGTAGTCATCATTGATAAAATAATTTTTAACTAGCTCCCATTTTTCCCTCACAAAATTCATCCATAGTCCCCCTCTTAATGCACAATTCTTCCAACAAGTGAAAGGGTGATCCATTTATATTTTACTATGACCGCACACCACAAAGTAAACAAAAGTCACTCTTCTTACCTATAGCACCCTTTGGTTGCTTGGATAATTAAGGTTTCTAGACACCTTACACCTACAATGTAAGTTCAAGAGCTATGAATATGCTCACAACTTTAAGTTGAGAAAATTATTTCTTACGTGGTGAAACTCATATCATTATATCAGAGGCATACAACTTAACCCATTCAACTTGTGGGAGGAACAAGCAATAATGGTTCAATACAACATCTGATAGGTATTTAAATCAAAAAATTTATCTCAAATCTTGGTTCTTCTTTGCTACTTTGATGTTCTACGATCACTATTGGAAACAGATGATGGAGAAGTGATAGAACATGTGTAACCGCATATTGGATCACTCTAGTGCATTACTTTTATTTACCTTTTCAAGCAATAACTTTCTAAAACTCTTGTTCAAGAAAGTAATGAGTCTCTGTCTTTAACAAGAATTGTCACAAATAGTTAAATGATGGTGTTGGCAGGGTCAAGTTTCATGCTTTGAATATTCCCTACATCAATAGTGCTACAAGAGAATCTTCGTTAAATGCTTCTTAATCTTCTTGCTTATCCCAATAGGCCATGTATCAAACACCATTCCCTTGATACTAGTAAAAATTGTTGTTGGACAGCCTTTGGCTTCACCATCTTGCTCATGTTTTGCTTTTGTCAACCCCCTCTAGATCTTCTATTTGTTTACAATGCTTACGTAGCTTCTCTACATGCCTAGCCTCTCAAAAGGCACCACAATAGTTTCAAAAGACTCATTTGTTTTTTGATGAGGAAAATGTGCATTCACATGCTATCTTATGAAATGGGTTTATGGGTTTTATTATCAACATGGGCATCATCGCTTTCAACATTGACAAGGATCGTGATCACAACAGTATTGACATGGGCCGTGATGGCATCAAATAAAGTGATCAAGAGTCATTTAGATTTTCATCATCAAATAAACTTTTCAAAACCTTTTGTAAAAGCAGCCAAATGAGTACGCTAATGCATATGCATGTGAAAAAGAAGCATACAAACCATGTAAAAACACCGTAACCACATGAGTACACGAGTGTAAATGTGCATAAAGCATCTAGTCCATATCAAAGAACTTATCAAAGAGCAAGGAGATCTCGAGCCAGTAGCACTAAGCAACATAACCACTACCCTAACCTAGATCATATGTTGTTAATGCCACCAAATGAGTAGGCAAATTTGTATGCGAAACACTCGACCACCGAAGAGTAGCCAAAGCAGCACCTTGGGGAGTGAAAATCAACCTAGCCATCTCTAAAAGTAACCTCTAAGCTAGAGAGTATCCAAGCTAAAGAGCCTATGAGTTACCTAGCCAAGTTAGAATGACGGGGGATAAAATTATATTGTAACCAACATCCAACCACCTTGAGTAGCCCAAACACTTGGCACCAAGGGGAGTGCTGAGAAATGTGGTGCCAAAGAGCACAAAGAAGAGATAGGGAGTGAGTTGAGTAAGTCAAAAAGAGCAATGTCTAGCATAAACCCAAATGAGCAAAGGGCATTATCCCACATTGATGTACAAGCCCAAGGGTATACCTCCTCATATAAAAGGGGGCCATTTCAAGCAATGAATTACTCACTTACACTTATCTCAAGTCAAATTATGTATCCAAGCTAATTCATCTTGGTGTCTAATTGTACTTGAGTGCATCTTAATTAGCACACACTCATGATGAGTTTTCTTTACTTTGATACATCTTAGATTAGTATGGTTATTAGTGTAAGATTAGCTTTTGATTATATAGAATTAGATAGATGCCTTTTGTTTAGGGGAGCTCGATCCATACTTTCACCACTTAGTAGCTGCATGCTTAGTTATATCGCATCCCCACTTTGTGTAAACATTCTAGTGTCTTTGCATTATTTGTGACACACCAATCTAGTTCTTGTTTCACTACTTTGATGAGCATGTTGTCAAATTTTGTGATATGTGATATGTAACATGACACAACACTATGGCTTGGGGGGTTCACTAAATCAAACCTAGTATATCGCGTCTGTTGAAGGGGTATGTATAGAATCCATGTTATGGGAAAATCCGGAACAGGAGTAAGAAATGCCAAATAGGAGCCATACGTGGCACAATTGACAAGCCAAAGAGCCACAGATCTAATAAGGATGGAAGCTATGGCCGAGTCGAGTGAAAATGAGAGCAGAGTCAAAATATGGAGGAATATGGGTTGAATACTATTTTTAGAAAGATCTGTGTATGCTCAAATACTTTTTCCCCGCCACTGTTTGGGGGTCATTGTGTATAGTGGAAACAACACACTCACTCCTCCAAACGTGACACTCGATCATGACCCGCCGGCTAACGCATGGAGTAACGTTACCTTCTTGTCAATGATGACCCGCCGGTTGAAAAACGAGGTGGTAAAATCTGTTCGCCTGCTGTTGACTGCCAGCGTGGCTGATATGCCATGCAGGCACCAAATCAGCAAGCGAACCGATTTGTAGTGTGAGCCAGCTGCTGTAGGTGATTGCTGTCATCAAAATTAAGACGCGGAGTCATGGCCAGGAGGAGGGCGAGGAGGCTGATCAAGCAGGCGTCTGAAAGAAAAGGCTATCGAGAAGGGGCAGACGAAGTCCGCCGGCAGCGCTGCTATCGCTGTATTGTAGGTGATTGCTGTCATCAAAATTAAGACGAGCGTCCATGGCCAGGAGGAGGGCGAGGAGGCTGATCAAGCAGGCGTCTGAAAGAAAAGGCTATCGAGAAGTGGCAGACGAGCGCGGCGGCATTGATTTTCGCTGACAGAATTGGCGCCGTCGTGGCAGACGTTGATGGCGGCGCGTTGCTCGGCGGTTGAAAAACGAGGTGGTAAAATCTGTTCGCCTGCTGTTGACTGCCAGCGTGGCTGATATGCCACGCAGGCGCCAAATCAGCAAGCGAACCGATTTGTAGTGTGAGCCGTCAATGAGGGAATCAACACAACACATAGAATGGAATTGGGTATTACTCGGTCAAGTGCTCCATTCGAAGAGAATATAACATAAGATTTAGCATGAACCCAAGATCATGCCAATCGGATTCCGTTCACACAAATTTGGACTAAAAATAGTATTCAGTCCATATTTCCGTCACCCGTCCAGGACGCAGTACAACCCTATAGTTAATATTCGGATGGATATTCGGATTAATATTTCGACTCTGCTCTCATTTTTCACTTGTCTTGGCCATAGCCAAGAATGCTAGGGGAGCATTTTGACCGTCTTGTGATTAAGGTCGTGGAGACCTAACTGATAAAGTTGCAACAGCGGACGAAGAGTCAAGAGAGGACGTCTCGCGTAGCATGGTCGGCCGAGGTCTTGATCAGCCTCGGTTCGATTTAAATGGTGAGCTTCCGGTATGGTAGATGAGGGACGAAGGAAGCGGCCTCCACCTTCTAGATCTACAAACAGAGCACTACAGAGGAGATCTCAAGGTTCATGTATTTCAGATTTTTACTATCCGCGCTAAGCTTACGGAAATGTTTACACTACATGTAGATGTCATGGTTTCTTTAGCAGCACAATTGTTTTAGCATTGGATCCATAGAAAATGGGGTGTGAATAAACCTTAAACTTGTGAAATATCTACTGATGGTATGAGGAGTTTCTTTTGTAAGATGAGAAGTGTTATTTTTGCAAGATCAATTTTTTTATAGGCCTGTCCATTGATATGATGTGTCTAGGAGTGGAGGAGCCAGCAGCACCTTTTCCTCATCAAATAACAAATGAGTCTTTTGAAACTATTGTGGTGCCTTTTGAGAGGCTGGGCATGTAGAGAAGCTGCATAAGCATTGTAAATGAATAGAAGATCCATACATTACACACATTTTGGAGATCATTTGTAGGGCCTTCTAAGAAATTCACAAATTCTTATTTTCTCTCTCTAGAAAAAAATTACAAATATAAAACAATTGAATTTTAAGATGTGATTATTCTATTCTTGCATTTATGAATAGCTGCAAGCTTGTCATAAATTCGAATCTTATACACCAAGATAGGGCTCTTTAATAAAGCATTTCGTGCTTAGAATTGAAATTCTAATAAACCCCTTGATAGTATAAGCAAGATATTATCACCCTTACACGTAGTCCATGGAGAGCAACAATGTAAGCAACCATTCTACTAACGAGCTTAACGAAGTAGATAATAAGAGAAAATATCATCTCCACATTGATCTTGATAGTGAGTATGAGCCCATTCAAAGGTGCAAAAAACAATTTGCAACGCTCTCATCAAATGATAAGGCAAACATGAGAGAGTCTGGTTTGCAGCACATAGATCTTTGGTGTGATGGATCAATCTATTCTATCAACCCTATAACCGCTTCCCATTCTCCCTTCTCTAATCCCAAAACTCTATTACGTTTTATAGGAGATGGACTCAGTCAATCCATTGTTGCCTATGCAAATAGTGAAATGCAATACTCTCAATACCAAGCAGCTCAATTTCTTCGTTCAATAGAAGAATGCAATGCACTAAAATTGAGAATGGAGGAAAATGATATTGAACTTGCAAGACTATGGATATAGTTCAGGCAAAAGGAAACAAGCGTTGGACTATGACAAAGGAAGAGAAAGCTCAAGAACTATGAGAACGTGAAGCCTGGCTTGGGTGGGCTAAAGAAAAGAGTCCAAGCAATAAGGTAAGAGATGTATTTAAAGCTTTGTTTATTTTGTGTTCTTGATGTTAGCTTAAAGAAAAGAATCCAAGCAATAAGGTATGACTATGTTATAAATTATCATTGACTGTGTTCTTAATGTCAGAAATTATCATTGTTTGTAACTACAGGGTTATATTGCATATCCTGACAGGAAAATATTAATCTGAATATCCATCCAGCAAAGCAATAAGGTATGATGTTAGCTTAAAGAAAAGAATCCAAGCAATAAGGTATGACTATGTTATAAATTATCATTGACTGTGTTCTTAATGTCACAAATTATCATTGTTTGTAACTACAGGGTTATATTGCATATCGTGACAGGAAAATATTAATCTGAATATCCATCCAGCAAAGCAATTTAAACCTTTACTTACATCAAAATGGCAAAGGAAATGTTGTAGGAAAAGAAGTTCAAAGTGGTTAAAAGAGATATAATAGAACAATTTGTCAATATTAATGCAATCTTCACAACAGAAATACAGGAAGCTATGGATAGTAATGGAGTTAGTCAAAGAGGTTACAATGCTATTCAGAAGTCACTATCTTCAGTTCTTGATGCCAAGGGAATCAAAGGTAAACTACTTCCAACCCCTATAGATGTCTGGAGATTTCGAGACAAGCTGAATGCGGAGGTATTGCAATACATCGGTAAACCCTACCACATTGAAGAGGAGCTCAATGGAGAAAGTGGCAGCATTCAATACAATCAATTCAACAATATATTCCTAGATATGGAGCTTTTGCAAAAGAGAATGGTAGAGTTCTATGACCACTTACAAGGAGACAAGGGGTGTGCTTCAATTTGTCATCAAGCTTGATGAATGTGAAATTATTAAAGAGAAAAAGGTCGAAAGAGTGACAATAACACTAATGAATAGAGCACTCAATAAATGCATGAAGGATAATAATCCACAATATTTCAGCATGCAATCTGAAACAAATATTTCAGCATGCAATCTGAAACAAATATATGGTGACTAGGATCATTTGAGGTAAATCATAATGCATTTATCTACAGACTTGTTTTTCTCTTGTTTAGGAAGAAAGTTGACATCACCTATTTATCTCTACAAGTCAAGAAAGAAGATCATGAAACATTGTTTTGGGTGTTTCATCATGCACCCATTCCTAAATTGATCAGTGATGAATAGATGAAGGGAAACAGAATCATTAGCATCGACAACAAGGGAGACTTCCAAGTTCAGTGGCATCTTGCAGGTGACCTCAAGACTCTCAAGTGCTTATTCAATTGCAGCAAGGGAGCTAACGTAAGGTCACCCTGTCTTTATTGCATGGATTCCACAAAAGAGCTAGACTCTAACTGGTGGAGAAGACTACCAAACCGAAATTTGATTGATGAGAACTTTTGTCCTGTATTTGAGATTCCTCTCATCAATGTACATATTTGTACCCTTCGTGCATTGTGCCATAAAATTGAGAAATTGGCGTTTCTCTACATTGGCTTTAATTAGAAGATAAAGAAGGTGCCAAAGAGAAAAGAAGCTGTTTGCTCATTGGAAAAGGTGCTGTCTGAGATTGGAATACATGGAGGGAATGTTCGTATTCTGAAAGACACTAAGAAGTCAACCAATGAGAAGGATGTACCAATGAAACCATCAATTGGAGGTGTTAAAACAAGAAGATTTCTATCAATTGGAGGTGTTAAAACAAGAAGATTTCTATCAAAACCCCTCCACAGTGAGAAACACAAAAGCACCAAGATAGGAAAATTATATAAATCTAACTACATTAGCAGAATCAAGTACGAACAATGGAAAAATCTCCATAATGCAATGAAAGATCAAGAGAGTGAATCAAGGTATGCCAAGGAAGAGATTTGGCAATCAATTGATGTTCTTTTTAGAATGCGTGACAAAGTTAACTGGACACAACAAGATAAAAAGAGCTTTCAAGACAACCTGCAAACTTTCAAAAGAGTCATGAAGATAGCTTAGATAGATTCCAACATAACACACTACATGGTAAGGTTCATGATTATGTTGATATGCACAACAGATTCTCTCTTTGTTGATGATATGTACAACAGATTCTCTCTTTGTTGTTGATATGCACAACAGATTCTCTCTTTGTTGATATGCACAACAGATTCTCTCTTTGTTGTTGATATGTAGCATATTCTCTACAAGCATATATGCCATTTTTTATGTTCTTTTAGTTGATATGCACAACAGATTCTCTCTTTGTTGTTGATATGTAGCATATTCTCTACAAGCATATATGCCATTTTTTATTCAAAAATATGGAAACCCTAGTATATTTGGAACACTCAAGGGATGGAAAAGTCACACTATATGGCACAAAATGCATATTTCAGGCATACACAAGATGGTGGAGGAAGGAGAAAAGCAAACAGCATGCATGAAATATTCCAATGGTTCTACCGCGCAGAGAATACTCCAACAACTACACAGGAAAGAAAGCTTAAAGTCGTCTAAGATGCTTCAAACACTTAGAGATATAGAAAAGAGAAAACAGCAAAGATCTGAAGCTTTTAAAAACTCAAGTGCTCTCCAAGCACAAAACAAATGGAGAGAAAGAAAGATTTCTATAAATCACCGCCGCTGGATTAATAGAATGTAATTTGATACAAGAAATTTTTGAATACAATCTCAGGATTCTCTATCCTTGAGCAATTTATTGCTAACATGGTGTGATGGTTGCTTGAATCTAAGTAGAAAATGTTTTCCATACTCATCTAACTCCTTAGGATTCTCTATACCTAAGGATAGAGCATTAGTAATGTATGTAAGAAAGTAAGCTCTCCTAGAAGCTCTTAAGCCAGGGTAGTATCCAAACATATCTACTGCACTTACTTTCTCTATAAGAACTATCATATCATATGTTTTGGGTATTGTTGCACCGAAGAAAGCGAGAGAGTGTCTTAAAAATGTTTTCCATACTCATCTAACTCCTTAGGATTCTCTATACCTAAGGATAGAGCATTAGTAATGTATGTAAGAAAGTAAGCTCTCCTAGAAGCTCTTAAGCCAGGGTAGTATCCAAAAATATCTACTGCACTTACTTTCTCTATAAGAATTATCTTATCGTATGTTTTGGGTATTATTGTACCGCCAAGAAAGCGAGAGAGTGTCTTGAATAAGAAATTTGCTAAGACACCCTGTTGGCTCATAGAATTATGGTAGATCAAAATCTTTGCAGTTGATACTCTTGAGGTGTGGTAAGATAATGCAGCATCTCTACCAGGGTAGCTCCGATTGTGCCTCTGTAGAAATTGATCTAGCTCTTCCATAAAGGCCTGCAAGAAATTTAAATACCACAAAAATATGCGAGAGAGAGAGAGAGAGAGAGAGAGAGAGAGAGAGAGAGAGAGAGAGAGAGATAGTACTACTTGAGTGCTTTCATCTACTACAAACGCATTGTTGATCCAGAGACCTATTGAGCTCTCTTTTGCCGACGTCCTCTTGTCCACCCAATCTCGTGTAGAGTCCTCCAGCTTATCAAAACCGTGATCCTCCTGAATCTTTTTGAAAGATTGATCATCCGAAACTAATCCATCCTCCCTATACTGCCTTGCCTTATTGAAACACTTCCTTAGACAGTCTTTGCCATCAAAATTCAACTCAAGGGCCTCATTGTCACTAGAGTCCTCTGAAACAAATCCCTCCTCTCCAT